>NW_006921722.1:5342023-5348935 GCF_000298275.1 Orycteropus afer afer
CCCGGCCGCGCGCCCCCGCCCGCCCGGCCTCCCCCGATCGCGGGGGCCCCCGGCGCGCCAGGAGCCGCGCCCCAGACTGCAAGTGACGGGCGCAGCTAGGCCTGGCACTGGGCACCATTCGGAGCCTGCCAGCAGCCTGCTCTGGCAGCCGGCCCTGATCGGGTTCCAGAAGAGAGTTCCAGGGTCACCCATTGCTCCCGGTGCTCGTCTGACCTGCTCGCTCCGCGGGCCCAAGCGCGGCCCCGGGGGCGACCCATGCGCGCAGCGGGCCCGGGGACCACCCCAGCCTGTCCCAGTGCATGCTGTGCGCACGCCCGGCGCCTGCATTCCTGCTCTGCGAACGGGGACCCTCCCGGGTCAGCCCACAGTCCCTGTTCTAGACCGATTACCCAGCGAGAACTACGAGCGCGGGATTTCGATTTCGCGACATCTCAGGGACTCTCCAGCATTATTAAATGGTAGCTGGGAGACCACAGAGGTTAAGCGCATTGCGTAGAATCTTGCAAGTTCAACCGGATCTCAAGGCCAGCCTTGCCAAGACAACTTTCCTTAGCCTGAGCCGCCTCAGCCCAAAGTCGCTGGCACAGAGGTTTGCTGGTCTGACTCGTTATTAACTTCTTTATTCTCTCCGGACGATCCGCAGAGGCCGGGGCCTCTTGCCGCGGAGGCGGGAGGCCGCTCTCCACTGCTCCATGCCCTGGATGCCGGGCCAGCGCTATGACGCCCTCGCCAAGCCCAGGTGGTCCCCTTCCAGGTGGTAGTGTGTGTGTCCCTGACCCAGCCTGCTACCTCTCTGAAGTGCTTTCTGATTGTCCCCTCAGCTCTTCTCCCCGTTTCTACCCCCGACACACATCCAAAAGTTATTTGCCCAAGTTCTGCCCTTAGCTCGCTTTTCTCCGAGGGCAGAGGCTGCTGGAGGTGGTAGAACAGAGGTGGATCTTTCTTCCTTGGAGCTCAAGGAGTCTGGGGCCAGACTAGCTGGACTTGGAGCCCCTTCAGACCTTCCTGGCCTGTGACATTGGCCCCTTCAGCTCCGAGGCCCAATTTTCCCATCTGTCAAAGGAGACTAATAATACACCTTTTTCATGGGGAGCTCTGAGGATTGAATGAATCAATGTCTACAAAGTGACACAGCATGCCCTTCTTAAGCGTTAGCTATGATTACTGCGACTCCTCTTTGGTGCTGGATTAATAGCATCAGTTCTGCAGGGACGTCCTGAGGATTACAGGCATTGTGTGGGACACATCTGGTAGTGTGCCTGACGCCCAGTAGGAGCACACTGAGTAATAGTTTCTATTCTGTCGTTAGTCTCAGCTAGGAAGACACATCTGAACAGACCAGTTGCCAGTCCATTCCTATTCATGGTGGCCCTGTGTGAGGGCCAGGGTAGAACCATGCTTTGTAGGGTTTTCAGTGGCTGTTTTTTTTTGGAAATAAATTGCCAGGCCTTCCTTCTGAGGTGCCTCTGGGTGGACTTGAACCACCCACCTTTCAGTTGGCAGATGGGTGCATTAGCCTTTTACACCACCCAGAGACTCAAAAACATATCTAACAACAACAAAAAACCAAGACCAAACCCAAGGCCTTGAGTTGATTCTGAATCACAGTGTCCCTAGAGGACAAAATAGGACTACCCCAATAGGGTTTCCAAGGTTGTGGTCTTTATGGAAGCAGCCTGCCTCATCTTTCTCCCATGAAACAGTTCAAACTGCTAACCTTTAGGTTAGCAGCCAAGGATTTAACCACTGTGTCACCAGGGCTGCTTCCAAGATGCATCTGCTGTCACCTAACTAGCAGTGCCTTCTATTTCTACACGTCTCACAATCCAGGCTCTAGTCCGTATTTTTAACTAGTGAACTGGGGGACCAGTGGGACCCCAGACCCAACATGTCCTCCCGCAGCCCAGCTTATCTCACTTCCTTTTGGTGTAACCACAACTCAGCCATTTACTGTCTTTACTGACATATTATGCAGTGAGGGCTCCTCTTGACACCTCTCAACGTGTCCCCCTCCACACACAAGATATCCTCCCTCATCCCTTTCCCAGCTGCATTTGTCCTCAAAGCACACATCATCATTTCCTAAAATTCATTTTTCATCCATCTATCATATATTTTTCTTCCTTATCTTGTTCATTTTACTTATCTGTGTCCCTTCACTAGAATGCAAGTTTCCTAAGGACAGAAAGTTTCGTTTTGTTCATGTCCATATCACCAGCAGAGTCCCTGGTTGGCCCAGTTAATTGCTTGACTACCAGCTGACAGGTTGGTGGCTTGAACCCACCCAGAGGCACCTTGGAAGAGAGGCCTGGTGATCTACGGAGCAGTTGCCCTCTGCACACCAGGGTCATCATGCGTCAGAATGGACTTGACAGCAACCACTGCCACCACCATGACCTTAGACAGGGCCTGGGGCACAGCAGGCGCTTGGTAAGTGGTTGTGGAATAATAGGATGCTTCTTGACCCCCTCCAATGTGTGCCCTCCTATCTTAGTGCCCATCCACCATCTTTATTTGGCCCCCAATGCCTCTCCACCAGATGCGTGCTTAGGGATCCTCGCAGCCTCCTCACCTCCAGCTGCACCTCTGAGAACCTTTTACAATGTCAGCCCCGGGTCCACCTCTGATGGCTTGGCTCACTGTCCAAATCAAATCTCACTTCTCACCCTCCCATTCAAAGTCCTAATCTACATCCCTCACCAAACCGTTCCCTCAAGTGAACCAAACAGAACTACTTAATACTCTTAATACCCAGGAAGCTCCTTCTCCTTGGCATTTCCTGCTCTGTCCACTGACCAGCAAGGCCCAGTTCAATGTCACCACCGCCTTCGTGACTCCTGCCCCACCCACCACCACCACCCACCTTCCCATGGAATTTAGTTTCCATCTGTGCTCCTAACACATCTAACAACCTCCTGATAGGCTTCCACTGTGTCTTCCTTTGTATTGTAGTTGTTGGAGTATTTTCATTTCAGTCAATGTTTTCGGTTTTTTAATGAAATAAACACAGAAAAGGAGAGCTAGCGTGGTGTCGAGAGCCCTGGCTTTGAAGGCAGACTGCATTCAAAGTCCTCACAGACACTTTACAGTCCAGTGACTTTGGGCAACCAAGCTATTTAACCCTCTTTTTTCTGTAGTTTTCTCATCTGAAAAGTTGAGATGACAATGGGACCTTCTCTGCTTTCGGCGGCTCCCTTAGAGCCATGCCTGAAGCATCGGTGCTAAGTGGCAGCTCTTACTGCAGAGTGAGAAGGAGACACTGCTCGCTCTCAGAATGAGCCACTCACTTCATTTCCATTTCCGATGCTTTCAGGTAGATTGGCGGTCTTACTTACCCAGTGCTGCTCTAACAGAAACAACACACATGAACGGAAATTTACTTTCTCACAGGTTAGGAGGCTGCAAGTCTGAATTCAAGACACAGGCTCTAAGGGAAAGCCTTCTCTCTCTCTCTCTCTCTCTGCTCCAGGTCCTTGTTTCTTCTTCAGCTTCTATTCCTTGGCGATCATGTGCATTGTATCTTCTCCATCCGCTTGTGCCTGCTTGCTGCTTGCTTAATCTGCTCTTTAAAATCTCAAAAACCAAAGCCAAGCCCACACCATCGATTTGATTCTGACTCAGAGACCCTAGAGTAGAACCACTCCATAGGGTTTCCGAGGCTGTCAATCTCTATGGAAGCAAACTGTCTCATCTTTCTCCTGTGGAGCACCTGGTGGGTTCGAACTGCCAACCTTTGGGTTTGCATTGCAGCTAAATGCTTTAACTACCACATCACCAGAGCTCCTGATTTAAGACACATCCTACGCTAATACTACCTCATTGACATAATAAAAAAAATCCTATTCCCGAATGGGATTATACTCACAAGTATAGTAGAATTTACAATGCATATTTTTCGAAGACACAATCCGATCCATACCATTGTTATAAAGAGTTAACAAATCACAGAGTCCAAGTCTCCTTTGTGACCCTTCAGATCCTGTCCCCTATCCCTTCCTTTCTTCCCTGGGTCATCCAGAAGGTAGACCTGGGGAAAGGGCCCACAAAGGCCCAGGAATGGACTCAGGGCCATTTGGACAGGGAATCCTGGGGTCCCAGCTCCCAGAGCTTGGGGGTGGGGGTGGGGGTGGGATTCAGGTGGATTCAACTCCTTAGCAGGAGCTAAAAGAGGAAGACCAGAGAGGAGTTCCAAAAGACACTGGACCTCTCTTGCCCAGGTGTAATTGTATGAATATCATAAAGTTGCTATTATTCATCTCCTCCATGTTTTTTTTTTTTTTTCCTTATCTAAAGAAAAGCTTAGAGTAAGCACGTCTCTAAATAGTCCCTAAGGCATTTGATTGCTAACCAGAAGGCTGGCAGTTCAAACCCAACAGCCACTCCTTGGAAGGAAGATTGGGCAATCTACTTCCGCAGTGATATCGCCTTGGAAACCCAAGGAGGGGTCACTATGACTCGGATCCAACTCGATGGCAGTGAGTCTGGTTTGTTTCAAGAAAATCTGTAGTTCCAGTAAAATGAGCACAAATAACCCTTGATGTGGTGTGGTAGTTAAAGTTGTGTGTCAACTTGGCTGGGCCTGGTTGAGTGGCTGGGCAGCTGGATGTAGTTGTTCCCTATGGTGAGACTGGTAGTTAACTCCATGGTGGAATCTGCATGCAGAACTGAGTAGCTGCTTCAGGGATGTGGTCTGCTTCCAGTATATGAGGCAAAGCTTTGGAAATTATCTTGGCAGCTGTTGGCACGCTTGAAACCTGCATGTAGCCGAGTCATTGTTCAGCAGCCTGTCATGTTGTCTGCTGGTCTTGGACTGTTAATGGACTTGAATCAGTGGCCTGCCACGTGGTTTGGTAATGTTGGGACTGTGCCTTTTTACTTGTTGACTTTGGGTTTGTCAGCCTCAGCAGCCAGCAGCTGCCTGAGTGAGTAAAGCCTCCAGCTTCAGTGGGGCAGGAGCAAGAGGCAGAGTGGAAGGCCAAGATCGAAGGGCTTTCACCCAGCCCCTAGAGCCTGGCACTTTGAACTCTGACTCCTAGCCTCAAACCGTAAGAGAATAAGCTCCTGTTTGTTAAAACCATCCATTTGTGGTATTTCTGTTAGAGCAGCATGAAGTAACCAAAACACCTAGATTCACCAATTGTTCTGATTTTGCCTCATTTGTCCATCTATATAAATACATATGACAAGGAAGCATTTAATGGTCAACCCCACACATTCTGTTCACCCTCGAATCTTCAGCATGCACCTCCTAAGATTAAGGACAGTCTCTTGGGTGGTTCCAGGCAGTCGTGACTCAAGGCAGGGCCTTCTTTACAGGTAGCATGTCAATTTATGCCACTACTGTGGAAAGCAAGTTGGCAATGTCTGATAAAGCTCAAAATATGTATATTCTCTGGTCTACCTAGAGATCAGAGAAGAGATTGCCCAGGAGCCTTGCCAACACTTGGTCTTCATAGACTCAGAAATGCTGGCAGTACTATGGGTATAAAATGCCATCTCGTTCTGATTTACGTGTCTTTCATTTCCAGTAAGACTGAACAAATTTTATACATGTATTCATTATTCAGGTTTCATCTTCTGTGAATTGCCTCTTTATATCTTCTGCTTGAATTCCATCTGTTATTTTTCAAATGGAATTTTTGAGACGTTATTTGTATATACCCGAATTACGTTCCTTTATCAGCTATACATCCTCCAAATGTCTTTGCAGTCTGTGGTTGATCTTTTAACTTTGTTTATAGTGTCTTGGATCTAAATTCCACTATAGAAAGTTTTATCAGTCTTCTTCTTTGTAAATTGTTTTTTGTGTCTTGCTTAAAAAAAAAAAAAAATCCTTCCCTACGTTGAGATCTTAAATAAATAATTTAATTTAATTTGATTTGATTTTTCCACATTGAAGGTTACTATTTCTAGAGTTATTTTTGTGCATAAAGGGTGGTGGGCTCTAATTTTCCTTGTTTCTCTCATATGGATGACAAGTTGTCCAAATCCCAGTCATTGAATCATCTTTCCTTACTCCTTGGTTTATACTTCGGGCTCTGTCTTATCCTAGGCTCCTCCGTTTCTATCTGGGTGTGAGTCTTCATCCTGTTGTCCTGCTCTGTTAGTCCGTCTCCATGCCAACACCCCACTATTTATCACTATGTTGTTGTTGGATGCACTCAGGTTGGCTCCAGCTCATAGCAACCCCATGTGACAGAGTGGAACTACGTTATAGGGTTCTCTAGGCTGTAATCTTTATGGGAGCAGGTGGTCAAGTCTTTCTCCCACAGACCCACTGGGTGGGTTTGAACCACTAACTTTTTGGCTAGCAGTCAAAGACTTAACTGTTGAACAACCATGGTTCCTTATTAACTCATAATATCTAGCCCACCTCTTCCTTCATGGCTTAACTGTTGAACCACCATGGCTCCTTATTAGCTCATAATATCTAGTAGGTCAAAGCCCACCTCTTCCTTCATGGCTTAAGCTGGGTTCTGTAGAGGAACAAAACCAGTGAAGTGTGTATTTAATATACAGAGATTTATTTCAAGGAAATGAGTCAGACCACTTTGGGGGCTGGCAAGTCCCAAATCCATGGATCAGGCGGCAGGCTGGAGGCTTCTTCTGACCCACATGGTTGCAAGGACTAATGAACCCAAAATTGCCAATTCAGACAGCAGGCTGAGGCTTCTCATGTCCCAAGAACCAGAGGTCAGAGGGTGAGGAAATGAACGCAGAGAGAGCAAGCTTTGCCAGAGCATTTGTTTATATCATGAATACAGGTTACATCCCCAAGGAAATTCCTCTTCCAACTGACTGGATTCTCACATCAAACCACAAAATGGAGGGTGATACGTTGTGTCTGCCAAACCACTGAGATTAATACCCTAGTCAAGTTGACACATACCATTAACCATCACACCTCCCTTC
>NW_006921722.1:5380597-5384267 GCF_000298275.1 Orycteropus afer afer
TGTAAACTGGGACCTGGGAGACAAAGAATAAAGAATAATAGTAAAAAAAGACAAAAGTATTAATAATAGTAGTAGTTTTAAAACAGACAAATGCAAGCAAACTAAACACCAGAGAAAAGAAAGAGAAAAAGAAAAAAATTGGTGGAAGAAAGGGCAGGGCACCCAGGCTCCATCCGAGCACACAGACTGGGATGGAGTTCCTGTGGGCCCAGAAGGTGGGTGGGAGTGGGTAATGGCTGCACTTCCATTCACCAAGGGGTGTGGGGTATAAGAGTAATAAGGGGAATGCCATACCTTTTCAGTTGTGCAGGTCCGGAGTGCCCTTGGGGTTACTGGCAAGCAGAACCTTTTCTTAAGCCCCTGGAATCTGGTAGAGCGATGTCTCTTTAAATACCCAAAATGGTCAAGCTGCTTATAAACATTCAAAATGGTGGTGTCCTCTGCACAGGCAAAAGTCCACAGTTCAGTCCATCTTCCTCTTCACCACTGCTTCCCCTTTTGTTCCCCAGCCACCAGAGCAGTCCTCTGTGCAGCACCTGACTAGCAGGGCTGATTTTAGGTTAATTCTTAGGTCCTACCACCACTCAGGAATCTCCAAGGTGTCTGTGCCTTCAGGATTGCTCAGGATCCCTGCCAGACTGCAGCTCTGTATGTCTCCTTTTCTGGTATTTTCATGCAAATTCTTCTGCTAGTTGGAGTTTAGTTCACTTCTATATCCTTCCCTTCAAGGCTCAGGTCCAGGATTATCTCCTGTGTCTGTGTTAATTGGTTCCCCTTTTCTTTGTTGAAGAGGGTCTGTGCAGTCTTTCTCCCTATTCCGCCATTTTGGAATCCCCCCAAGTCTCACTTCTTTAGGATATATATTCCTAGTAATGAAATGGCTGAATCAAATGGTATTTTAAATTCCAACTTTTGAAGGAATCTCCATACTGCTTTCCACAGTGGTTGTACCATTTTACAGTCCCACCAACAGTGTATGAAAGTCCCAATCTCCACATCCTCACCAGTATTTGTTATTTTCTGTCTTGTTGAACTTTGCTACTAGTGCTGGGGCAAGATGGTATCTCGTTGTTTTGATTTGCATCTCTCTAATGGCTAATGATAGTGAACATTTCTTCATAAGTTTGTTGGCCACCTGAATATCCTCTTTGGTGAAGTGTCTATTCATGTCTTCTGCCCATTTTTTAATTGGATTATTTGTCTTTTTGTTATTGAAGTATTGGAATTTTCTATAAATTCTAGAGATAAGTCCCTTGTCAGATATGTCATTGTCAAATATTTTTTCCTCAATCTGTAGGTTCTCTTTTGGAGAAGTCTTTGGAAACACATAAAAATTTAGTTTTTAGGAGTTCCCATTCATTTAGTTTCTCTTCTGCTGTTCGTGCATTTTGAGTTATGCTGGATAGTCTATTTATGCCATATATTAGGGCCCCTAAATTTGCCCCTAGTTTTTCCTTGAGGAACTGTATAGTTTTAGGTTTCACATTTAAGTCTTTGATCCATCTGGAGTTCATTTTTGTGTATGGTGTGAGATACAGATCTTGTTTCATTTTTCTGCAAATGGATCTCCAGTTTTGCCAGCACCATTTATTAAACAAACATTCTCTTCCCCATTTAATGGATTTTGGCCTATTGTCAAAGATCAGCTGACTATAGCTCTATGGATCTATTTCTGGGTTCTCAATTCTATTTCATTGATCTATGTGTCTGTCATTGTACCAGTACTAGGCAGTTTTGATTACTGTGGCTGTATAGTAGGTTTTGAGATCCAGCAGTGTGAGACCTCCTACTTTGTTCTTCTTCTTCAGTAGTGCTTTGCTTATCTGAGGCCTCTTTCCTTTCTGTAGAAAGTTAGTGATTGCTTTTTCCATCTCTTTAAAGAATGTTGATAGGATCTGGATTGGGATTGCATTGAATGTACAGATAGCTTTGTATAGAATTGACATTTTCACAGTATTCAATCTTCCTATCCATGAGCATGGGATGTTCTTCCATTTATATAGATCTTTTATGGTTTCTTGAAGTAGTTTTTTTTATAGTTTTCTTTGTAGAGGTCTTTTGTGTCCCCGGTAAGATTTATTCCCAAGTATTTTATTTTTTTTCTGGTAGCTATTGTAAGCGGTATTGATTTCCTTATTTCTTTTTCAGCAATCTCTTTGCTGGTGTAGAGGAATCCAACTGAATTTTGGATGTTGATCTTGTATCCTGCCATGATGGTAAATCTCTCACTTAGTTCCAGTAGATTTTTGACTGAGTCTTTGAGGTTTTCTAGGTATGGGATCATATCGTCAGCAAATAGGGATAGTTTGACTTCTTTCTTACCAATTTGGATACCTTTGATTTCTCTTTTTTCCTTTATGATCCTGGCTAGGACTTCCAGTACAATGTTGAATATAAGTGTTGATAGAGGGCATCCTTGTCTGGTTCCTGTTTGCAAGAGGAATGGTTTCAGTCTCTCTCCATTGATTTCTCATCTGTTTTGACAAAAGCAAAGCACAGTGTGCACTCATGCCTGGATCCCATGTCCATGTGTCCAGGCATAGCAAGTACCGAGGTGACGCCCTTGTGGGTAATGTGACCCTTGATGAATGAGGGCAACCTTTCAGAGTGCTGTGAGCAACACAAGTGGAGCAGAAAATTTAGTTGAGTATGTGGACTCATGAGAAAGGAAGTTGATAGGACAAAAAGAAAGTAAAATTCGTGAGACTCATGTACGGAGGTGTTTTAACCACATTATACCTGTGAGCAGATTTCCTGAAACAGACATTTCTCTTCATTTGCTACATTTTCTGTCTTTTATAACCATCCCCCATTATCTTGGAGTGTTTTAAAAAGTTTATAGTTCCTTTCTGAAACGTCTTTATGGGAATTACAAAAATAGAAATGAGAGAATATACTCTGAACATTTGTAAAAATATCATGCTTTGTAAGAACAGCTAGGGTTTACCAGATGTCAAGTAAAGTACCCAGGGCCCTGAAGACCAGATGATCTGTGTGCAAAGAGGCAAAGTACAAGGATGTTCAGGGGAGTCTCCCAACACTGGCAGCGGCCATGGCTACAGAAGACACCAGGTTGGTTTCCACAAGTCCCTATCAAGAATGCCTTTGGGGAGTTGTCCTGGCAATGACATGTGAGCACTTTCTGATGGAATTTACTCTTCCAGCAGGGCACAAATGTGACACAAATTTTCTCTATTTTATGTTTCTCTTCCAATGAATCTTGGTGTCCTTTTTTTTTTTTTTTTTCCTTCTGAAGAGCATGTGGAACCAGGGATATCATTGTTGATGTCAGATGGATCTTGGCTAAAAGAAAAGAATACCAGAAAGGTATTTAGTTGTGTTTTATTGACTAGGCAAATGCATTTGATCGTGTGGATCATAACAAATTATTGATAACATTGAGAAGAATGGGAATTTCGGAACGCTTAATTGTGGTTATGAGGAATCTGTACATAGACCAGGAGGCTGTCATTCGAACAGAAAAAGGGTATAATGCATGGTTTAAAATCAGGAAGGGACTGTGTCAGGGTTGTATCCTTTCCCCACACTTATTCAATCTATATGCTGAGCAAATAATCTGAGAAGCTGGACTATATGAAGAAGAATGTGGCATCAAGATTGGAGGAAGACTGATTAACAACCTGTGATATGCAGACAACACAACTTTGCT
>NW_006921722.1:5385157-5394162 GCF_000298275.1 Orycteropus afer afer
AATAAAATGCCATTTCTGCATAGCAGTGGTGAGGAGAAAGCAGAATGCATGAGAACCCTTACACATCTATTCAAGACAGATTTAACGGTGCTTGGATATGAAAATTATTCATACATTCATGTGTATACTAAGGCAAGTATTAAAGATCATTGTTGTTATTAGATGCTGTTGACTTGGCTTCAACTCATAGTGACCCTATAAAATAAAGTAGAACCACCCCATAGGGTTTCTGAGGCTGTAAATCTTTATGGAAGCAGAATGCCTCATCTTTCTCCTGTGGGATAGCTGGTGGATTTGAACCACTGACCTTTCAGTTAGCAGCCAAGTGCTTAGCCATTGGGCCACCAGGGCTTCTTTTAATAGTAAAAGATTTCACTTATTTCTTGAAAGAATCCCATGATTTTGTCTTTTCTCCAATTTTGATAGGACTTTTCTTCACTCATCTTGGTCATTCCAATTAAGTGACATTTTTCATATTTTCTAGATAAAGCTGCTATCTATTTTGACCATTTAATGTCATGTAAAGCAATAATACAAAATTCTTTTTTTTTTTTTTTTTTAAGGAATTTTCAGCATTGTTGCTGATCGGGTTATCCAAGCAATGCCTATAGGTTTTGTTCCAGTACTGCTTTGATGGAAGCATGTGACCAAAATGAAGTACTTAGTCAGACTACACCTGAACTCTGCCCAAACCAAAACACCAACCCATATGATGCCAACTCATAGTGACCCTCATTGGGTTTCGAAGGCTGTAAATCTTTACAGAAGCAAAATGCCTCATCCTTCTTCCATGGAGTGGCTGGTGGATTCAAACCACCAACCTTTGATTTAGCAGCCAAATGCCTGAACCACTGCACTATCAGAGCTCCTTGAACTCTTCCCAGTTGTGAACAAATAGCTTGTTATAGATATCAGGGGAGTCCCTGGATAGTGCAAATGGTTAAGTGCTTGACAGCTCGCCAGGGGTTGCTAGTTTGAACTGACCCTTGGAAGAAACTTCTGGTCATCTGCTTCTGAGAGGTCCCAGCCTTGAAAACCCTACACAGCACAGTTCTACTCTGCACCCATGGGGGCACCGTGAGTCGGGATTGATTTAATGACAACTGGTTTGTTTTTGTTTGTTTGTTTTTGGTTATACCAAAAAAACCAAACTCACTGCCGTTGAGTGACTCATGGTGACCCCTCCTTGGGTTTCCAAGGTAGTATCACTATGCAAGTAGATTGACCAGTCTTCCTTCTGTAGAGTGGCTGGTGGGTTTGAACTGCCAGGCTTCTGGTTAGCAGTCAAATGCCTTAGGCAGTATGCCACCAGAACTCCATTTTTGGTTATAGATATGAGGAATTCCATTCTACTGAATAGGAACTAAACGGAATTCCCTTTGCCAAGTGCTGTAACTGAATCTTGCCTAGGGCCCAAGGAAGAAAGTATGTCCTCTCTTTAGCATATTGTAATAATCATACCAGCTGGGTAGCTTCTGTGAAAGCTTCTGTAAAGCACTTTCTTTACTAGCTACCCACTCGTGGGATTCAACAAATAGATTCCTTTTTTCATAGGGAGGGTCTTCCGGAAAAAAACTAGAAAACCTGCTAGACATATTCTAAAAGAGCTGCAACGCTCCAACAAATGAGAGTCTTTGGAAGCCCTGTGTTTTTGTTTGTTTGTTTATGTTTTTTGGTTGGGAGTTTCCATTAAGATATAGTTATCTGGCATCCTGTATTCAAAAAAATACTGAAGTATGTGGAAGGGTTCCTTGTATGTATTAAAGTTGGTTAGAAAGTTGCACTACACTAAGCCAAACCTACAGTTGTTGTTATTGTGAGATGCTGGTGAGTTGGTTGCAACTCACAGAGACCCCATGTAGAGCAGAATGAAACTGCCTGGCCATCCCCAGACCTGCTGCCAAGCTTAGGCCCACTGTTGCAGCCACCGTGTGAATCCGTGTCACTGAAAGACTTCCCCTTTACTGCTGACCCTCTACTTTACCAAGCATGATGTCCTTCTCCAGGGAATGGTCCCTTCTGCAACTTGACCAAAGTAAAAGAGATGAAGTCTGGCCATTCTCACTTCTAAGGAGCATTCCAGCTGACTTCCTCCAAGACAGATATCAAATGTTTGATAATTTCCTCATCCTGTTGGCTCACCTTTCTTTGGAATGGGCACAAATGTGGATCTCTTCCAATTGGAAGACCAGGTAGCTGTCTTCCAAATTTCTTGGCATAAACAAGTGAGCACTTCTGGCGCTGCATCAATTTGTTGAAACATCTCAATGAGTATTCTGTCTATTCCTGGAGTCTTTTTTTTTTCATCAATTCCTTCAGTGTAGCTTCAAATTCTTCCTTCAATACCATTGGTTCTTGATCATATGCTACCTCTTGAAATGGTTGAATGTTGACCAATTCTTTTTGGGTACTGTGACTTGGTGGATTCTTTCCATTTTCTTTTGATGTTTCCTGTGTTGTTCAATATTTTGCCCAGATCCATCTGACATCAGCAATAATAACCCGTGTCCCATGTCCTTTTCTGAAACCAGCTTGCCTTTCTGGCAGTTCCTCGTCAATGTACTACTGCAACTATTTTTTAATTATTTTCAGTAAAATTTTACTTGTGTGTGATATTAATGACATTGGTTCATAATGTCTGTATTCTGTTGAATCACCTTTCTTTGGAATGGACACAGATATGGATCTCCTCCAGTAGGTTGGCTAAGTAGCTGTTTTCCAAATTTCTTGGCATCCAGTGAGTGCCTCCAGCACTGTATCCATTTGTTGAAACATCTCAATGGATATCTGTCAACAGTGTCAGTCTGAACCCTCTGAGCCAGCCATGTTCTAAGGTCCTTATGTTACTGGCACCTGGAAGTTACACCCTGCTTTATAGCTGCAAATGGTCTTGCACATGGACAAAACAAGACTTTGGTGTCTAATAACTTCAGACAGTTTGTTGCTCCTTTCAGTAGGCCTGCACACTTACTTCACACTTAACCCACAGTGCCCAGGATGAACAGACTCTTACTTATTCTTAGCAATACTGTTGTAACATTCCTTACATGTTATTCCTGCCACCAAACATGGATTTCATGTTGGTTATTTTAATTTGAGATAACATGCAACTTTTGTTTAGATTGTTAAATGCCAACAAATGAAAATAATCTTTAATGATTTGCTTTAATTAAAAGTTTAGTGACCCTTGAAAAAGAGGACTTCAAAAATGCTGGGGTGATTCAGTTTCAGAGACAGAGTGGCTCTCAGCTGTCGCAATCCATCCCCAGCAGGTGGCCTTCGTAACTGGTTGGAGAACTGTATTCTCAACACTCATGAGATGCTAGGAGCTCTGGGCAGCACCAGGAAGGCCTTGGAGCTGGAGAGTCACAACAGGAATTCTCCAATGTCCCCTCCCCAGACTGTTATTCACTGGGAACCAACCAGTTGTCACAATTAACTCCAATTCACCACGACCCACATGTTTTCCGATGCATGTGCTCTGTAGGGTTTCCAGTAGCTGATTTTCCAGAACTAGCTCCCCAGACCTTTCTTCCAGGGTTCCTGTGGGTAGACTCGAACCCTCCAACCTTTTGCTTAAGTGCTAAGCGCTTAACTGTTTGCCCCACCCAGGATCTACTAATTCAGAGCAGTGCTAATTCTACAAGGTGTGCTCATAACATGTCAGATACATCTGGAAGCTCCCTGAGCCAAATGCTGAAGTGAAATCCTTGCAAGCTCAGAGGAGACAGAGATTCCTCGGCTCGCCAACATTCAGTTACTTGGTAGGGAGGGATAGCAGAAAGCCTCTTTTTCTCTTTTTGTGGCTGTGTTATCATTGCTCAACTGCTCCTTTGGAAGAAGCCCTTTAGATGGGAAAGCTGGCAATCTGATTACTCTGCAAATAGCAGAACTAGGAGGGGGTTCTGCTTATGACATTCACATTCCCAGCAAAGCCTCAGAATGGTGTTAAAAAAGGTCAGTGCATGGCGTTGCTTTAATTTCCAAAGACACCCTGACACTGTTGCTGCTTCTCTGCAGCCCTTGCCAAGCCCCCGTCCATGCCCAGGACCACAGGGGACTCTGCGAGTGTACCCAACGCTCCCCCAGGAGCCTGCAGGGTGGCAACATACAACTCTCTGGAGCACAGTCAAATGCCAACGTGAGCGTTCCTGAAGATAAGTGCCTCAGGGTTTGATAAACACTCACCAAGTGCCCGACATGAGGCTGGCTGTCCTGGGGCAGAGGCACGTGGGACCTAAAATGGCCAGGAAGGCTTCCTAGGAGAGGTGGGAGCTGAGGCTTTGAGCACTGGACTTTTCCAAGGACAGAAGCACCAAGTGGCAGACAAAGACACAAGCTGCAGGTTTGGGGTCAGTGGGCGAGCTGGAAGCAGACTGAGGAGCTGCTGGGAGAGCAAGGGAGAAAGCCAGGAGGCAGGTGAGGCTGGACCCGGGAGGACCTTGAACCCGAGGGGGAGGGTGTGGACTTGGTTTTCCACACTCTTGCCCACATCTGTTTCTTCTCTTGGACACGCCCTGTCCACGCCGTGCCGGCTGGCACCAGCCTGATCTTTAAGTCTAAGTTCATGTGTCAACACTTCTGGGAAGCCTTTGCTGCCCTCCTCTCCCTGGTTGATCCTTCTGTCCTGACAGCTCCCACCGTGCTTAGCACACCTTGTCATACAATGACCAGGGGGCTGGCCTGTCCAGAGGTTGGCAGTTTGAATCTACTCTGAGGTGTCTCAGAGGAAAACCCTGGCAATCTACTTCTGAAAGATCACAGCCCTTGAAAATCCTATGGAGCATAGCCCTGCTCTGACATATACAGGGTCACCTGAGTTGGAGTTGACTCCACGGCAACTACTTTGTGTGTGTGTGTGTGTGTGTGTTTGTGTGTTGGCTGGGAGGCTGGGACGTCTGGAAACAACACCCACCAGTACCAGTGAGCATGTCTAGTGCCTAGATCTGAGCTGATAAATCCTATCCTCCACTGAAGGAAACCACAGCTCCTTAGAGAAATGGCTGCTTCCAGAGCTGGGCAGGGAAAGTACAGGATGAGCCTGAGGCAACTTGTATTAAAAAGAAGAAAGTGTTCCAAGAGTGATGAGGCCATGTCAGAGGACACAGGCATGAGACAGCTTGAGCACTGGACTAAGGATAGTAACAGACCCACCTACTGCTGGGGAGTTGATTCCGACTCATGGTGACCACACACTTCTACGGAGCAGAAGTGCTCCGTAGTGTTTTCAGGGAGTTCTGGTGGCAGAGTGCCTAAGGCATTTGACCGCTAACCAGAAGGCTGGCAGTACCAACCCACCAGCTGCTCCTCGGAAGGAAGAGTGGGCAATCTACTTCCGCAGAGATACAGCCTCGGAAACCCAAGGAGGGGTTGCTATGAGTCAGAACCAACTCTGTGGCAGTGGGGGGAAATAATAGTGTTTTCAAGGTTGAAATATTATGGGAGCAGATCACCTGGACTTTCTTCTGCAGAAGTGGTGAGTGGATTCAAACCACCAGCCTTTAGGTCAGCAGCTGGTAGCTAATTGCTTGAGCCACCCAGGCTCAGGTAGCAAAAGATTGTTGTTGTTGTTATGTGCCATCAAGTCGGATCTGACTCATAGCGACCCCTCCTTGGGTTTCCGAGGCAGTATCACTACGGAAGTAGATTGCCTAATCTTCCTTCTGAAGAGTGGCTGGTGAGTTTGAACTGCCAGCCTTCTAATTATAACCCATGAAATATAAAAGGAAACTAAGTCCATTATACCGAAGAAACCAAACCCACTGCTATCAATTCTGACTCATAGTGATAGAGTAGAACTGCTTCATAGAGTTTCCAAGGCTGTAATCTTTACAGAAGCACATTGCCTCATCTTTCTCCTGTGGAGTGGCTGGTGATTTCAAACCACTAACCTTTTGGATAGCAATCAAGCACTCAACCACGGCACCACCAGGGTTCCTGACTTCACAATAATATAAATAAGTGAGCAAACAGGATATTTACCTATTTACGTGGTGTCAGAGTGACTCCCTATGATGATAAATGAAGAAGGGAAAGGCAGAACGTGTATAGTGAAAACCACGGGCAGATCCCACCCTACACAAGTGACCAAAGCACCTTCAGGAACAGGGGAGTGCAAAGTGTGCCCCACTGTCTGCATTCAGTGGGAAGAAGGGGGCAGCATTTCTGTGATATTCCTGCCCATGATGCAGAACCTGGTTGTAGGAAAAGCTCACTATCCACAGTTGCGATGGGGTATCAGGTTGGCAACATGATCTCCAATGGATCAGGGGGTAAACAAAGAAAAAAGTGCATTGTAGTGTGCTTGCAACTTTTCTGTTCATTTCAGATTGCTCCAAAATAATAATAATAATAAAAAAAAAAACAAGAGTAATGCCAAGCAGGATATTAAAAAATGTGTAAAATGTGATACAAAGTGTGTGAAACAATGGCTCACCTCGGCCACCCTATATATGTATGGGTGTGTGTGGATATGGCTGTGTGCCTCTATTTGGTCTCACAGAAAATATGGGCTGTTACATAGGAAGTTGTTCACACAGGTTACAGTGGGCGGGATGAGGAACTGATGTAGGTGGAGGCAGGGGAGGAGGAAGAAGCCAGCAACAGGAGAATAAAGCAGACAACATTCACAGTGAAAAGGAGGTACAGTGAAGGATCATGAGTATTCACTTAGGGAAAAGGAAGGTGACATGTGATTATGCATATGTGTATAAGAACACATGCCATCCCAGACTTGGTCATCCTCCACACTCCCCATCATGGCACACGTCCGCTATAAGGGCAACTGGATGACTTTGGTTCTCTAGAAAATATTTTTAGAGGGTTGGGTTTTCTGAGTTTTCTTAATTCTGGTCTGAAATGACTCTGTTGCTTCATTTTGGCTTGACTCATTCTTTGGCTTAGGGTTGAACTCTCTGATGACAGGATGCTTATTAGATGACACAGAAAGTCCTCTTCCCCTTTGTGGTTCAATAGCAAAAGATTAAAGTAAGTTTGATCTCTCAGTGGGAGCTCTGGTGGCATAGTGCCTAAGACATTTAACTGCTAACCAGAAGGCTGGCAGTTCAAACCCATCAGCCACTCCTTGGATGAAAGACTGGGCAATCTACTTTTGTATTGATAACGCCTCGGAAACACAAAGAAGGGTTGCTATGAGTAGGAACTGACACGACAGCAGTGAGTTTTGGCTTTTGGTTTATTCTTGACTTCTCAGTGACAAGTCCATTTGCCCTAAGATAAGTCCTTTGCTTACTGTCATTTCTTTCTCTTACCTACTTCTCTGTGGCCTCTTCACACCGCAATACATACACACACACACACACACACACTTGCCTTTACCCCCACACTTCTCAGTTTTACTTAGTTAAGTTCCACACTTGGAATTGTCTTCTCCATAATAAAGTCCCCCACACCCATGCTGAATGTATTGGGTTAATAAGGAATATGTATACCACCTCCAAATCCTGTCTGTGGAATGCCTGGTGTGAATTTGGTGTTGAGGCATCCAAATGCATGTCTTGTCATGCCCACAGAAATGTGGGAAGGGCTTCGTTTGCTCTGGAAATGTCTCAAACCTTCAGATCCTCTGTCTTTTCCCATTTTCAGTTCATCAAGATGAGATGGGCAAACAATCCAGGAGACAGGAACCAATTACTCAGCTTAGCTCTGTTCGGTAGATGGAGCTGAATCAGTCATGTGTTGTATTATTCTTCAAACAAGTTCCTGACTCATGAGCACAGGATCTACAGCAGCAGGAACTAATAGATTTGGAAAGTTCAGCCACTGTGGTGTAGTGCTGGTTCCACTCTGCTGTTGATTGGCTGGGTGGTCTCAGACAAGTCACCCCTCACCTTTCAAGCTTCATCTTCTCACCTGTGTCATGAGACAAAGGGGCATCTGCCTTTGTATCCTACTGACTGCTAGGTATGTTGAGAACATAGCACACATGAGCGTGCTCTGTAAAAGGCAGACCAGTTACTGTCCAGCAGTTCCAATGTATGGTGATCCCATACGCATCAGAGTAGAACTGTGCTCCATAGGGATGGGTGTTCAGGGGTTGATTTTTCAGAAGTAGATCATCAGGCCTTTCTTCCAAGCCACGTCTGGGTGGACTTGAACCTGCAGCTTTTCTGTTAGAATCCAAGATTGTTAACCAGGATGTAAATGGCACAGTCCCATTTAAATGGGAGGTAAGAGACAGCTCTAGTTAGTAGAAGCGGGAGGACAAGTTTGAAGTTGGCCAATGCAGGGTGCTACCCTCAATGCTTTCCTCTGACAATCTCAGTTGTCCACTCCACAATTGGACTGTCCAGAGGACATCTAGATAGCCATTTCCTCACTGTCTTAGTAGCTCAAGCTCCAAACTCACTGCCATCAAGTTGTTTCTGAATCATAGTGACCCCATAGGGTTTCCAAGGCTGTAAACCTTTACGGAAGCAGACTGCCTCATCTTTCTTCCACAGAGAGGCTGGTGGGTTTGAACCACTGACCTTTTGGTTAACAGCCAAATGCCTTAACCACTGTACTACTCTTGGTTACCTAGTGCTGCTATGATAGAAATACCACAAGTGGGTGGCTTTAACAAACAAAATTTAATTTTATCACAGTTTAAGAGGCTGGACATCCAAATTCAGGATGGGGTCAGTGGGCGAGCTGGGTCCAGGGCACTGATTCTAGGAGCCTTTCTCTCTGTTGGCTCTGAAGGAAGGTCCTTGTCCTTGTCTTTTCTGAGCTTCTCCTCCCAGGCGATCTTCATGTGGCTTGGCACCTCTCTTCCCGCTCCTCTGCTTCTTTTGTTTGCTTGTTTAATCTGTTTTAGATCCCAAAAGACACTGACTTATGATACACCTTATACTAAAATTGTCCCACTAACATAAAAAGAAAATCATTCTCAAATGGGACTATAACTATGGATATAGGGCTGAGAATTTGCAACACATATTTTGAGGGGACACAGTTCAGTGACAACACATATGCAACATTCTCTATTTCTGATAGTGACAAGG
>NW_006921722.1:5396258-5398826 GCF_000298275.1 Orycteropus afer afer
ATCCATGTGTCCAGCAACTGATGAATGGATAACTAAAATGTGGTCCATACATACAGTGGAATATTAATCATCCATAGAAAAATGAAGTCCTGATACATAGTCTAACATAGATGAACCTTGAAAACATTATGCTGAGTGAAATAAGTCAGTTGCAAAAGGACATCTGCTATATGAGTCTGTTATACAAAATATCTAGAACAGGCAAATTCATAGGGACAAAAGATGATTTGGGCTATCAGGAATCAGGAGTTACTGCTAATGGGACACAGAGTTTCTCTTTGGGGTGATGAAAAGGATTTGGAAGTGGAGAGTGATGCTAGCTGCACAACATGGTGAATGTAATTGATGTCACTAAAATACCATTTTGAAAAGAACATTTTATGTTACACATGGGCAATGAATAAAGAAGACTGCAGAAGAATGAATGCATTTGATTTATGGTGTTGGTGGAGAATATTGAATGTACCATGGATTGTGGGAAGAATGAACAAATCTGTCTTGAAGGAAGTACAGCTGGAATGTTCCTTAGAAGCAAGAATGGCTAGACTTCATCTCTCATGCTTTGGTCATATTGTTAGAAAAGACCAATCCCTGAAGAAGGATATCATGCTTGGTGAAGTAGAGGGCCAACAAAAACGGGGAAGACCCTCAACAAGAGGGACTGACACAGTGGCTGCAGTGATGGGCTCAAGCACAATTGTGGGGTGGGCAGCACTGGGCAGTGTTTCGTCTGTTGTACACGGGGTTTCTATGAGTTAGGTGACTCGACGGCACCTAACCACAACCACAGCCACAACATAGTTTAGCACAATACATTTTTTAAAAAAATTTTTAGTCTCACATTTTCTTGATAAATATCTTAATAACATAGTGACACAAATGCAACTATTTCTATTTTACAAATGAGAGAAAAGCTGCCCAGAGAGGTTAACATTCAAGGTCTCATAGGTGGTTCCAACACATCCCATTATGTTTCACTCTTTCCTAAGTACCACAAGTGCCATATGCAATGCCCACTGGGCCTATTACAATATGCACACCCCCTTCAAACAATTCTACGTGTTTCCAGTCTAGCCCACTGCTTGACACTTATACATGAAAAGAACAAAAGCTCTGTAGTTGCATGTGGAATCTCTCTCAACTTCCCAACCACAAATAGGTTGTTAAGTTCCCTGATGCCTGAGGCCAGGTCTTTTCCTTTGCAACTCTCAGAGTCTTGGGTGCATAAGCATCTCAGTCTGTTTTTGTTGAATAAGTTAATGAATGTGTTCTATGAAGAATATGAGTCTGAGTCCCCTGTCACCTTCTATAAGGAGCTCTGGTGGCATTGTGCCTAAGGCACTTGACTGCTAACCAGAAGGTTGGCAGTTCAAACGCACAAGCCACTCCATGGAAGGAAGACTGGGCAATCTACTTCCGTAAATATTTACCGCCTTAGAAACCCAAAGGGGATCACTATGAATTGGAGTTGACTCCATGGCAATGGGTTGGGTTTGGTCACATTCTACGTAAGCCATGTGAAGTACTTAGTGGCACTTGGCCCTGGGGACATCAAGTTGCACTTCTCACCCATGGGACTCACTCTCTGAGGGCTTTCCAATCACAGTAGGAACAGGGCTTGGGTGAAGATGGCAGAATTATTTAATCTGGTGGAAGCTTGAGAAAACAAAACAAACCATTGTCACTAAGTTGATTCTGACTCCCAGCAGCCCTGTAGTACATAGCAGAACTGTCCCATAGGGTTTCCAAGGCTGTAAATCTTTATGGAAGCAGACTGCCTCATGTTTGTCCTGTGGAGAGACTGGAGGGCTT
The DNA here is from genome assembly GCF_000298275.1 of Orycteropus afer afer. Classification (NCBI taxonomy): domain Eukaryota; kingdom Metazoa; phylum Chordata; class Mammalia; order Tubulidentata; family Orycteropodidae; genus Orycteropus; species Orycteropus afer. The sequence goes on from NW_006921722.1 coordinate 5,398,071, forward strand.
GAACCACTGAACTTTTGCTTAGTAGAAGAATGTCTTAACCACTGTGCCACCAGAGTGCCATGTGGCAGATGAGGATAGAGGTATATTCATCTGTCTCTGATTTCCAGACTCATGTCAACCATTCTGCAAAGCTCATGGCTTCTAAGTATAACAGTTACACCTGGGGTTGGGTAAACAGCCCTGCCTTCCAGGCAGACATGTGGTATATGTTTGTGGAGCTCTTCAAAGCATTTCTGGACAAGTCCCCATCAAGATCTGTTCCTCTGAAGCTGCCCTGCATTCCAGCCCCTCAGCTGGTGTGCCTGCTGAGCAATGAGTTTCTGCTGAGCAGACTGCTTGCTTGCACTGGTCCATCGCGGCCACGCTCTGAGATGTGCCGCAGCAGCGACATGTTCCCCACACACTGAGTACTTAGAAAAACTGCGGGGGAGTCCACAGGAATTCCTTTCTGCCTCTGCTCTGAACCAAAGTGTGACATTCTGAGACAAAGTGGGGCTATGCACTAGAGACATGGGAAGACATTGTGTTGGGGGAAGTCTACCATTTATTTGGAATACCTATTGATGTGAGAAGGCAGTGGTGGTTCAAGGGTTGAATTCTCCCCATCCATGCAGGAGATCCGGGTTTGAGTCCCAGCCAAAGCACCTCATGAGCAGCAACCCCCTGTCTCGTTGCTATGATGCTGAGCAGGTTTCATTGGAGCCTCCAGACTAAGATGGACGAGGAAGAAAAGCCTGGTGACCTACTTCTGAAAAT
>NW_006921722.1:5399254-5400611 GCF_000298275.1 Orycteropus afer afer
ATTCATTTGCAAGTTCTGCTTCTAATGGAGATGAAGTTAACAGTGACTGGATCTACCTGCCTGCTGGAAACAACCATAAAAACCAAACAAAATACATCAAATGGCAGCGTGCAAGGCACTGGGCAGCAGGCAATGAAGTACAGTGATCTCTGAAAGATGAAAAACATATGCGGTGAGCCCCATGATTGCCCCAGGACACTGCCATGAGAGTGTTTACCAGCCATGGTGCAAGGAAAAGGAACCCAAGTGGCACGCAGTGGACTCCCTGCGTAAACAGAGCATCATGGACTGAACAGAGCTGAGAGTCTGGGAGACCAATGTGGTTAGAGTTTGCAGAATAAAGTGCCAGAGAGAAGATCATCTTGTGGAGATAGAATCCCTGAGATCTGTCTGTGGAGGGTGTCCCTCGAGAATTCAGCAGAATACTGATTGGCAGATGCATTGGAGAAATTACCCAAAGCTGGGGAAATAAATATCTGAGCTGATTACAGGGAAGAGTTCCTGGTACTCACATAGGGCCAGAAAAAGTGCCTGTTCCCATCAGCAAGACAAGAAAACGTCATAATTAGTAGGTCAGTGAGTATGGTACTCAAAGTAGTCTTTTCTCAGTACTGTGGGAAATTAACCTGAGTCTAAATGCTGCTCCACGTCCACTCAATCCACGTTTGATTGTGTGGATCATAACAAATTATGAATAACATTGAGAAGAATGGGGATTCCAGAACACTGAATTGTGCTCATGAGGAACCTGTACATAAACAAAGAGGCTGTTGCTCAAACAGAACAAGGGGAGACTGCATGGTTTAAAATCAGGAGGGGCATGCATCAGGGTTATATCCTTTCACCATGCTTATTCAGTCTGTATGGTGAGCAAATAATCCGAGAAGCTGGACTATAGGAAGAAAAATGCAGCATCCAGATTGGAGGAAGACTCCTTAAAAAGCTGCGATACGCAGATGACACAAGTTTGCTTGCTGAAATTGAAGATGGCTTGAAGTACTTACTGATGAAGATCAAAGACTACAGCCTTCAGAATTACGCTTCACTGTAAAGAAAACAAAATCCTTGCAACTGAACTGATAAGCAACATCACAATGAATGGAAACACATTGAAGTTGTCAAGGATTTCATTTTACTTGGATCCAGTCAACATCAATTGAACCAATAGTCAAGAAATCAAACGATGTATTGCTCTGGGCAAATCTACTGTAAAGACCTCTTTAAAGTGCTAAAGACCAAAGATGTCATTTTGAGTACTAGGGTGTGGCTGATCCAAGGCATGGTATTTTCAATAGCCTCATATGCATGTGAAAGCTGGACAATGAATAAAGAAGACCGAAAAAGAATGGATGCATTT
>NW_006921722.1:5401431-5402143 GCF_000298275.1 Orycteropus afer afer
GAATTCTTCATCAACACCACAACTCAAAAGCATCAACTCTTCTTCAGTCTTCCGTATTTATTATCCAGCTCTCACACGTATTTGAAATAATTGAAAATGCCAGGTGCACCTTAGCCTCCAAGGAGACATCTTTGCTCTTCAGCACTTGAAAGTGGTATTTTGCAACAGATTTGTCCAATGCAATACATCTTTTGATATCTTGACTGATGCTTCTACTGGTGTTGACTGTAGAACCAAGTGATACAAAGGCTTTGACAACTTCAATCTTTTCTCCATTCATCATGATGCTGCTTATTGGTCCAGGTGTGAGGATTTTAATTTTCTTTATTTTCTAATATTCTCATATTTTCTAATATTCTTTATATGGAGGTGTAATCCATACTGTAGACCATAGTCTTCAATCTTCATCAGTAGTACTCCAAGTCATCCTCACTTTCAGCAAGCAAAGTGATGTTGCCTGTGTATCTCAGGTTGTTAATTAGCCTTCCTCCAATCCTGATGCCATGTTCTTCTTCATATAGTCCCCTTTCTCAGTTTATTTGCTCAGCACACAGATCGAATAACCACGGTGAAAGGATACCCTGACACACTCCATTCCTGATTTGAAACCATGCAGTATCCCCTTGTTCTGTTTGAATGACAGCCTCCTAGTCTATGTACAGGTTCCTCATGAGTACAATTAAATGTTCTGGAATTCCCATTCTTCTCAATG
>NW_006921722.1:5403353-5404420 GCF_000298275.1 Orycteropus afer afer
TTTTTTCCTTTCCTGTTTTCTTAATGACCTCTTGTTTTCTTCATGGATGATGTTCTTCATGTCATCCCACAATTCCTCTGGTTTTCAGTCATTTGTGTTCAATGCATCAAATCTATCCTTTAGAAGGTTTCTAATTTCAGGATGGATATAATTAAGGTCATATTTAGGCTCTTGTGGACTTGTTTTAATTGTCTTCAACTTCAACTTGAATTTGCATATGAGCAGCTGATGGTCTATTCCACAATCAGCTTCTGGTCTTGTTTTGGCTGAAGATATTGAACTTCTCCATCACCTCTTGCCACAGATGTAGTCAATCTGATTCCTGTATATTCCATCTGGTGAAGTCCACATGTATTGCTGCCATTTGTGTTGTTGAAAAAAGGTATTTTCAATGAATAAGTTGGTCTTGAAAAATTCTATCATAAGATCTCCAGCATCATTTCTATCACCAAGACCATATTTTCCAACTGCCAGTGATTCTCCTTTGTTTCCAACTTTTGCATTCCAGTCACCAGTGATAATCAGCACATCTTGATTGCATGTTTGGTCAATTTTAGAGTGCAGAAGTTGGCAAAAATCTTCAATTTCCTCATCTTTGGCTTTGGTGGTTGGTGCATAAGTTTGAATCATAATAGTATTAACAGGTCTTCCTCATAGGTGTATGGATATTATCCTACACTGACAGCACTGTACTTCAGGATAGATCTTGATACATTCTTTGTGATGATGAATGGCATGCCATTCTTCTTTGTCACTCCTGGCATAGTAGCTCATATGATCAGCTGATACAAAATGGCCCAAACCAGTCCATTTCAGCTCACTAATGCCTAGGATCTTTATGTTTCATTTCATTTTTGACAACTTCCAATTTTCCTAGATTCATACTTCATACATTCCATGTTCTGATTATTAATAGATGTTTGCAGCTGTTTCTTCTCATCTTGAGATGTGCCACATCAACAAATGGGGGTCCCAAAAGCTTTACTTTATCCATATCATTAATGTTGGCTCTACTCTGAGGAGGCAGCTCTTCTTCAGTCGTATTGTGAGTGCCTTCTGATGTGAGG
>NW_006921722.1:5404591-5405705 GCF_000298275.1 Orycteropus afer afer
AAAGTTTTCCAGTAATATATCAGTGTTTCACTGCTATTCATAAGGTTTTCACTGGCCAATTATTTGTGAAATGGATGGCCTCTTCCTTCTTCTGAGTCTGTCTTAGTCTGGAAGCTCCACTGAAACCTGTCTATCATGAGTAACCCTACTGGCATTTGAAATACTGGTGGCATAGCCTCCAGCCTCACAGTAACATGCAAGCCACCACAGTATGACAAATTGACAGATAAATTTGTCTCCCTTAGTTGTTCCAAACTTCTCTGCTCATTTCTTGATCTCCCCCACCCTGCTCGCTTACCTGGCCTGCCCCAAGGACACAAAAACTCACCTTCCACTGGCCCCAGGACTGGCTTATCAGGGCATACCTCAAAGTAACACACTCCCACCTTCCACTGCTCCCAGAGAATATTTATAGATATATAAAAATATCCAGCATGCAATAAGATAAAATTCACCAAGCAAGCAATGAAACAGAAAAATATCTACAGTGAGGAGGTAAATTAACCAATTGAAACCAACTCAAAAGAGATATAAATGTTAGAATTGTCAAATAAGGACATATAACTATTATTATCATTATATAGCTATTTTCCAGATGTTCAAGTAGTTAAGTCTTCTAAAATCAAACTTCTAGAGATGATAGTTATAAAATATTAACTGAAAAATATAATAGATGTTATTAATGGTGAAAAGGCAGAATTTACCAATATCAGCAATAAGAGGGGTGACATCACTACAGATATTATAGAATTAAAAAGATAATAAGGCAATATTATGAAAAACTTTATGCTTATAAACTCAATTACTAGATAAAGTGGAAAAATTCTTTGAAAAACACATACAACTAAAACTCACTTAAGAAGAAACAGATAACCTGAATAGCCCTATATCTAGTAAATAAATTGAATATATAGTTAAAACATTCTCAATAAGAAATTCTGGTCCAGATGGCTTTACTGATAAATTCTGCCAACTATTGACAGAAGAAATAATGCAAATACCTCCATGAATTTGAAGAGGAGGAACTATCCATTCTATGAGGCCAGCATTACCCTAATACCAAAGATATACAGGTAGTTCCTGACTTAAGACGGGGTTCTGTTATGATGACTCC
>NW_006921722.1:5405994-5408388 GCF_000298275.1 Orycteropus afer afer
TATAGTCCAATATCCCTCATGAAAATAGATGAAAAAAATGCAAACCAAAATTTTAAGAAACCAAATCCAACAGTCTATTTAAAAGATCATAACCAAATGGGATTTATCCTAGGAATGCGTGGTTGGTTGAATATTGAAAAATCAATCAATATAGTCCACCATGCTAGCAAACTAAAAGTGAAAAACCATATGGTCATTTTAATGGAGGCAGAGAATCGTAAACAAAACCCACCACGTATTCTTGATAAAAATTCTCAGCCAAGTAGGAATAGGAGGGAACCTCCTCAAACCAGTAATGAGGGTATTTATGAATGTTGTCGTTGTTAGTTGCTATCAAAAAAATTCTGACTCATCGCAACCCCATATGTTACAGAGTACAGCTGCTCCCTAGCGTTTTCCTGGCTGTGATCTGAATGGAAGCAGACTGCCAGGACTTCTCATCTGCAGTCCCACTGGGGGAGCTCAAATCACCAACCCTGAAGTTATCTGTGTGAACTGCTTGCGCCAGCTAGGGATATTTCAGTTATTCTAGTTGGTACATGGTAGTATCTCATTATGCTTCTAATTTGCGCTTCAATGATGATTAACAACATTTTTTTACATAATAGATGTACGATAAGCTAGCTATGATTATAGTGCACAATTTGATCTTTTTCATTTGCTTATATGCCATCTATAGATCTTTTTGAAGTGCCTGTTAAAATCTTCTACCTATCTTTTTTTTATGTTCCTAATTTAGGATTTTTTTCTTTTTAATTATTACCTTTTGCCTATCTTTTATTGCTGAGTTTTGAGTGTTCCTTGTATTTGCCCCTAATCACCTAACACAATTCTGGGAACAGGAAAGAAGATGTCGTCATTCAGAGGAAAGAGATCCACACTCTGCTGGGGGTTCCAGATGTTCTGATTGCATGGTTTTTCTTTCACTTTGAATAGGTACTTGGTACATATTTATTGAATGAATACATGTCTTTATCTGACTACGGATATTTCTGGGTTCTGCACAAAGTCACCAACAGGCTGCCCCGAGACGCTTACAGTACAGAAGCACAGTCTCTCTCACCACCTGACGGGGAACTCAGGGGTTTGCTCTTGCTGGTTGTAGCGTAAGCGGGTCAGGGTGTTGAGCTCTGGCTGACGTCAGCAGCAGTCCTGAGTCCTCTCCAGAAGCGGGGGTTGGGGGGAGCAGGCTGTCAACAAAGGGCAAGAAGAAACACCTGCTGGGCCCTGGCATCCCAGACACTGGCAGAGCCTTGAATTTCGTCACTGGCATACTGACTTAAATCGGAGATGAGCTCACTTCTAAGTAACCAAGATGTTCCTTCCAAGTCCACATTTTCTTTTTGAGAAAGTGTCCATTTCTGTTTCTAGACCCTTCACCTGTAGGAAACACATCTCTTGCCTCAGTAGGATTTTGGCGTACTTGCCAATTGTCCACCACACCGGTGCTGGATGATGGCATGCTTGCCACACAGAAGACAAATTGGCACACAGCTTCTGTTGATAGGACAACTGGGTGAAATACATGCAGTTAAAGTTCACTTCATAAAAACATCGGTTATATTTGGGGCCTTTTCTTTGGGCCAGTTCACCCAGAGGCCTAGGGAAATAACAAAGAGTCCACATTTCTGAAAGTCTGTGGACCAGTCATTTGCTTCTCATTTCCCATGTTGACCGCAAGTCTATGAGAAGGCACAGGAGATGGAACCGCCGTCAAGAGGCCCTGTGTGGCGATGGTGTCACGTGCCTGGAGCCTTCCTGAGGGGTGAGTGGCTCGTTCCCTTCTAGGTGGCACAAGGCCACTTGGCAGGTGTGATACTCTGGAGTGTTGTTGTCATTCAGTTCCTTGTTGCTAAAATAAAGATCAGGAGCAGTACTTCTCATCTGGGGTATTTGGCAACATCTGCGATAATTTTATCATAATGAGGGGGGTCTGCTACTGAAGTCTAGTGGGTCAGTAGCAGAGATGGCACTAAATATCCTACAACACACAAGACCGTTACCACAACAGCAAAAAATCATCCACCCCAAGTGTAAATATGGCTGAAGTGAAAAACTCTCCTTTGCCTAGATTGGACTAGATTTTCAGCAAGGTAACATCCAGCTCAAATATCCTACAGTTTTATTAAAACCAAAACCTACTGCTATCAAGTTGATTCTGACTTATAGCAACTCTACAGACAGGGTACAAATCCCCATAGGGTTTCCAAGGCTGTAAGTCTTTATGGACAAAGACAATTTTCTCCCATGGAGCAGCTGGTGGGTTTGAACTGCCCACCTTTTGGTTAGCATCAGAGTGCTTTAACCACTGTGCCACCAGGAGCCCTTATAGTTCCATAGATAGTTCAACATATCTCTGCCATTCCAGATTCCTTATTTTTATATTGCCTGCTT
>NW_006921722.1:5408778-5413250 GCF_000298275.1 Orycteropus afer afer
AGCCCATTCCCAAATGGGATTATAACCACAGGCATAGAAGTTAGAATTTATGCCATATGTTTTAGTGGGACACAATTAAATTCATAACATTCTACCCTTTGACCCCTCAAAACTTATATCCTTGTCACAGGCAAAATACATTAACCCCATCACATGACCCCAGAAGTCTTAAACCTACTCCAAGCCCAAAAGCTCATCTTCTGAATCATCTAAATAAAATCTCAGTGAGACTTTAGGTGTGTTCCAACCTGGGGCAAAATTTCTCTTCCGCTGAACGTGGGAAATCTAGAATACAAGTTATCTGTTTCCACCTGCAATGGTGGAATAAGTACAAAATAGACATTGCCATTATAAATGAGAGAAAGTGGAGAGAAAGGAGGGCTAACAGGCACCAAGCCAGCCTACAACTCCACAGAACAAATTACATTAGGTCTCGAGGCTTGAAAGTCATCCTCTCTTCTCTGGCGTCATCTGGGCAAAGGCTCTGCCCTCCAGACTCTGGGTGTTGGCCACGTCTTCTGGATTCTGGGTGGAGGTCCGTCAGCCCTGGGCTTTAGCTTTACCTTCCATGCCTTCTGGGATAGCAACCTGGCTCCCTTGGCTCTGGATGGCCTCATTCTCCTAGTTTATCTGAGTGGTGACACCACCTCCTTACCCCCAGCGGGCCTGGTTTTTCTACCCCTTGGGTATGGCAGCCCTGCCCCCTCCGATTTGGACAGTGACTTCATCCACCAACACGCCTTAATGGCAGCCACACACGCCAGAACTGAGGTGATAAAGAGCCGACTCTTGAAACCTAGGAGGCTGTGGCCCCACCTTTGAGATCCGGGAGACCATGCCCGCATCCTTTGAAACCAAGACAACTCTGCTTCCTGTGCCCCTTTGAATAGTTCTACTATCTCCAAGTTGTTCTAGGGATGGTCTTCTTCGTTTCTTAGAGGACAAAAGACATAGCTCCTTTGGCCTGTTTTCTGCCTTGTGAATGCCAAGAGACAAAATCACTCTTTTCTTTCATTCTTCCTCTGCCCATCAGTTTGGTCAGATCCATCAGTCACAGGATTAATTTCTTTAACAAAAGACTGTGTAGCCACATCCTTGGTGAACATTCTAGAACATGTGTCTTTAGTTTGTATACCAGAATTTTCCAAATCTTTAAGTTCTATTTTCATTTTGCACAATTCATTTTTAAGTCCATCTCTTTCTTCTCATATTTTACTATAAGTAGCAAGGAGAAACCATGCATCCCCTTTAAGATCTTGCTTAGAAGTCTCAGTGGCCAGATATCCAAGTTTATCACTTATAAATTCTACCTTCCATCAAACATTTGAACAGAATTCACGCAAGGTCTTTGCCACTACATAAAAACATCACCCTTCTTCCGTTGTCCAATCACATGTTCATCATTTTCTTTTAAAGCCTCACAAGAAACACATTTAATGTCCACATTTCTAGCAACATTCTGTTGCTGGCATCATATGTATTCTCTAAGATGATAGAGACTTTCTTGGTAGCTCTCCTCCCTTTTTTCTGAGTCTTCACTAGAGTTCCTTTGATATCCGTGATTCTACTAACAGTTTCTTCAAGGCAATCTAGGCTTTTATTATTTGTCACCTTTAAACTCTTCCAGCCTCTGCTTATTATGCAATTCCAAAACTGCTTCTACATTTTAGTTACTGTTAGAGCAGCACCCTACTTTTGGTACCAAATTATATCTTACTTGTCAAGTTAGTTTGCTTATTCAATTTCTCTTATATTGCAAAGAGATTGACTTGAGACACACCCTACACTACTTCTATGTCATTAACAAAACAAAAGACCACCCATTCCCAAATGGCATGGTGACCACAGGCATAAAAGTTAGAATTTACAACACATAGTTTTTAGGGACACAATTCAATCTATAATATTGTCCCAAGTTATTCACCCTTAATATAAATAACAATTTTTATATCTGAGCAAAAATATGCTGATAACAAACACTACTCTTAACATTAACACACACACACACACACACACACACACACACACCACAACAAAACAAAAAATCAGAATAAAGCTTCCTAAGTCATTGAGACAGCATCCTGATAAATGTCAACAATGGCAGCTGGCAATGGTTCAAATTCTTAGAGGTATAATACATTTTCCAGTGCCAAAATTAATCTTTTGGGGAACTACCTTCATAATTATTTGGATATTGCTTGCCAAATAGTATCTTTGGCACAGAGAGAAAGCATGAGGCTTGTGAAAGTCCTAGAGTGTGGGAACTGGAGGAGGTAAGGACTTGTGTGGGTGACTGTGGTTGCTGGGACTACTCACAGACTTTGGAATGAAAATAAAGCTAAAAATGTTTTTCCCCACAAAATGCCCATTCACATTCATTTTTTCCAACAGAGGTTTTGTTTTGAGTATGCATTTTCTTTGCTGAGTCTACACTTCCCCTTCAAAGCCCCTCCTTTGTGCTTCCACGGAACCCTGGGATTCTGGCAGCACTATACTACTAGTATTTTGTAATATATGGTAGTTCATGAGGGCAAGATTGTGCTGTTTATTTCTATATCCTCAGAGCATAGTCTTCATTCAAGAAACTTCCTTCTCAGTTATGTAAGATTTTCTGTGCATTGTATTTCTTTCCTTCTTGCTCTGAGTAAGTGAATGTGGCTTTTTCAAAAATTGTTGCCACTGAGTTGATTCACATAGGAACCATTATAGAAAGTGTATAGGACAGAGTAGAACTCCCTATAGGGTTTCCAAGGCTGCAATTGTTTTGGAAGCAGACGGCCATATCTTTTTTCTGTGGAGTGGCTGGTGGGTTCAAACTACCAACCTTTTAGTTAGCAGCTGAGCACTTAAGCAATGCATGACCAGGGCTCAAGAATATGACTTGTTGCTCCCTAATTCACTTCCAGTGCACCAAAAAATGATGACCTTAGGCTGCCTGATCGTTCTATTCCTGGGTCAAAGAAACCTAAATGCTGAGACTTAATATTGAGGAAATCTCAAACATAAATAAAACCCTCTGATCACTTGCCAAACAGCTCTCATTTCAACCAGAAGTCCAAAGGGCTTTTCCAAGCCTTCTGTTTGAATTTGGCTTTCTTAGGAAAATAAAGAAATTCTGGAGGAATTACTTATATCAGTGATAATCTTGATAAATATTTTCTCATAGTAAGGGTGGCAATCCAAGGAAATAAAGAGGATACAGGCAGCTGTTGATTCCAAACCAAAAATCAAACCCACTGTCATTGAGTCAACTCTGACCCACAGTGACCCTGTAGGACAGAGTAGAACTACTCCACGGGGTTTCCAAGGCTGTAAATCTTTATGGAAGCAGACTGCTTCATCTTTCTGCCATGGAGTGGCTAGGGTTTGAACCACTGACCTTCTGGTTAGCAGCCAAGAGCTGTTGATTTAGGAACCATAAATGTCATATATACCAGTTTGGCTTGACCTATATTAGAGAAAGTTTGGGAGAAAAGAGGAAAATGTTTTATGTACAATGTGATGGTGGACCTGTCTCATAATAAGAGTCTTGAGGCCCTTTGTGCAAGACATGATAGACCCTGGATTGACCACTAATAAATCAGTAACTCCTTGAATAGTGAAGTTTCAAAGATCCCTAGAGAGCTAGTTCACCTCCTTCTGTTTACAGATGAAGAAATGGAGCCTTATTCACCAGCTAATTTAAAGTCACAAGGCGTGGTATAGTTTAGCTGGGACCACAGCACAGGTTCTCTTCTAGCTCAGCACATGTTCCACAGCACCATGTGATGCTCAACCAGCTCCTTTTGAAGCCAAAGTTAGCACCACACTTTCACATCCCTAATTTTGGGATCAGTCAATCATTTATATAACTTTAAAATCCAGTGGAGTTTGAATTGTGGCCTAAAATTCATAACAAATTATTCTGAAACCTGATTTGAAAAGTTTTCCCAAATATCCTTTCATACTAAACCCAAGCCCACTACTGTAATATCGATTCCAGCTCAGAGTGACCCTGTAGGACAGAGTAGAAGTACCTCATAGGATTTTCAAAGCTGTTAATCTTTATGGAAGTGGACTGCCACATCTTTATCCTGCAGAGTGGCTGGTAAGCTTAAACCATCGACCTTTTGGTTAGCAACTGAGCACCTTAACTACTGCACCACCACAACTCCTTCCTTTCACACTATGAGCTACTGAATTGGTGATGTATGGTAAATGAGTAACTGAGTCATCTGGAATTTTCTAACTACTACTATCAGTTAAGATTAGCTTCTGGAGCAAGTAATGTGTTACACATCACCTAAGGGATTAAATGCCATTCAGTTGTTGTTGTGACCTGACTGAGGTCAATTACTGTCTCCGAGTCCCACTGACCTCATATTCAAAATGGCAATCCTAGTGACCAACTTCCAGGCCTGTTGTACAGCTCCCTTGTACTGCCTGAGAAGAACAAAGCATAGTAGACTAGAGCTAATAAATATTAGAATCCC
>NW_006921722.1:5414257-5415511 GCF_000298275.1 Orycteropus afer afer
AAGGCTGGCAGTTCAGACCCACCAGCCACTCCTTAGAAGGAAGACTGGGCAATCTACTTCCATAGAGAAACCACCTCGGACACCCAAGGAGGGGTCGCTATGAGTCAGAACTGACTCAACAGCAGTGAGTTTAGTTCTTTTATTTTTAGTTTAGTTACTCATGGCCTGTGTGGCTTTGCTGTGGAGTAGAATCGATTGTCCAGTGAACTGATTTTAAGGCAGCTATACTGTGAGCTTTGTTCCTGGTTGGTACATTGATGGCAAAGTGTTGGATGACAGAGTAAACTAATTGCTGTAAGTGATCTGAGGTATTAACTTCGCCTTATCTGATCATTTGCTCCAGGTAATTCATAATGAATTTCAACATCACTTCTTCTTGGCAAATGATGCTCTTCCTGTCTCTCATCTGTGCTCCTATTCATGGCATAAGGATCTGGTGTCTCAACATTTGTTGTTTTGGTGTTGGGTGTCATCAAGTGCTCTCTGGCTCACAGCAACCCTATATACAGCAAAAACAAAACAAAACACTGCCCAGTCCTGTGCCAGTCCCACAATCGTTGCTATACCTGAGCCCATCTTTGTAGCCACTGCGTCAATCCATCTTGTTGAGGGCCTTCCCCTTTTTCGTTGACCCTCCACTTTACCACGCATGATATCCTTCTCCAGGGAATGGTCCTTTCTGACAACATGATCAAAGTAGGCAAGACGAAGTCTGGCTGTTTTCTCTTCCAAGGAACATTCTAGCTGTACTTCCTCCAAGACGGATTTATTAGTTCTTTTAGCAGTCTGTGGTACTTTCAGCATTCTTTACCAGCACCACAACTCAAAAGCATCAACTCTTCTTTGGTCTTTGCTATTCATTGTCCAGCTCTAATGTGCATATGAGTCATTTGAAAATACCATGTCAGGCACACCACAGTCTTCAAGGAGACATCTTTGCTCTTCAGCACTTGAAAGAGATCTTTTGCAGCAGATTTGCCCAGTGCTTTACGTTGTCTCATATCGTGACTGCTGTTTCCGTTGGTGTTGATTGTAGAACCAAGTAATATGAAGTCTTTGACAACTTCAATCTGTTCTCCATTTATCATGACACAGCTTTTTGGTCCAGTTGTGAGGATTTTTGTTTTCTTTATATTGAGGTGTAATTCATACTTCAGACTGTACTCTTCAGTTTTCATCAGTAAGTGCTTCAAGTCATCCTCACTTTCAGCAAGCAAAGTTGTGTCATCAGCATATCACTGGTTGTTAATGAGT
>NW_006921722.1:5415866-5419571 GCF_000298275.1 Orycteropus afer afer
GATCACCTTTCTTTGGTATGAGTACAAATATGGATCTCTTCCAGTGAGTTGGCCAGGTAGCTGTCTTCCAAATCTCTTGACATAGCCAAGTGAGTGCCTCCAGCACAGCATCCATTTGTTGAAACATCTCAATGGATATTCTGTTAATTCCTGGGGCCTTGTTTTTTGCCAATTTCTTCAGTGCAGCTTGGACTTCTTTCTTCAATACCACTGGTTCTTGATCATATGCCACCTCCTGAAATGGATAAACAATGACAAATTTTTTTGGTGAAGGGACTCTGCATATTCCTTCCATCTTCTTTTGATGTTTCCTGCATCCTTCAATATTTTGCCTATAAAATCTTTCAATATTGCAACTCAAGGCTTAAATTTTTTCTTCAGTTCTTTCAGCTTGAGAAATGCCTAACATGTTCTTCCCTTTTGGTTTTCTAACTCCAGGTCTTCGCACATTTCATTGTGCATTGTGGTGTGTTGCACAAACAGTTCCTGACCTTGTTCTAGCTGAAGATATTGAGCTTCTCCATCATCTCTTTCCACGGATGTAGTCAATCTGATTCCTGTGTACTCTATCTGGTGAAGTCCACATGTATTGCCACCATTTGTGTTATTGAAAGAAGGTATTTGCAATGAATAAGTCATTGGTCTTGCAAAATTCTATCATGTGATCTCCAGTGTTATTTCTATCACCAAGGCCAAATTTTCTCAACATGGACCTTATTAATGAGTCAAATACCAGGGGCAAGTGTCTGTAAAATTTCTTAGGAAGAGGTAGCCAAGATCACCTCTGGCTTTACAACCTTTCTTGTTGTTGTTGAATTGATTCTGACTCAAGCTGAGCCCTAGTGTATAGGGTAGAACTGCTCCACAGGGTTCTCAAGGTTGTGACCTTTCAGAACAGAGCCCTGGGCCTGCCCTCCAAGGTATCTCTGGGTGTGTTCAAACTATCAACCATTTTGGCTAGTAGTTGAGTGCTGAACTGTTTCTGTCACCCAGGGAGTCCTCAGGCAATTTCCCACAACCACTTCCAGGGAACAATTCAAGGCACTGGAAGTTGAAGAGGCTTGATAGCAGACAGACTTTGCCCGAGGTCTGATTCTGTTGCTTAACTAGCTGGCTGGCACCAAGGCTGTCCTTTAACTTCTCTGATCCTCTGGGTCTTTCTCTGTAAAAGAGGAACATTCACGTATGGACCAGACGTTCAGTGGATTACGTGAGGGAGTTATGTGAAAGCAGCACCTTGAAGACTGCTTGGAGGAGAGCATGTGATCAGCACATGGAAGCTTCCTCCTTTTGTCCCTGCCCCCTCCTTCACGTTCTCTGCCATAGGTTGTGACATTCCTCCAGTCCTCCTCTGGCTTTGGCCATCAGTGCCTGGGGTCAGGGGAGAGGCTGGATGTGGAGATGGTGGTGCTATTTTTCTTGATAAACACACTTTATTTTGCTGTAGGCCTTTGGTTAGTTTCCAGAGGTCTGAAGAAGTTGATTTTGACAGTTCTTGCTAATGTTCCCACTATTTTTAATGAATTTTTGATATTATACAATTACTATGCTTTAGGCTAAGTCCTTGGAGGGTCATGTTGGGCTCCTAGGAGAAGCCATAGACTATCTCAGTCCTGCCCAAGTCAGCCGTGGCAGTGGTACAAATCTCTACCATATAATTGAGGTGTCACCTAGAAGGGAAATGAGTCTTGGTTTTGGTGGTCCTGGAGAGACTAGATCCAGTGGTGGAGACAGTACGAGGGCAGGTCCTAGTCCTTATATAAGATGGAAATCTTCTGTTGATTAGAAACATCAGATAGTGAAACTGGCAGCCTGTCAAGGTTCAGTGTCTGTGTATCAAGGATCTTGTCAAGGGAATCCAGATGCGTAGCAAAGGGTAGACTAGATGACAGCTGGATGTCTTCCAATTATCCCAACTGAAGAACAGTGCCCATGGTACTCAGAATACTTGTTCAGCTGACTAAATCAAACTGCAGAATAGGCAAGGAACTTTTACAAACTGATAATAAAAGTACCTATAAACCAAATACATGTAACCTAATACGTAGAACCTAAATACATACAACTCTAATAAAAAGTGGATAAAGGATTTGAAGAGACATTTCTCCAAGGTACACATACAAATGAGTACACATGAAAAGATGTTCAATATTATTAATGATTAGAAAATACAGATATAAATCACACTGCACACCTACTAGGATGGTTGTAAAAAAAAAAGAAAAAAAGAAAGAAAGATGTGAGTGGGGACACAAAACAGTATGTAGCTCCTTAAAACCTTGAGTGTAGAATCCTATAAACCAATTGCCATTGAGTCAGTTCTAACTCATGGGACCCCATGTGTGTCAGAGAACTGTGCTTCATTGGGTTTTCAATGGCTGGTTTTTCAAAAATAAATCACCAGGAATTTCTTCCAAGCTGCCTCTGGGTGGACTTGAACCTACAAGCTTTTGGCTAGCAGCCAATCACGTTAACCATTTCTACCACCCAGGCACTCCCTGCAATTCTACTCCTAGATATATCTCCCAAGAGAAGTGAAAACATACATCCACATAAAAACTTACATCAGTATTCATAGCAGTATTATTCATAATGGCCCAAATGGGGAAATAACCCAAATGTCCATCCACTGATAAGTGGATAAACAAAATATGATATTCCATATCTCAAAACTCACTGCCAGCGAGGCAAATCTGACTCATACGACCCCTCCTGGGGTTTCCAAGGTGGTACCACTATGGAGCTCTGATAGCTTAGTGTCTAAGGCACTTGACTGCTAACCAGAAGGCTGGCAGTTCAAACCCACCAGCCACTCCTAGGAAGGAAGGTTGGGCAATCTACTTCCATAGTAGTTATTGTTGTTATGTGCCGTCGAGTTGGACCCTACTCATAGTGATCTCTCCTTGGGTTTCTGAGGCAGTATCATTACGGAAGTAGAGTGCCCAACCTTCCTTTCGAGGAGTGGCTGGTGGGTTTGAACCACCAGCCTTCTGGTTAGCAGTCAAATGCCTTTGGCACTATGCCATGCATGCTACAACACAAATGAACCTTGAAAATATTATGCTAAGTGAAAGAAGCCAGGCACAAAAAGTCATATATTGTATGACTTCATTTATATGAAATGTCCAGAATAGGTAACGCCAGAGAGACAGAGACAAATAAAATTAATTAATGGTTGCCAGGGGCTGTGGGGAGAGGGGAATGGGTACTGACTGCCAGTGAGTACAGGATTTCCTTTTGTGATGGTGAAAATGTTCGGGAAGTAAATAATGATGATCGATGCACTTTGTAAATATAGTAATAATCACTAAATATACACTTTAAAGGTGTGAATTTATAATATCAGAATCATAGCTCAATAAAGCTGTTGTTTAAAAATGGTGACATACTTCATGATTCCATTTATATAATGTTCTTGGAGTAACAAAACCATAGAGATGGAAAAGAAATTAATGGGTGAGATATGCAGGTGACACAACCTTGCTTGCTGAAAATGAAGAAAACTTGGAGCACTTATTGATGAAGATCAAAGACTGCCGTCTTCCATATGGATTACATCGCAACATAAAGAAAACAAAAATCCTCACAACTGGACCAACAAACAACATCATGATAAATGGAGAAAAGGTTGAAGTTGTTAGGGATTTCATTTTCCTTGGATCCATAACCAATGCCCATGGAAGCAGCAGTCAAGAAGTCAGATGA
>NW_006921722.1:5421401-5422502 GCF_000298275.1 Orycteropus afer afer
GTGTACAATGTCCAGGGTTTCTGGTTGTACTTAGCAGGGAGAATCCAGACGCGTACGTCTATCCCATCTTTCCAGAAAAAGAAATTAAAGTCTTCTTACCGCCTGACTTTGCCATAACTTTTTTGCTGGTTGACACTAAATATTTGCCCTTTATTTTATTCATGATTTTTCATTTTTGTGCTAAAACTCTTTGCATTTGGAGAGCTCCTTGAGCCAGAGAGCTGGAACACCTCGCTAGACTAGTGGACACCCCCAGCACAGCCCACCTTTCTGTAAGTCCTGCCTGTTATCCAACATGATGACAGGGTAAGCCACAGACAGCTCTCTGGGGCCAGGCATTTCAGGCTGTGCCATTTCTTTACCTCAGAAGCTGGGACCCCTGCTTGCAGCGGCCTACCGTTGGTGATGGACAGTCACACATGACCAGAAGTTTATTCATTTTGTTATGTTTCTGTTGAACAGCCAGGGGTTTCACACATGAATGAGCTTTGCCACTTTAACTTTTGTGACCAAAAATGCTCCCCAAAACTCTGTCTTCTGTAGAATGTGACCCTCCTTGGTTAGCGTATGCCAAAATGGGGCCAGTGGTAACAAAGAGCTTCCTAATCCTTCATCCCCTGCAGGGCATCTCTGGGAGCCAGACAGAGCCATGAAGGAGGTCTGGACAGGCACCCCGCTTCTTGCTTTTTAAAGGAAACCAGAGTCTTGCGTCTGCATATGGCGGAAGACTGTAGGTCTCTGCTGCTGTTGCTAACTGCCTGGAGCCTGCCCCCAACTCGTGGTGACCCCGTGCATGATGGGATGAAATATCGCCTAGTTCTGCACCACCCATCCCCCCATCAGTGTAACAGAGCTGATTTTCAGAGGTAGGTCGCCAGGCCTTTCCTCCCAGCACATCTGACTCTGGAAGCTCCGATGAAACCTGTTCAGAATCGTAGCAACATGCGAACCCCAATGAAAGATGGGTGGGGGCTGTGCAGGAGGTGCATCGGCCAGGACTGGCACCCGGGTCTCCTGTGTGGAAAGTAAGAATTCTGCCACTGAACTGCCTGTTACACCCACCAACTCTCCAACGGGAAAAGGAAAGAGATATGGCTTACG
>NW_006921722.1:5423062-5424661 GCF_000298275.1 Orycteropus afer afer
TGTACTGGAGAAAGATTAACAGGTCCGTGAGACGTGAAGGCACTCAGGTTACAGAGAAAGGGTTGTTTGTGGTGCTGGTGTGAGGTAGTGACAATAAACACCCCCATGGAGCCCTGGAGCTGGCACGGCGCTTTGGAGAGCTGCAGAGCGCACGCCCACGGCTGGAGTGGAGTGAGCCTGGCCAAGGGGAGGTCTGCACCCAGGGCTGGTGGTTTGTGAAGTAAACCACCTCTCACCCTTTGACTTCTGGTCCAGAGTTGGCCTGCGCTCGCTGCAGCCTCCGTCGCAGCATTCGAGCTGCCGGAGGCAGAAGGTAGCAGGGCTTGTCCTGCCTCGAGCAAGATGCCCACTGTGGATGACATCCTAGAGCACATCGGGGAGTTCCACTTTTTCCAGAAACAAACCTTCTTCCTCTTAGCCCTGCTCTCTGCTTCCTTCACCCCCATCTACGTGGGCATCGTCTTCCTGGGCTTCACCCCAGACCACCGCTGTCGGAGCCCCGGGGTGGCCGAGCTCAGCCACCGGTGTGGCTGGAGCCGGGACGAGGAGCTGAACTACACGGTACCCGGGCTGGGGGCCGAGGGCGACGCCTTCACTCGCCAGTGCCGCAGGTACCAGGTGGACTGGAACCAGAGTGCCCTTGGCTGTGTGGACCCACTAGCCAGCCTGGCCACCAACAAGAGCCACCTGCCATTGGGCCCCTGTGAGCATGGCTGGGTGTATGACACCTCCAGCTCCTCCATCGTGACCGAGGTGAGTAAGCCCCAGGTAGGGGGTCGGAGGGAGGGAGAGTGCAAATGACCAAGGTTTGCTCAGTGAAGACACCAGGGATACCCCATGCTCAGGCCTGTACCCTGACGTGCTCTAGGGACTCAGTATCTCTCATAGAATCCTGGTTTCCAAATGAACAAAGCAGCGTCTTATTTGTCTAGGTTAGCACAGCTTCAACCTACTCTGACAGGAACGAGTCCAGTTTATGCCAAGTCTCAATGGTAAGACACAAGCCAGAGCCATTAGCATTGCTGCAAATAACGCCAGGAGAGGGAAGGTTCTCAGGCTCCTCTTTCTGGAACCCTGCCCCTCCTCGCTCCTTCCATTTTCCCATCAAGCAGATGCACACCTGAGAGCATATGGAATTCACCTAACTGTGCCCTACTGGGATACGACGAGCATTACTTCTTTCATTAAGTTGAGGAGCTCCAGTGGTGCAATAGTTAACGCATTCAGCTGCTAACCAAAAGTCGGGGTTCAAACCCACCAGCTACTCTGTGGGAGAAAGATGAAGCAGTCTGCTTCTGTAAAGATTACAGCCTTGGAAACCCTGTGGGGACTCTCTCCTCTGTCCTACAAGGTCACTGTCAGTTGGGATTGAGCTGGTTATTGGGTTAATTAGCTCAAAGTGTCCATATAAAACCCTGTGAGGTTGGAGATTGTGTTATGGCACAATTTTTATTAAAACTATACTCAAAGTTTTAATTTGTGAATTCTCATTATAAATATTGAGAAACAAACATTGAAGTCTTGTTTTGCCTCAGGACAAAGCCAAATGGGGAGATCAAATGATTCTGAAAATACTGGGGAAGCCAGTTGCCTGGTTTA
>NW_006921722.1:5429036-5429808 GCF_000298275.1 Orycteropus afer afer
AAGGAACACTGAAGGCATGGATTTTGTAATCCATTTGTAATATGTGTATGTATGTATCTATCTATGGATGGGTGGTGTAAACAATTAATGCACTCAACTGCTAACCAAAAGACTGGGGGTTCCAGTCGACCGAGAAGCCCCTCAGAAAAAAGGCTTGGTGATCCACTTCCACTGAACCCCCTATGGGGCACGGTTCTACTCTGACACACATATGATCACCATTAGTGGGAATCAGCTCAAAGGCAGCTGGTAGAGTGGTGTGGATCTACACACACACACGCACACGCACACACACACACATTGTTGTTGTTATTGTTAGGTGCCATCAAGCCAGCTCTGATTCCCAGCAACCCTATGTACAAAAGAATGAAACACTGCTCCATCCTGCTCGACCCTCACAATCCTTGCTATACCAGAGGCCATTGTTGCAGTCACTATGTCAACCCATCACGTTGAAGGTCTTTCCCTTTTTCACTGACACTCCATTTTTTACCAAGCATGATATCCTTCTCTAGGGAATGGTCCCTTCTGACAACATGACCAAAGGAGGTGAGATGAAGTCTGGCCATTTTTGCTTCCAAGGAGCATTCTGGCTGCACTTCTTCCAGGACAGATTTGTTAGTTCTTCTCAGAGTCTATGGTACTTTCAGTATTCTTCGCCAACATCACAGCTCAAAAGCATCAACTCTTCTTTCGTCTTCTGTGTTCATTGTCCAGCATTCACATGCATATGAGGTGATTGAAAACAACATGGCTTGCGTCAGGCTCAACT
>NW_006921722.1:5430478-5435317 GCF_000298275.1 Orycteropus afer afer
TCTTTGAATTATCTTCAGCAAGATTTTGCTTGTGTGTGATATTAATGATATTGTTTGATAATTTCCACATTCTGTGGGATCACTTTTCTTTGGAATGGGTACAAATATGGGTCTCTTCCAGTCAGTTGACCAGGTAGCTGTCTTCCAAATCTCTTGGCAGAACCAAGTGAGTGCCTCCAGCGTCTGTTTGCTGAAACATCTCAATGGGTATTCCGTCAATTCTTGGAGCCTTGTTTTTCGCCAGTTCCTTCAGTGCAACTTCGACTTCTTTCTTCAATAGCATCAGTTCTTGATCATATGCCACCCTCCTGAAATGGATGAACATTGACCAATTCTTTTTGGTACAGTGACTCTGTGTATTCCTTCCACCTTCTTTTGAGGTTTCCTGTATCATTCAATATTTTGCCCATAGAATCCTTCAATATTGCAACTCGAGGCTCGAATTTTTTCTGCAGTTCTTTCAGCTTGAGAAATGCTGAGTGTGTTTTTCCCTTTTGGTTTTCTGACTCCAGGTCTTTGTACATTTCATCATAATAATTGGCTTTCTCTTCTTGAGCTGCTCTTTGAAATTTTCTGTTCAGTTGTTTTATCTTGTCATTTCTTCCATTTGCTTTAGCTACTCTGCACTCAAGAGCAAGTTTCAGAGTCTTTTCTGACATTCATTTTGGTCTTTTCTTCCTCTCCTGTGTTTTTATGTATTTATTTATTTAACCCTGCAATAAATGATCAATAAGCTTAAGGCTTGTAGCCCTCCTACCCCTCCCCAACTACATCCATGATACAAACTCAAGCATAGGAGTAAATATTAAATAGAATGTTTTCTCTGATGATATTATGATACAGGCTGGATTAAAACTTGCCAAATTGCTAAAGATGATCAGCAGTGACCTACTGTGCCCCAAGCCAAGGCACGTCCTCGGGGCAGCAGGAGGAAGGAAGGATAAAAATCGAGGGCTGCCACCCAGCTCCTGAATCCCCCGTCATGTCCCACTCCTAACTTCCCATGGGTGGCTTGTGAGGTGAGGAGGAAGGTCATTCTTTTTAAGCTTTATTGCCGCAGAATTGAGCCCAACTTGGTTGGAGGTGAACCAGGAGGTCAGGAGAGACACATTAACAGCCAGAGGGCCAGAGTCCAGGTGCTTGTTGTCTGGCCAGCGGGCTCCTCACGCTCTCTCCCTATAAGGTGCTGATGCTGACACCCAGCTGACTGCAGACGATGCGGGCAAAGAGAGAGCAGGACCTCAGGCCACAGGCAACTGAGTTAATCATTCGCAGCCCACTGGGGGAGTGGGAGACCTGTGCAGATTCTCCCCAGCCCACACACAGTGCATTCCTGAGTTATAATCCCTGCCAATTATCCACCTCCTTAACTGACTTCACTATTTGGTTCCCTTGTTGAAATCTCCCATGTAAAGTGATTACTCGCCATTCTTCCCCCAGAGGCTGTCTATACCCTGTGAGTCGTTTTTCTTAAACTGTCTAAAGTTTGGTTGGTTTTTCCCCTTCTATTGTTTGGTTTCCTTAAGAGCATGAAAGCTGAGCTAAAACCACCCCCATAGGGGGTCAAAGAACACAAGTCATTTATTCCCTGCAGCCCTAATGTCATCTTCTGAATAATCCTTGTTTATACACTGGGCCCAGAATCTCATGGAGCCCCATTTTATGTTATGGATCAAACTAACATGAAATTAACCAGATGCTCTTCTATGAAGAATTGTAAAAATATAGCCTTCCAGGTGGGTAGGGGGTCTTTTAGTCCAAAACCAGGAGGACTTTCTGAAAATATAGTAACTGAAAGAAGTGAGTCTTACACAAGTCAACTTTTGACAGCTCTGCAAAAGGAAGGGAGGAAGGGAGGGATGGAAGGAAAGAGTGCAGGAATATTCAGAAAGAAGGAAGAGCCATGTGTTAGAGAACTTGAAAATAAATCGTTTACTTATTTCCTCATCCATTTCCTCCTAAAGCATGATTTAGACACCGTCAGAATGATTTAGACGCCGCCTGACAATAAAGTAATCCCTCACCAATTTCAAGTTTGTACCCTGCACCGCCAGAGCTCCTTGAGTTTGTGCCCTAATGATCAGTAGTAATTAAAAGTGTCATGTCAAGTAAACACTTGTAAATGTTTAACAGCTGCTTCTTGGAGGGCAAATGCTGATTTCATGGGGTAAGTGCTCACACTGCAGTTCAGTAAGGTCGCTGAGTACAGAGTTGGCTAGAGACATGCAACATTATAAAGTGATTTCATCAACCAGAGACTATAGACAAAACAAGCGCAAGAGCACAGATGACAGTTCACGTAGTAGAATAATTAGGAAGCAGTACATTTTGCATATTTATCACCTTTTAATATAATGTTGTGAGTTGCCACTCGTGGCGACTTTACGTATAACAGGGTGTGACCTTGTCTTCATGATCATTGGCGTATTTGAGTCTATTGCTGCAGCCATTGTACGGGGCCTTCCAGCCTAGGAGGTGCATCTTCCGCCACCATATCAGATGGTGTTCTATTGCGAACCACAAGATTTTCATGGGCTAATTGTTGGAAGGAGATCACCAGGCCTTTCTTCCTTGTCTTAGTCTAGAAGCTCCACTGACAACTGTCCACCGCAGGTGACCCTACCTGCTGGTGCTCACAATGTCATTGCCATAGCTTCCAGCCGCAAAGCAACATGGGAGCCATCACAGGACGACAAACTGACAAACGGGTGGTGGTGTTTTACTGAAAGTGTACGTAACTTAATCTTTAGTAATGGCTGTGTTGAACACCTAGCTTACAAGCTTTCGGGATGTCTAGTAATCAGCTCCTGATTCCCCTGGTTCTCCTAATTCAGCCAGAACTCCCTGATCAAAGCAGAGTCAAAGTCCCAGCAGCTTGCAGGCCAGCTCAGCCAGCTCCACGTGCTCTTTGAAACAGTCCCTCCACTCTCTACTGTGTGCAGCCACTGTAGTGGGGTCTTCCTATGTTGTCGTTCATTTAGGAGCACAGCGGCTTTTGAAGTAGATCTTATTATCCCCCATTTACAGACGAGGAAAGTGAAGACCAAGGAAATCAAAGGCAGGCTTCCCAAATGCTTGCTTGCACGGAAGTCACCTGGGAACTTTACAGACTCAGAAGCTCTGCACTGGGCCCGGGGTCAGATTACCCAATAAGTAATATATAGGCTTCCAGGTGCTTACTTGCTAATCTGAAGGGAACAATTTCACCTTCTTTGACCACCTCAAAGATCTCTTTCTAGGCGTGCTGGCATCTATCTCTCTGCCAAGCCCCCAACACCTTCCTACAGAATCAAAATCTCTTTTCAAATTTACAGTCTCTGACAGGGACAGAGTATCCAGTGAGCGAGGTAAGCACAGACATACTTGTGCAAAAACATGAAATTTCACTACAGATTAGTAAGTAAGCACAAGCCACCCTGTGTTTACCTTATGTATGGGGTTCTCTGCCCTGGGTAGGCCCTCCTCACCCTCATGCCGACTGTCTCAGGTCACGTTCTGAGTTGCAAGGAGTTAAAGGATTTAGGAAGCTCACAGTGCTCGCAGTCTGCCCCTCCCCTCCTGTTTTATCTATTTGGTTTTCATTTAACCAAATGGTTGTGCTGGGGAAAAGGTCTCTAAACTGCTACCCCAGCTGGCCACAATGTCTCCTCTGTTGTTAAGTGCTGTTGAGTTGGTTTCTACTCATAGTGACCTTATGTAATACAAAACGAAATGTTGCCCGTTCCTGTGCCAGCCACACAGTCGTTGTTATGTTTGAGCCAATGGTTGCAGCCAAAATTTCTCCCAGTCCTACCTCATTGTTTCAATAGCCCTCTATTATTACTTGGAATGTGTCCCTGGGTGCCGCTTTCCTGCAGCACCTTCAGGTTTTCGGAAGGTGTTCACGTGCTCAGGTTCAAATGACAACAGTGCCCTCGTATCGTCAAAGGACTGTGTCCACTGACACAGGTCCAAGCCTGGACCTATAAGCGTTGCTGTTGTGCTGCACTGTATGCGTGAACCAGCCATGAATTTGAAGAATTACTGCTTCAACTACTAATGTACAAGTAACACTAGATTATAAACTCTGTGAGGGTGAAGATTTAAGTAGAAGTGGAGGAAAATCTGAAAAATTGAGATGTGACTTTGGAAGACCAGGGAAAGAAAGGACAGAGTTAAAGATTTACAAAAGGGAACTACTGACTGAAGATTGATGTGGCCAAAACAGGATTTAAAATGTTTGACTATTTACATTAGTTACTGATGAGGTTGTTTGACATTTAAGATTTAAAACATTAAATTCTAAAATAATTACTAATGATGTGATGGCTTATTTTCCAAAGGGTTAGTTATTATTTGAAGCGGGCACTACACCCCACTGCCATTGAGTTCATTCTGACTCATAGCGACCCTATAAGACAGGATAGAACTGCCCCCTAGGGTCTCAAGGCTGTAACCTTTATGGAAGCAGACTGTCACATCTTTCTCCAGCAGAGCAGCTAGTAGTTTGAAGCTCTGACCTTTCAGTTAGCAGTCAAGTGCTTTAACCACTGCAGCACCAGGGCTCCTTCACTAGTACACCCATACCTCATCTTTTTACGCATCACGTTATTGCACTTTGCCGATGCTTCATTTTTTACAAATGAAGGTTTGTGGCAGTCTATTGGTGCAATTTTTCCAATAGCAAGTGCTCATTTCATGTCTCTGTGTTAACTTTTGGTAATTCTCACAATATTTCCAACATTTTCATAATCCTATTACACACTTGGAGCTGAGGTATCATAGTGCTTAAGGCACTTGACTGCTAACCAGAAGGCTGGAGGTTCAAACCCACCAGCCACTCCTCAGAAGGAAGATGGG
>NW_006921722.1:5436712-5438007 GCF_000298275.1 Orycteropus afer afer
AGGAGGTGGAACAAAAGACAAAGTCAATTATTATAATGAAATGTGCAGAGACCTGGAGTTAGAAAACCCAAAGAGAAGAACACACTCAGCATTTCTCAAGCTGAAAGAACTGCAGAAAAAAATCAAGCCTCAAGTTGCAATATTGAAAGATTCTATGGGCAAAATATAAAGACATATAAATAAATATATAAAGAATACAATATATAAAGAAAACAAAAATCCTTGCAACTGAACCTGTAAGCAGCATCATGATAAATGGAGAAAAGATTGAGGTTGTCAGACACTTCACATTGCTTGGTTCTACAATCGACACCAATGGAAGCGGCAGTCAGGACATCAGACGACTTATAGCACTTGGCAAATCGGCTGCAAAGGATGTCTTTCAAGTGCTAAAGAGTAAAGATGTCTCCTTGAGGACTAAGTTTTCCCCATGACACAAGCCATGGTATTTTCAATCGCCTCATATGCATGTGAAAGCTGGACAATGAATAAGGAAGACCGAAGAAGAGTTGATGCTTTTGAGCTGTGGTGTTGATGAAGAATGCTGAAAGTACCATGGATTGCTAAAAGAACTAACAGGTCTGTCCTGGAGAAAGTGCAGCCAGAATGCTCCTTGGAAGCAAGAATGGCCAGACTTCATCTCACCTATTTTGGTCATGTTGTAAGAAGGAACCATTCCCTGGAAAAGGATGTCATGCTTGGTAAAGTGGAGGGTTGACAAAATTGGAGAAGGCCCTCAATGAGGTGGATTGACACGGTGGTGGTGGTGATGGGCTCAAGTGTAGCAAGAATCATGGAGCTGGTTCAGGATGGGCAGTGTTTTGTTCTGCTGTGCATAGGGTCGATATGAGTCAGAGATGACTCAATGGCACTTAACAACAACAACAACAACACAGGCAAAGTATTGAATGATGCAGGACACATCAAAAGGAAATGGAAGGAATGCACAGAGTCACTCTACCAAAAAGAATTAGTTGATCTTCATCCATTTCAAGAGGTGGCATATGATCAAGAACCAATGGCACTAAAGGAAGAAGTCCAAGCTACACTGAAGGAATTGGCAAAAAACAAAGCCCCAGGAATTGACAGAATACCTACTGAGATGTTTCCACAAATGGATGCTGCACTGAAGGCACTCACTCATCTATGTCAAGAAATGTGGAAGACAGCTACCTGGACAACTAACTGGAAGAGATCAATATTTTCACCCATTCCAAAGAAAGATGACCCAACAGAATGTGGAAATTATCAAACAATATCATTAATATCACATGCAAGTAAAATGTTACTGAAGA
>NW_006921722.1:5454287-5454830 GCF_000298275.1 Orycteropus afer afer
TTTTTAAAAAAAGAAAAGAAATCAAACTTGTATTGGGCAAATCTGCAGCAAAAGACCCCTTTAAAGTGTTTGAGAGCAAAGACATCACTCTGAAGACTAAGGAGTGCCTGACCTAAGCCATAGTATTTTCAGTACCCTCGTATGCAAGTGAAAGCTAGACAATGAATAAGGATGACTGAAGAAGAATTGATACATTTGAATTATGGTGTCATCTAAGAATTTTGAATATACCACAGACTGCAGGAATGATGAACAAATTTCTCTTGGAAAAAATACAGCAAGAATGCTCCTTGGAAGGGAGAATGGTGAGACTTCATCTCTCGTACTTTGGTCGTATTTATCAGGAGAGACCAATCCCTGGAGAAGGATATGATGGTTGGTAAGGTAGAGCGTCAGCGAAAAAAGAGGAAGATCCTGAGTAAGATGGATTGACATAATGGCTGCAACAATGGGCTTAAGGATAGTGATGGTGTGAGGATGGTACCGAACTGGGCAGTGCTTTTTTTCTGTTGTTTATAGGGTCGTTTTGAGTTAGGGCTGACT
>NW_006921722.1:5456575-5480170 GCF_000298275.1 Orycteropus afer afer
TACACTGAGCAAATAATCTGAGAAGCTGGACTATATGAAGAAGAATGTGGCATCAGGATTGCAGGAAGAAACATTAACAACCTGTGATACACTGACAACACAACTTTGCTTGCCAAAAGTGAGGATAACTTGAAGCACTTATTAAATCTGCTGCAAAAGACCTCTTTCAAGTGCAGAAGAGCAAAAATATTTCCTTGAAGACTAAGATGCACCTAACCCAAGTCATAGTATTTTCAATCACCTCATATGTGTGTTAGAACTGGACAATGAATAAGGAAGACTGAAGAAGAGTTGATGCTTTTGAGTTGTGGTATTGGTGAAGAATCCTGAAAGTACCATGGACTGCTAAGAGAACTAACAACCTGTCCTGGAAGAAGTGCAACTGGAATGCTCCTTGGAAGCAAGAATGGCCAGACTTCGTCTCACCTACTTTTGTCATGTTGTCAGAAAGGACCATTCCCTGAAGAAGAATCTCATGCTTGGTCAAGTTGAGGGTCAGCAAAAAAGGGGACGGCCCTCAACAGGATGGATTGACACAGTGGCTACAGTAATGAGCTCAAGTATAGCAAGGAACATGGAGCTGGCACAGGACTGGGCAGTGTTTTATTTTGCTGTACAGAGGGTTGCTATGAGTCGGAGATGACTCAATGACAGGTAACAACAATAATAACATACCAGTACCAGGCTGTTTAGATTACTGTACTATGTAATATGTTTCAAAACTAGAAAGTGTGAGTCCTCCAACTTTGTTCTCTTTCAACTTTGCAAAATGGGAAATGATGCCTGTGAGACACCAAAGCATTTCCATGGAAACACACAAATACCACCAAGCCCAGCAGTGTTGACAATGGATGGGGGAGTACACTGAACATTGAATTTCATTGTCCGAAAGCAAAAACTCTCTTGAGTGGGTAGTTGGTTGAGACTGTTGGTGCAAAGGCCCCAGCTCTTAGGATGATGCAAGACCTAGCCAGGCCCTGAGGGCATTCAGCCCTGGGTGGCCTGTAAGAATCCCTCTCTTCTTGAAATCCCCTGCACAATGTGAGACTGACTAGGTACTTTGGCCTTGAGGTGAAGGTGGATCATTGTGCTTAAAATGTATACTTAGTACACTGATGAAAAGTCGTGAACTCAGTGCCCTGAAGTTATGAGTTTTCTTTGTGAGTATCCATCCATTTCTCTGATTTCCATAGTTCAGAATTAGCCTCTGCTGTCTTTTGGATTCCATAACTTCCATGAATTTTCCACCACCTTTATGAATCTGATTCTATTTCGTATTTGTTTATTTTCTACCCCCAGGTTTGGCCGTAAGCTCTGCCTCTTAATTACAATCCTCATAAATGCTGCGTCTGGAGTTCTCATGGCCATCTCACCCACCTACACATGGATGCTAACTTTTCGCCTGATCCAAGGACTGGTCAGCAAGGCTGGCTGGCTAATTGGCTACATCTTGAGTAAGTGTGCTTTTGTATGTAGCAGAGAACAAAGGGACTTGGCTGCCAAAATGTAAATGGGAAGAGGGAAACCACTCAGAAGAATGAACTAAGCTTCAAGGCAGTGTTGAGAGATATTTTTTTCTATATCAAAAGAATTTCTAAAATATTTTTAATCAACTCATTCTGCATTCTCCCTATTAAGAAAACAGTAAAGATACAAACAAGGGTAAACATCAGGCTGCCCAGATTCTTATATAACACTCTTTGTGTTTTATTTTAATT
Source organism: Orycteropus afer afer (assembly GCF_000298275.1). Lineage (NCBI taxonomy): Eukaryota > Metazoa > Chordata > Mammalia > Tubulidentata > Orycteropodidae > Orycteropus > Orycteropus afer. The sequence goes on from NW_006921722.1 coordinate 5,458,294, forward strand.
AAAAAGAAGTTGTCATTAGTCATGCTTGATAATGCCATCATCTCTTATTTATTTATTACAGCATTATCCTAATACTAATAGCATTAATATTAGAAATGTTCTTGTCTATCTGTTTACCTGGATTTTATTTTTTTCCTGCACCCAAGTTAGTATGTGTCTACTCTCTGTTGTTGTTGTTATGTGCTGTCGAGTCGGACCCGACTCACAGCAACCCCTCCTTGGGTTTCTGAGGCAGTATCACTACAGTAGTAGAGGTTTACCCTCTCTTCCCCATCCACCCTGGTAATCATCAAAGATTGTTTCTTTTTTTGTGAAACCTTTTTCTTGATTTGTTTCTAGAAGTGGTCTCATACAATATTTGTTCTTTGTAATTGGCTAACTTCACTCAACATAATGGCTTCTAAGTTCATCCGTGTTATGTTTCACAGATTCACCATTGTTCTTTAACGTTACATAGTATTCCATTATGTATATGTTCCATAGTTTGTTGATCCATTCCTCTGTTAATTGGCATTTACCTTGGTTCCATCATTTTGTTATTGAGAATAATGCTATGATGAACATGGGTGTGCTTATATATGTTTGTGTCATGGCTCTTAGTTCTCTAGGATATATACCTAATAGAGAGATTACTGGATCAATGATATTTTTATTTCCAACTTTTTAAGGAAGTGTCATACTGTTTTCCACAGCAGTTGCACCTTTGCACAGTTCCACCAGGAATGTATAAGAGTTTTAGTCTCTCCACACCCTGGCCAACATTTGTAGTTTTCTGTTTTTTTGAACTTTTTGCTTTTTGTGCTGGGGTGAAATGAAGTCTCATTGTTATTTTGATTTGCGTTGCTTTACTTGTTAATGATTTTGAGCATTTCTTCATGTGTTTGTTAGCTACCTAAATGTCTGTTCATGTCCTCTGCTTTTTTTTTCATTAAATTTGTCTTTTTGTTGCTAAAATTTTCTAAAATTTTAGAGATTAGCCCCTTGTTTGATGTGTCATTGCCAAATATTTTTTCCCCCAGCCTGTGGGTTCTTTTTTTATTCTTTTGGTGAAATCTTTTGATATGCAGAAGTGTCTAGTTTGTAGGAGGTCCCAGTCATCTGTTTTGTCTTCTGGCATTTGTGCATTTTTAGCTATATTCAATAGTGTATTTATGCTCTGAATTAGGGCTCCTAAATTTGCCCCTATTTCTTCTTTGGTGGTCTTCATGGTTCTGGGTTTTACGTTCAGATTGTTGATCCAACTTGAGCTCATTTTTGTACATTGTGTGAGATACAGGCCCTGTCTCATTTTTCTGCAAATGGTTGTCCTGTTTTGCCAGCACCATTTATTAAAGAAGTGACTATCTCTTGCCTATTTAGTTTTGGTCCTTTGTCAAAGAACAGTTGTCCATAAGTAGATGGATTTACTTCTGGGTTCTCAGTTCTGTTCCATTGGTCTGTGTATGTGTCATTGTACCAGTACCAGGATGTTTTAACTACCATGGCTGTAGAGTAGGTACTGAGATGGGAGAGTGTGAGGCCTCCTATTTTGTTCTTCTTCTTTAGACGTGCTTTGTTTACCAGGGTCTCTTTCCTTTCCATACAAAGTTAGTGATATGGTTTTCCATCTCTTTAAAGAAACATGATGGAATCTGAATCAGGATTGCATTGTATCTATAGATCATTTTGGGTAGTATTGACATTTTCACGATGTCTTCCTACACTCTCTTGGAGTTTCTGTTTCCTGTACCCGGAAGCTTTACACACAAAGAAACTCTAGTCAACCAATCCCAATCATAAAGAAGATTCAGTGATGAGAGATATGATAGATTTATAAGGGGCTTTATTACTTTGCATAAATTCACGCTAGTAAACTACAATTATTCTCAATGTATATATAAGAAAACTAAGAATACGAGTACTGTAATCAGTCTACTCAGCAACCAATTGTAGGTCCAGGAGTATTTGAATCCTAACAGCCTAGTATCTTTTAGAGCCGTATTAAGAGAAATTACCATCACCATCACTGTTGTTAGTTGCTGTCAAGCGAGTTCCAAGTCACTGTAATATTACATACAAAAGAATGAAATGTTGCCTGATCCTGAACCATCCTCACGATCATTGGTATGTTTCACTCCACTGTTGATGACTGAAAATCATCATCATTAGATCTTAGGAATTAAGCTCATTACTTTCCCCCCAGCTGCATTCAAATAGCATTCACACAAAGGGAAATGGACACTTAGAGGTTACCTAGAAAATATCCATAAAGTTTTCTTTACACATGAAAGAACTAGAATGTATGTGCAAACAATTTTACCTGGTCAAGTTAATTTGGAGAAGTTTATGAAATGAAGAGAAGATGGCACTTAATGCAGTTTCTGCCACAGTAGGCACCCAGTAAGTGTCTGGTCAATGAAGGAATTAAGGGTTTCCCGTCTTCCTTCTGAGGAGTGGCTGGTGGGTTTGAACTGCCAACCTTCTGGTTAGCAGTCAAATGCCTTAGGCACTATGCCACCAGAACAAGTTTGCCAAATATTTAAGCCAAAAATTCTGTGGTTTATGGGATATCTGGAATTTTGATTCAAGTATATGTTTATGTTATTAAAATGACGTCCCCTAGTTCCATGTACCATGGGCCTCATTTGTCTGTCCTGAAAATGCCATGGGATGGGATAGTTTATTATTATATCATGTGCAGTGATGCACTGGTAAATGGCTCTTGGAAAATAGAAAAGCCCTGATTTATAGTGTTTTCCAATTTCCATGGTGTAAATACTCCCACCACGGCTGCTTTCAAGATATCAATGGATTTTACAATGAGCTTGTAAAATTCCTGAAAATGTAAAACTCAGTTCCTGCAAGCCACAGCTAGTGGGCTCCAGCACATGGCCAGGTCTCTAGGTTTCCAAACCATTTAAGTGAATTAACAGAATTTTAAGGGAAACATTTAACTGACGTAAGAGAGCAAGTTATATTCAGGTGTTCATTTCCATAGAAATAATCTATAATCTAAATTCAAGTTCTGCTTTGTTTGTTCAGGTCTTGAGTTACTAATACCTTATTATTGAAGATCAAAATTCTGTGTGTGTATCTGAAATGCAACTGAATTTGCCCTTTAAATTATTCTATTATTCAAATGTTTTGATCATCTCGGCAAGTCTTTCATCCCACATAATGGGAGCTCTGGTGATGTACTGATTAAGGCATTTAACTGCTAACCAGAAGGCTAGCAGTTCAAACCCACCAGCCACTCCTCAGAAGGAAGATGGGGCAATGTACTTCTGTAGAGACACTGCCTCGGAAATCCAAGGAGGGGTCACTATGAGTCTAATCGACTCGCCAGCAGTGAGTTTGGTTTTTGGTTTGGAATGTGATATCTGTAAGCTTTTCCATCAATTATTATAATAGTAACAAACTACAACAACCATAAAATGGGCCCAAAAGAATATTTAAAAATTCCCAGAGGAGTGCATATAAAATTCTAGAATTTGGACTCTTTCCTTGAGGCTCTCGTTCTCGCCTCCCCACACTTGAACAGCCAACTGACTGTTTCACTACTTGCTCTAGCCTTTGACTTTTCTCTGCAGTTACAGAGTTTGTCGGGCTCAGTTACCGGAGAACAGTGGGGATTTTTTACCAAGTCGCCTTCACGGTTGGGCTCCTGGGGCTCGCGGGAGTGGCCTACGTGCTTCCTCACTGGAGGTGGCTGCAGTTCACAGTCACTCTGCCCAACTTCTGCTTCTTGCTCTATTACTGGTAAGTTGGTTTGAACAAAAAGGAGAACATCACAATGTTTGATTTTGCCTAAAAGGCCATCTTCCCTAGTGTACGCCATCCTTCCGTGTTCTAAGCTTTCCTTCACTCAACGTATCTCCTTCTCTGGAAATCAAGTGTCTTCACTTTGGGCTCACATTTTTTATGACCTGGATCTTTCATTTCCACTTTATTGATTTCGTATTTCAATTAACTTCTAGCAGCTGTGATACGCTTTGGACTGCAGATATTTTGAAGAGATGGACAATATTACTGTTGCCCTTCCATACCTCCTTAGAAAAATCTTCAGCATAGGGAAGCCAGAGCATGCCCCCATGTCACCCCCTTCCCATACCCACTGTCAAAGCAGACCTTCCCAATCAATTAAACGGAAAAGCCAAACTAACTGCCATCAAGTTGATTCCAACTCATAGTGACTCCCATTGAGTTTCCAAGGCAGTAAATCTTTACAGAAGTAGATTGTCCCATCTTCCTTCCGTGGAGCAGCTGGTGGGTTTGAACTGCCAACCTTCTGGTGAATGGTCAAATGCCTTAGGCACTACACCACCAGAGCTCCTTACAGCAGCCTTTATTCCAGATAAGGCCAACATGGTGCTCCCAAAAGACAAGACCAATCAATCAGAGTAACCACAGTAAGTGAAATATACGTTATTCCTGACTGAAGGAAACACATGGAAGGCAGCAGTCACTATTAGAAACCCTTAATGTGAGTGTCCAGAAATAAAGTAAGGGGGCTGCTGGTAAGTGAATAATTTCTTTTATAGGAATCAGCACAAAGCTGATTCCTATGAGGCAGAAGTTAAAGATGTCCCAAATGTCCAACCTCTCCAAACTGCTGTACCACCACTCCAGCATCTCTAACACCAACTACTCTTCCTCTCATCTTCAGGTTCAATAATTTGCTGAAAAGTCTCACAGAACTCATGAGTTGTGCTTATGGGAATTACAAGGTTTATTAAGGAAGTAGCAGGTTACAGTTCAGGATCAGGATCAATTTGGAAATAACAGGAATGACTCAGAATAGAATTCTTCAATCAAGATGGCTTCTTCTTGGCCTTCTGCCACCAGGCCCAGTTCAGGCCTGTGGTACCTCACTCTGTGGGACAGGAAGCTCACCAAAGCCATCTTGCACTGGCCTCCTGATTTTCAGTGGTCATGCTGCTGCCATGAGCAGCCATCTCTCACGGTCTTCAGTGTCACAACCCCTTCTTTCTCTCTCCCCATGTCTCTCACTAAAACCTCTGTCAGGGAAGCTGGTTACATAGCAAACTCCTTATCAATTTCAAGGTGTGCAAGATCCCCCAAGAGGACCACGAATTAACCAATCCCCTAAAAGATTTCCAAGAACCTTATCTGTATAGTCCCACCTCCACAAGGGTTCCATGTACCTTATTTGCGTTAGAAAACTGTCCAACCCCCTTGGTGGACCACCGGCACTTCATTTGTATTTGTTGTTGTTGTTGTCATATGCTGTTGAGTCAGACCCAACTCATAGAGACCCCTCTTTGGGTTTCTGAGGCTGTATCACTACTGAAGTAGTTTGCCCAACCTTCCTTCCGAGGAGTGGCTGGTGGGTTTGAACCGCCAGCCTTCTGGTTAGCAGTCAAGTGCCTTAGGCACTATGCTACCAGAGCTCCACCCATTCATTTTGTGGGAATTACAAGACCAAGGCTAATCAAACCAAAAAATTGTTGCTGTTGTGTCAATTCCCAGTAGAACTGCCCCTATAGGGTTTGTCAGACTATAATCTTTATGGGAGCAGATCACCACATTTTTCACAGAGCAGCTGGTGGGTTCAAACTTCCCACTTTTTGGTTAACAGCTAAGCGCTTTAACCACTGCACCACCAGGGCTCCTTAGACCATGGCTAGAAGGACCATGTTAGCGCAGTTCACTCCACCGCAGTGGTGCTGCACCACCAGACAACAGCTCTCCCTCAGGCAATACACCCACATATTCAGTTTGTCATCTACTCTTCCTCCATAGTTGTCTTCCCGGCAGATTAAACATCTTAGCCTGGCCTAGAAAGTCTGTTTCTCCTCCAGAAACACTGAAAATAATCCTTAACTCCTTCTTCCTCCTCTCCTTATATCTGATTTCCCCTCCTTTATCTCTCTCAATCCATCTTCTTTTTCCCCTACGTCCACTGTTGTGGCTGTTGGTTCTCATCAAGTTGCGTCTGACTCATGGTGGCCTAATACACAACAGAAAGAAACACGGCCTAGTCCTGTGCCATCTTCATAATCATTGATATATTTGAGTCCATTTTTGCATCCACTGTCAATCTATCTCATGAGGAAAACATTCTTTTTTACTTGGGTTTCTGCCATAGACTCCCAATAGGCCTCTACCTTTCATTCCAAACACTCACCTCCACCATGTCACTCCTCACTTAAAAGTATTTTGATGGATTTTTCCCTCAGAATAAACATCTGATGTTTTAGCACAACAACAACAAAAGAAGCCCATCTGTTATCCAAGTTCTGACGACCTCCAAAGCACTTCTTCTTGCCTCTCTCACTAAAATCAAAATGAATTTACTTACTATCCTACCAATGCACCATGATGGTGTTTGCATTTTTGAAAGATCACTCAAGATGCAGAGTGAAAAAGGGGTGTTATGGGGGAAGAATGGATTCAGGGAGCTCAATCAGAAAATGACTGCAATGATCCTTGCAGGAGATGACAAGGTCTGACTTAAGATGAAAGTTGTGGGTATGAAGAAGATGACATTATAAATAACTTTAATAGGTAGCAGTGACAGAGCTTAGTGGCTTGGTGATTGACTGTGGAGGGTCAGAGAATGGAGGTGTCTACTGGGATGACACCCAGAGTTTAGGCCTGTGCGTCTGCATGTGGTGGAGGTGCTATTCAGAGAAGTAAGGAACACAGAAGGAGGAGCAGGTTTAGAAGGAAAGGAGGTGGGTTTAAATTTGGGCATGCTGCATTTGGGGTTCTCGAAGGACATCTACATGCAGATACCCAGAAGTAGTTAAATTTAAAGGTCTGGAATTCAAGTAAAATTCAAACATGTCTTTCTTGTAGCTACAGCAGTGGATGAGATAACTCTGAGCAAATAGACAGAGTTGAGAAGGGAAGGGAGTATGGTGCACACCCTAGAACACAATCTTTGAAAGCCAAACAGGTGAAGAGGAGCCAGAACGAAGATGACTGAGGTGGAACTAGCAGAAAGAAAGGAGCAGTTCCAGAAGAGGGGTGGCAATGGAGGTCACAGGAGGGGGAACTCTGCTCAAGCACCACTCCCCGAAGAAGCCTTCCTTGGTTGACTTGTCACAATGTCCTAGGCTTGGTGACACTGTGCCTGTATCTCTGTAAACTTCCTGTATCAGTGTGTGCTAAAATCAACTATCCACTTGGCATTGTTTACTGGAGGTCTGCCCTCTAGACCATGAGGACTTGAGATCAGGTAGCCTGAGGGGCCATGTGGTCCAGCTTCCCACCCAGGGCTGTTTTCCCATAATAATGCCCTAATGGATGATTTTTCCACCCTTTGCTTGAACACCACTATGGATAAAGCTTACTTTATCATAAAGCAAGTCACTTTCCTGGAGAACTCAAAGCTCTTATTAAAGAAATTTTTGATTGAGCCAGAATTTGCATTCATGTGATCTTCATCCAGGGTCCCCAATTTTGTACTTGGAACTTAAAAAAACTGTTTACTTTCTTGTTGATCCTTATTATTCATGGATTTCATGTTTGTGAATTTGCCTCTGGCTACAATTTATATGTAAATCCAAAATCAATGAGCAGAGTGGCAAGACTTTCAATTGTCTGATGGCTATGTTTCCAGCTGAAGTCCAACAAGGCAATGATCTGCCTCCTTGTTTCCACTCTTATACTGTAAATACGTGTCCTCTCTGTGGACTGTTTAGTGCCAAGTTTTTCACATTTTTGTACCTCTAGTTGATAATTTCACTGTTTAAGATGGCTCTCAAGCATAGTACAGAAAACACTGTCTAGTGTTCTTAAACCCAAGAAGGCTGTAATGTGTGCTCTCGAGAAAATATGTGTGCTGGGAAAGCTTCACTGAGGCCCAAGCTATAGTGCTGTTGGCTGAGAGTTCCATGCAGTTGTTGTTAATTGTTGTTGAGTTGACTTCAATTTGTGGTGACCCTGTGTGTGCAGGGTAGAGCTATGCCCCAAAGGGATTTCAAGGCTGTGACCTTTCAGAAGGAGATGTCAGAACTTGCTTCTAAGATGCCCCTGGGTGGCTTTGAACTGCCAACCTTTCAGCTAGCAGTCAAGTGCTTAACCACTTGTGCCACCCAGGAACCCCTTAGTTCAGTGCTTACGATCTGCAATATATAGCAAATAGCCAAAACCAAACTCAGTGCCATCGAGTTGATTCCAACTCATAGTGACCACCCCCCATTGGGTTTCCATGGCTGTAGATCTTTACAGAAGCAGACTGCCTCCTCTTTTTTCTGCAGAGTGGTTGGTGGGTTTGAACCACTAACCTTTTAGTTAGCAGCCAAATGCCTTAACCACTACACCATCAGAACTCCTTAATATAAATTAAATAAGTATCTTTAAACACAAACAAGCTTACACGTTGACTGATGAAAATGTTGTTCCTGGGAAGCTTGCTGGAACCTCACTCCCTATTTCCCCTGGAAGCAGTGATTCAGGATTCATTCCTTCGGTGTTAGCAATGACTTTCTAGCACATAATGACTATGGGTAAAAGAACTACCTGCATATTCCACCCGGCAGTTCTTCACAAGCAAGACTGGGCAATCTATTTCCATAGAGGTTGGGCAATCCTACTTCCGTAGTGATACTGCCTCGGAAACCCAAGGAAAGGTCACTATGACTCGGAACTAACTCAATGGCACTGAGTTTGAGGTTCTCTGAGGCCATGGTGACTTCCCACCTCTACTCTGAGCGTTTCCAGTTCCTGCATTCATTCTCTGACTAGTGTCCAAGTCCTTCACCACCTTGGACATCTGGATCAGAAGATGGTCAGCTGAGCAGATCCTGCTTCCTGAACTGTGGCAGCCAGAGCTGAACATGGGGCTCCAGGAGTGATCCAGAAAACTCATCCACAGGGTCACCCAGGGGCACTGCTGTGAGCTGAGGCTTGACTGCGCTGAGCTCACTCGCTACAGGAACTGCCCTGACTTCTCTCCACTGCACTCCCACAGAGCCACCCAGCCCATCCTTTGGGCCCTGCCTCTCAGAACACCTTTCTTTCGGGGTGATGCTCCAGCTGGGGCCTTCCTACCTATACACAGGAACCCCAAACACCATCCTGCCAGGCCTTCCTCCTCCAACCCATCCTGACCCTGTTGCCGGGAACCGTCTCTGAGCTCAGACTCCAGTAAGCACACTCTTCCTGAATCAAGCCCAACCCAGGCAGCCTGGCTTTGGAGTTCTCCACCCTCTGCTCTGCAAAGCTCTTCTCGTCCTTTGGGAAATCAGCTTTCCACACGAAACAATTCTACCTGCTCCCACCCCATTCCCTGCTCCTAGTCAGTCCTCACCCTTGATAAAGTCTTCTCATGTGTGGCACAGAGGGGGTACACAGCAGCACCCTGCTTGGTAGCTGGCTCGGGGCTTTCCCTGAGTCCTCTAAGGAGGTGCCCGAGGCTTCCTTGACAGGGCAGACCGTAGTCAGCACTGGAAGGAGGAAAGAACCCCACGTTCCCCACAAATCTCTGCTCACATTGTAGCTCCCACTAACCTCAGCGTGTAAGATGCCCCACAGGAATCTTATCATGGCCATGGTGCTGGAAGGCTTGGTAAGACTCCCCACCACTCACCAGCCCTGCTAACACTCATCCTGTACCATAGGTGCCTCCCCGAGTCCCCGAGGTGGCTAATCGCCCAGAACAAAAGTGATGAGGCCATGATGATCATTAAGCACATCGCGAAGAAAAACAGAAAACCTCTACCTGTCGCTCTTCAGGTGAGCCGGCTGCTTCAGTCCCAAGTCACAAACCATGGGAAGGAGGTGCTGGGGACCCACAGGTCCCTGTGGGAAGGCACCTCACCTGCATGCCTGTGACCTGTGTAAAATGCGCAGAATAACTCATCTGCTGAGATCTGTGGTTTCTGGTAGGTTATTTTAAACAGGTGGGAAAAAAAAACTTAAAGGGCACAAAAAATCATTTAAAAATCAAATGAGTAGTGTCTACCTCTAACAACTCAGAACTCAGCTGCCCTTACCCCCATCCTCGGTATATCACCACCTGGTTTGCGTGTCTCCAGCATCCTCAGGAGAGGTGCCACAGAGGGCAGATTCCAAGATGAGTTAGGACTTGGTTTTTCAAATGCAAGTGATTTCTTAGAATTTTAAACATTTTAGATTGGAATTGTCCCAAAACAGTTCAAGAGGTGCTTGCCGTCTTCAATAGCATCGTGTTACTGGAGTGTCGGTTTTGTCTGTGTGTGGTGTTTTGCCTTCAGTAGATCTCATCCACTTTTACCCTAAACTGTCTCAGCTGACTTTTGTTGTTGGCATCAGCTGCTGTAAAGTGAGCTTCAACTCATGGCAGCCCAATGCACAGCAGACCAGAACGCTGCCTGGGCCTGCAGTGGCCTGTGTTCTGTTGTGACCCACTCACTGGGCTTTCATTGGGGAATTTTTAGAAGTAGGTTGCCAGGGCTGTCTTCCTATCGCAGCTGATAGGGGCTGGCAAAGAAGATCAACCTCATCAGAAAAGTATGTCTAAATAAAAATAAATCATTTCTGAATGAGGATCTAAGACCAGTTACCTGTAAGAATTTGAGCCATACCTGACATTTACAGGGAGGATTTGTGGATTGGAGACCTTTTGTCACCTCCTCTCTGATTTCTGGGTGGTTGGAACGTGTATTCTTGTTCACTAGTGATTGTCAAACCTACCTCTTAGGTTTTAGGGCCTTCTAGATGTTGGCAAGGAAATAAAGCACAAGTAAGTTTTTGTCTCACCAAAGGAGACAGAGCTCAGGAAATGGTGATGTCTTGCCAAAGTCTTGCTGGGAGGTTTCTCCCCCTTGTCTTCATTCTTTTGCACACAGTCCAAGGTCCTTTTAGGAAGGGGGCAGACTGGAGTGGTTTGTGTGCAGGGTTTCAAACTGGTTCATTCTGATTCTCACGCCCTACTGAGAATTTGCATTTCCACATTGGATAGACTGAAGCAGAATCTACTGGTTAACAAGACCCCTAGGTGATTCCTAGTGCACATAAGAATATCTAGGCATCTAGAAGAATCGCCCAGGCCAATCACACAGGTGAACAAGATCCCCAAGCGATTCTTCTAGATCCCCAGGTAATCACACAGGTGAACAAGATCCCCGAGCGATTCTTCTAGATCCCCAGGTATTCTTACGTGCACTAAGAATCACCTAGAGATCTTCTTAACCTGTAGATTTGGATTCAGTCTATCGGGAGTGGAATGAAGATTCGCAGCTGACAGCCAAACCAGAACGAACTGGTTCAAAGCCGTGTTCCTGTGAGAGCTCTGCTTCCAGACCCCTGGAGGTGACTCTCAACTCTGCTAACTGTGCTGTCCTGGAGCAGGGCTTCTCCCACGTGAATATCTGCCATTTCCTAGGGCTGCAGTAACAAATTACTGCAAGCTAAGTGGCTTACAACACAGAAATTCACTTTCTCACCATTATGGAGCCCAAAAATCTGAAATCAAGGAGTTAGCAGGGCTGATTCCTTCCGGAGGCTCTCAGAGAAGGTCTGTTCCATGCCTGCCCCCATGCTCCTTGGCTTCCAGCACTCCACGGTGCTCCTTGGCTTGTAGGCGTGTCACTCCACTCTCTGCCTCCATCTTCCCTGTGTGGCACTCTGTGTCCTCTCCTCTTCTTGTCAGGCCCCCAGTCATGGGAATTGGGGCCACCCTAAATCCAAAATGACCTCATCTCAGGATCCTTAACTAAGTACATCTGCACAGACCCTATTTCCAAGTCAGGTCACATTCTGAGGTTCCAGGTGGACGTGAATTTGGGGGGACAGGATTCGACCTGCTACATCGGCACATAGACTTGCTGGGGGCTTGTGAAAATGCAGATTCTACTTCAGTAAATGTGGGGCGGGACCTGAGAGCTTTATTCCAAACAAGCTCCAGGTGACGCTGACACTGCTGGGCTGAGTCTCCAGGCTCCTGGGCGGCGTTTCCCCAGCGGGTCACAAACAGGTCCAGGTGTGAGGAGAAGTGGATTCCCTCAGACCACAGGCAGCTGGCTGGGCCTCGATCTTACTCCACTGTGTTTTACCAACAGTATCACTGTGTATGTGCCATAATTATCTAACTTCTCTATACCTAAAGTTTCCTCTGCTGTAAAACCAGTTGAAAAAAAATAAAACCTAACTTATAGAACCATGGCAAAGATTAAGTAAGACAATACGTGCAAAGCACTGAGTGTCATATGGCCACATAAGCATTCGATAAATGTAAAGTATTATTACTCACTGCCGTCGAGTCGACTCTGACTCATACCCACTCCTCCTTGGGTTTCTGAGGTAGTATCTCTATGGAAGTATATGGCCCAGGAACACCACTATTAAACAAACAAATTTGTTACTGTTTCTGCTCATAGAGCCTTAGACCTGATGAAGAAGTTGGTGAGAAGTTGAATCCTTCATTTCTTGACTTGATTAGAACACCTCACATAAGGAAACACACTTTGATCTTGATGTACAACTGGTAAGGAACATTTTTCATTTTAAGATCCCCCCACATTCTTTTAATCCCTGTCAACCACATGACGGGGAGAGAACAACAGCACCTTCAGACCACAGCCTAATCCCAGGATTAGCATCGCAGTGGCAGGCTTTCCCAATGCCATTTTTCTCAGGCAAATATTGAAATCCATTTATAGTCCCTAAGCACTGATCAGTATGTGCTCAATTTTGGCTGCCCATTAGACTTCCCTGGGGAGACTAAAAACAACCTAGGCCAGAGCCCCACCTCCAGGGATGCTGATGTAATTAATCTGGGATAGGGCCCAGGTACAAGGATTTTAAAATATATTTCTAATATACAGCCAGAATTGAGAACTCTCAGTCTTGATTAATTAAAAATGAATGTAGATCTCTTATCGTACAGGGCTGGCAAGAAAAAAAGCATCTACCTGGAGGAAAAAATTCAATTTATGAACAAGAACAATCCATTGTTATCACAATCCAGTAACTTGAACTTCACTGTGTCCACTCGCTTTTAGTACAGGGAGCTGCTTGCCATGGGCTGTGACCATCATAGGAGGCTCAATTCCTTTCAAGGCACATTGGATGCCACACCAGCCAAATGAAGGCGTACAGCCACTGGCAAAACCAAAGTTCATCAGGAATTAATCTAGCAACTTCTATAAGGTTTCTTGTAAAACGTAGTGGTGACATTCGACCCCATTGTCCTCCTTTTTTGAATAATCATGACCCTTGCTCATAAGCTTTGTATTTTTCATTACAGATAATGAACATTTTTTTAATCGACAAAACTAGAAACAGCATCAAAATGTTGTTTGCGTCAGGTCAGAAGATAAACTATCAAGAAGGGTGGCTGTATCCATTTGTTTTTCTGGTTTCCTGAAATTTGAAATAATCAGTCAATCTTCTTGGTTCCAACTCCATTATAAGACCATGAAGAAAAATAATTAAGCAACCACTAATAACTCAATATCAAACCAAAAAACCAAACTCACTGCCATCGAGTTGATTCTGACTCATAGCAACCCCCTTTGGGTTTCTGAGGCTATAAATCTTTACAGAAGTAGATAGACCACCCCATCTTCTTTCTGCAGAGCAGCTGATGGGTTTGGACTGCTGACCCTCTGGTTAGCAGCCAAATGCCTTGTCCACTACGCCACCAGAGCTCCTTAATAAGTTTGACCATTGAGACATTTTTTCTTGGCTTTCAATTGGGCCATAGAATCCTATTCTAATTTTCTTCCCCTTCCTGGTTCTTGGGTCACAACCAGCCACACAATGGATAAGATGTATAAGAGCAATGGATGGAAGGAATAGCACTAAGAAGATGTTGACGAAAGGTGGCCCGCCATGGCTTCCCACTTTTCCAGAAGCCTCTCCCTTTTGGTTACCTGCTTTTGGTGTTTAGCTTGACCTAGGCTCTCCTCTCTGCTCAGGTTCACCAGCTCTGTTCTCTACCAGGGCCTCATCATGCACATGGGCCTTGCAGGGGGCAATATCTACCTGGACTTTTTCTACTCTGCGCTGGTAGAGTTCCCAGCAGCCTTCATCATCATCCTCACCATCGATCGCATTGGCCGCCGGTATCCTTGGGCTGGGTCAAATATGGTGGCAGGGGCAGCCTGCCTGGCCTCAATTTTTATCCCTGATGGTAAGTTTCAAAATAGGTTGGGGTTCCCCAAGGCCCTAAGAAGAGGAGATGTCATGACCGTTTGATACAATGAGTATGCAATTTACCATCCAAATCTATTTGGAAAGAGAACAATGGCTGGAACCTTCCTGGATAAACCCATGTGGCCACCTTGCCTTTAAGAACAATTGCATCCAATTGTTTCCTGGTGTAAAATTATAAGAAAGGCTATGAAGATCCATGTTTCATGCCATAGTGCTGCCCTAAGGCAGAAAGCATAGGCATTTGGGTAGAGTAGGGTCCAAAGGCATTGTGCCGATTGTGCTGAGTATTGCCTTAGCCACAAAACACTAAGAAGTCTTATTCCAATATGTCTAGATATTATTTAGGCAAATACAATGACCTTTCTGTATTGTCCTGCAGATTAAGAGAGAGAACTTAAGTAAATGCAATCAGTAAACAATTACTCAGTTCCTCTCCTTTTAAAATGCTTTATCGATAAAAAGGAACAAAATTCTGTATAATAGAATCCCTTAGCAACATGGAACTTGGTTTGAATTCCTCAGTTGATGTTGTTGTTATTTGCCGTGGAGTCGGACCCAACTCATAGCAACCCCTCCTTGGGTTTCCGAGGCAGTATCACTACAGAAGTAGATTGCCCAACCTTCCTTCCCCTCAGTTGATAGCAATTGTTTAAAATAGACCCATATTTTGCTGTTATCTCTATATACTACAGTTGGCCCATGTTTGGAAATAGGTACAATTCTGTTGTCATTAACCACTGATGTCTACAGCTAAGAGAGACAATTGTGTCTAAGGTTAAAACAAAGACAGATGAAGAATTTGTGACATTGTTTTGAGTCTATAGAAGAACACACTTTTCTTTCCTATCCCGTTCTGGAAATATGGGACTTCTCCTTGCAAAGCCCCTCTGGAGGACTCTAAAGATGAAGCATTGTGTGAATTATGGGTAAGCGGTGTTTGTTTTTGTTTTTCCTTTAGACCTACAATGGCTAAAAATTACAGTTGCATGCCTGGGCAGAATGGGGATTACAATGGCCTATGAGATGGTTTGCCTGGTCAATGCAGAACTGTACCCCACATTCATTAGGTGAGTACATTTTACTAGCACAGAGAGAGTGGGTGAAGGATCTTCTTCTTGGCTGGTTCTGCCACAGGTAGAACACCGGATGAGAGAAGATGAGAACATTTAAAGACAGAAGCCAAGTCAATAAGTTCACCTCTCACACTTATAGGCAGGGGTAAAATTCAGAAACTGTATGGTGATAACAGGAAATATTGAATGCCAAGAAGGAGACTGTCAAGTGGTTATTGGAAAGACTGGTCCAGAACAGCATAGACAGACAGAAATGACACAGGAAGCTGATGACGAAAGCACAAAACAAAAATTGTTCCCTCTCCCATTAAAAATCTTCAAGAAAGTTTATTTGAAACCAGTACATCAGAATATGAATGGAATTATTTATCAAATATAGAAGTGGGGATGGTGAGCCTTTGACTTCATTCTTTGGACACGTCATCAGGGAAGACCAATGACTACCATGCATGATGGTTGGTAAAGCAGGTCAGCCAAAATGAGGGAAACTCAATGAGATGGATTGACATTATGGCCTCAAACATGTCAGTGCACATGAGGATGGTGCAGGACCAGGCACCATTTCATTCTGTTGTACATACATAAGGTTACCATGAGTCAGGGCCAACGTGACAACTAACAACATCATTTTTGTGCATTAGAAAGAATGCGAATCCCTTTTTCAGTTTACAGACATTTTAATGATTTGGAGAGTATTTATTTGGGGTTGGGGTGGGGGTTTACTACATACTATGATAAGTTAAACAGTTAAGTAGGCTTCCTGAATTTTAGGAACCTTGGTGTCCTTGTCTGCTCCTCGATGTGTGACATTGGTGGCATCCTCACACCGTTCCTGGTGTACCGGCTCACCGACATCTGGCATGAACTCCCATTGATGGTTTTTGGTAAGATATCCTCATCAGTGTTATCAATATTGTTGAGTGAAATCTGTTTTTCTAGAGACCTCCATTATTTCTACCTAAAAATAGGAATCATGGATGCAACTATGAACACTCAAGTTTGAGAACCCATTAGGACGCACAGAGCTCAAGTTCATAAAGTTCAAAGCAGAAAATTCAAGAGAAAAAGTAAGCTAGAAGGGAGTTTCCATGAAGCAGGGCCCTGACCCTTTCCCCACTGGTTTCCACCCCTCCTTGGGTCTCTTTGTCAGAGAGCTGACTCTGCCACCTCTATGCCGAGATGTGGAAAACTACTTCAGTATTTCAAAGAAAGGTGGTTGGAATGAAAACAAAAACTAAAATTAAGAAAAGGTGTGAGCATAATGGAACACTGTGTGGGCTAGGGCCTCTCTCCTCCAACTCCTCTGGAGTTAGATTTATGTAAGATTGGCAGGACGTTCCCTTTCAACGTGGTCAGTGGAGTCAGGGACAGGCCAGACTGTACATTGCCTTCCCGCCCCCACCAGTGGGAGGAGGATACAACATCACAGGGACCAGTCCATTTATCAGCAGTTAGCACAGAGGCATAAAATCTGTGGATTAAGAGAATTCCTGTAGATTGATCCTCCCAGTGTCTCCTGGCTTTCCCCACAGCAAGAGGTTATGAAACAGATCTTCTCGCTTCCATGAGTCCCACAGACATCTGCGACATGAATGCTTTTTCCAGATTCATGCACACAGCACTCACTTTCTCATGTTAACCTAAACACTTCTGGACACACTCAATTCAATTTCCTTCAAGACCCACATTAAACCTCTTTTCATTTGAATGTGTTGCACTTTTTCCCATGGGCCTGCAACACTCAGGAGCCCTGGTAGGGCAATGGTTAAGCACTTGGCTGTTAACTGAAAGGTTGATGGTTTAAACTCACCTAGTAGCTGTGCAGGAGAAAGACCTGTCGATGTACTCCTATAAAGATTACAGCCAAGAAAACCCTGTGGGGGTAGTTCTACTCTGTCACGTGGGGTGACTGAGTCAGAATCGACTCGGAGGTACCCAACAGCAGCAACATACAGTGCTCACTTAATTTAAGGGAGGGAAGAAAAAGACCCCTGCACCAGATGCAAACCAGGGAGCACTCGCATCATTTCCTCCCGATGCTGCTGAAGGCCATGCATGTGTACCTCTGCTCACTCCTCCTGTTCCTCATCCTCTCCAGGGATTTGTGAGGGAAAAGGATTTTTCCACTGCTGTAGATATGCCAGTAAAAGTTCCAGGCTATTGATAGAACTCACCCTGGAAACAGACCCAGTGAGTCCTTCCACGTTCCAACTTCATCACAAGATGGCCAAAGTTGACATAACACAGGTTCTTGAACCTGAGATCGCCACGGTCTGGCCGCAGAGTGGCTGGCACTGCACCCAAGATTTCTTCCTCCCATAAATGCTGGCTGGGGACCTGTCATACCATTCCATCCCAGGGAGATGCCCACACACCCTCTAGACTCTTTCCTTCCTGGAAGAAGTTGAAAAATACCACAATCTCGGCTTACCCTTGGGAGGACAGTGGGTGATCAATGGGTGAGTGAGTGTTCCTGGGCAGAGAATGGACAGCCACTGTTTCTCTAGGGATGTTTGATAAAGCAATGAGAAGTCCAGTCCCACATGCACTGCTTTGACCCTTCTCCATGTTCCACCTCTGCCAAGAAAAGATAAAGGATTATACTGGCATTTCAACACATAAGGGAAATTTAAGGACAAGCCCCAACTTTATTTTTGCCTATAGTTCCATCTGCTTCCCTCACCAACCTTTAATCCCAGTAATCAGCAGAAAACAAAACTAATTGTTTTGCATTTTGACTTCTTTTCCTTCCATTTAGAATGACCAAAAACCAAACCAGTGGCCATGGCGTATAAATCAAGGCAACCCCTTATGTTGCAGAGTAGAACTGCTCCACAGGGTTTTCAAACCTATGACCTTCTGGAAGTAGGTCACCAGGCCTGTCTTCTGGCTCCTCTGCTCAGGTTCAAATTGCTAGTCTTTTAATTAGCGGTTGAGCCCCCCCAACCATTTCTACACGCCGATTGTGCTGAGTATTGCCTTAGCCACAAAACACTAAGAAGTCTGAAAAATCAACCAACTGCAAAGTCCTTGTTGCAAGAGCACTGGAAACATTGATAAGGAATATCCTGGCTAACTAGGACTTTCTTTGCAAGTGTAAAATGCCAATAATGCCTTGGTTACCTGTGGGTATCATTGTAATCCATTCCCATCACCAGCCTTGGCCTGTGGAAAACACTCACAGGCCAAGGATGAACTGGGCCCAGCATTCTACTGAAACTCCAAAACTAGTCAATGACCCATTTCCCACTTCCTGTATTCTATTACAGAAATGCAAATAGAAATGTAACTTTAAAAGTCCAAAACTTTCATGGAAATTTAAACAAACAGAAGCATTAAAGGGTTTATTACCTGGCCCCACCCATGCAAAAGTTACAGTTAGACACAAAGAAAACAGGAACTTAATCAAACACCTGACTTTGAACTGAAAGGCCTGGCTGTCCCTTTTAACGATGCTGTGCAGTAATACATGATTCATTACTTTTATTGGCTAGTAATGATCCGAACTTCTGACTTATTTTCATTACTAAGTGCTTTTTGTTGGCACGGTTACGTCCTTCCTTTTTTTAACACTTAGTGTTTTTGAGTTCCTTTCTAACTCCAAAGTGTCTTAATATGGCGATAATGTCCTCTAGCTTAGAATAACCTTGGCTCAAAATGTTAAGTACATACTTCATTTCCCTACAAGGAATTGTAACCCAGTGGAGTTTGGAGTCAGCATAATATTTGTGATGGAAAATAGAGCAGTTTGAGATGGCAAAAGAATCTGTAAATAAGTATAAGACAATACAAAAATAGAAATAAGGGGAGGTCTAATTACAGACCTGCATTTTTCAGTTCTTAATGTGATTTGCATATGTTTGGTTTTCAGCTGTGGTTGGTTTGATCGCTGGAGGGCTGGTGTTGCTGCTACCAGAGACCAAAGGAAAGGCTTTACCTGAGACTATAGAAGAAGCTGAAAGTATGCAAAGGTAGGGTGTTGAAATTCTTAAGTGAAAAATTCAGTAAGTGTTTTGGGACAACTCAGTAGCCAACTGGATAAAAGACTAGGTTGAATCCATACCTCATATCACACGTTGAGGAAAAATTCAAATATATCAAAGACTTAACTGCAAAAAGAAAGGAAACAGTAAAATAATGAAGAAACTATAGGAGAATTACTTTATACCATCATAGTGGGGAAAGTCTTTCTAAATAGGACACAAAATCCAAGACCCACAGAGGAAAGATTAATAAAGTTCCCTTCATAAAAATAAAAAAATTCTGCATTTTAAAAAAAGGGGGTGTGTGTGAAAAAAAAAAAAATACTTGGAGAAAATACTACTGGGCAAAGAGCTAATTTTTTCCAGTATATGAAGACTTGTAAAATACCTGAAAGAGCAGCTACCAATAGAAAAATCAGCAAAGGACTTCAACAGATAATTCAGGGAAAAGGGAATAAAACAGCTGTTATAGAGATGAAAATATGCTTAACTTCATTAATAATAACAAAAGTGCAAATTAACACTGTTAATATCCACTTTTGCCTGCATTGTAGGAGATGAAATTACTTGGTAATATACTACGTTGGGAAGAATAGGTGGAAATAGCCAGAACCATACATCACTGGTAGGAGCGCAACACATTGAAAACACATTGAAGAACAGTTTGACCACAACTATCAAAATTACCCACCTTTCACCTGTCAGTTTGTCCTACTGTGGTGACTTGCATGTTGCTTGCTATGAGGCTAGAGGCCATGCCACTGGTATTTCAGATACCAGCAGGGTTACACATGCTAGACAGGTTTCAGGGGAGCTTCCAGACTAAGACAGACTAGGAAGGACAGGGCCATCTACTTCTGAAAAACTTGGCCAGTAAAAACCTTGTAAATAGCAGTGAAACACTGCCTGAGATATTACTAAAAAATGTTATGAATAGCCTTGAAACATTGTCTGATATGTTGTTGTTGTTGTTATGTGCCATCGAGTCGGACACAACTCACAACGACCCCTCCTTGGGTTTCTGAGGCAGTATCACTACAGAAGTAGATTGCCCAACCTTCCTTCTGAGGAGTGGCTGTGGGTTTGAACCACCAGCCTTCTGGTTAGCAATCAAGTCCCTTAGGCACTATGCTACCAGAGCTCCTCTGATATAGTGCCAGAAAATGAGACCCTGGGGTTGGAAATCACTCAAAATATGACGGGAGAAGAGCTGC
Source organism: Orycteropus afer afer (assembly GCF_000298275.1). NCBI lineage: Eukaryota > Metazoa > Chordata > Mammalia > Tubulidentata > Orycteropodidae > Orycteropus > Orycteropus afer. The sequence goes on from NW_006921722.1 coordinate 5,478,652, forward strand.
TTCCTCAAAGTAGAGTCGACCTTAATGATGTAGATGGAGTAAAGCTTTTGGGACCTCCATTTCCTGATGTGGCACAACTCAAAATGGAAAGAAACAGCTGCAAATATCCATTAATAATCGGAACATGAAGTGTACGAAATATGAATCTAGGAAGAACGGAAGCTGTCAGAATGAAATAGAATGCATAAAGATTGATATCCTAGGCATTAGTGAGCTGGAATGGACTGGCACTGGCCATTTTGAATGAGATAATCACATGCTCTACTTTGCCAGGAATGAGAAATTGAGGAGGAGTAGCATCACAATCACTGACAAAAAGAATGTTTCAAAATCTATCTTGCAGGACAATGCTGTCAGTATTAGGTTAATATCAATATGCCTACAAGGAAGACCAGTTAATACTACTGTTTTTCAAATTTACCAACCAACCACTAAAATCAAAGATGAGGAAATCAAAGATTTTTATCAACTTGATGAAAATTGTCTGAAATTGACCAAACATGCAATCAAGATGTATTGATTATTACTGGTGATTGAAATGTGGAAGTTGGAAACAAAGAAGAATCATCAGTACTTGGATAATATGGCCTTGGTGATAAAAATGACTCTGGAGATCCTATGACAGAATTTTGCAAGACCAATGACACATCTTTGCAAATACCTTTTTTCAGCATCAACAGTGACTATACATGTGGGCCTGACTAGATGGAATAAACAGGTATCAGATCAACTACATCTGTGGAAATAGGCAATGGAGAAGCTCAATATCATGAGTCAAAACAAGATCAGGAGATGACAGTGGAAGAGACTATCAATTGCTCATATTCAAGTTCAAGTGGAAGCTGAAGAAAATTAAAAGAAGTTCAAGAGAGCCAAAATATGACCTTGATTATATCCCACCTGAATTTACAGACTATCCAAAGAATATATTTGACACACTGAACACCAGTGACTGAAAACCAGATGAATTGTGGAATGACATCAAGGACAACATACATGAAGAAAGCAAACAGTCATTGAAAAGACAGGAAAGGACAACCAAAACGGGTGTCAGAGGAGACTCTGAAAGTTGCTCTAGTGAAGTAGCTAAAGTAAACAGAAGAAATGACAAGATAAAAAGCTGAACAGAAGTGTTCAAAGGACAGCTCAAGAAGACAGTCAATTATTATAATGAAATGTGCAAAGACCTGAAGTTAGAAAACCAAAAGGGAAGCCCACGCTTGGCATTTCTCAGGCTGAAAGAACAAAAGAAAATATTCAAGCCTTCAGTTGCAATCTTGAAGAATTCTGTGAGCAATATATTGAATGATGCAGGAAACATCTAAAGAAGATGGAAGGTCCAATCTGCATCCTATACAACTATGAGACCAGAAGAACTAGATGGTGCCCGGCTACCACTGTCATCCACTTGGAAGGGATGTAGGAGATCCTAGATAGAGAGGGAGAACAATGTGGAACAAAACTCAAAATCATTTGGAGGGGAAAAAAAAAAGATGGTTGGGACCAGGTTTGCTGGTCC
>NW_006921722.1:5480480-5481549 GCF_000298275.1 Orycteropus afer afer
ATGAGACAAAGTATATGTGAACTGCTGTATGGAAAGTGAATTTGCTCTGTAAATCTTCACCCAAATCACAATAAAAAATTTAAAAAAAAAAAAAAGAAGATGGAAGGAATACAGAGTCACTGTATAAAAAAGAATTGGTCAATGTTCAACTATTTCAAGAGGTAGTATATGATCGAGAACCTATGGTATTGAAGGAAGAAGTCCAAGCTGCACTAAAGGAATTGGCAAAAAACGAAGGCTCCAGGAATTGATGGAATACCCATTAGGATGTTTCAACAAACAGATGCAGTACTGGAGGTGCTTATTCATTTATGCTAAGAAATTTGGAAGACAGCTACCTGGCCAACTGACTGGAAGAGATCCATGTTTGTGCCAATTCCCAAGAAAGGTGATCCAACAGAATGTGAAAATTATCGAACAATATTATTAATATCACATGCAAGTAAAATTTTGCTGAAGATAATTCAAAAATGCTTTCAGAAATTTAAGCTGGATTCACAAGAGGACATGGAATGAGGGATATCATTGCTGATGTCAGATGGATCTTGGAAGATCAAGGAAGATTGAAGAAGAGTTGATGCCTTTGAATTGTGGTATTGGAGGAGAATACTGAAGCTACCATGTACTTCCCAGAAGAACAAACAAATCTGTCCTGGAAGAAGTGCAGCCAGAATGCTCCTTAGAAGCGAGAATGGCCAGACTTTGTCTCATGTCCTTTGGCCATGTTGTCAGAAGGGACCATTCCCTGGAGAAGGATATGATGATTGATAAAGTACAGGGTCAGTGAAAAAAGGGGAAGATCCTCAAGAACATGGATTGGCACAGTAGCTGCAACGATGGGCTTGAGTATAGCATGGATTGTGAGGATGGTTGCAGAGTAGTAAATTAATTAGTATGGCTTTTCTACCCATAAGTCATTGTCAACTCAGTGGTGGAATGACCAACTGAGGAGCTCCTGATTGTAAATGTTGTCCACCTGAGTTATTTCTGTTGGGCGTGGCACAATGCAATGTTATGGGAGGTTCTCTCTCAAGTGCTTAGAGTTCTGATGCTATGATTGGCTAGTTTG
>NW_006921722.1:5481969-5484692 GCF_000298275.1 Orycteropus afer afer
CCTGTGGTGCTTCCCTAATAAACCCCATAATCTGTGAGCTCTGTGTGACCACTGCAGCGAATTATCGAACCCAGGAGAGAGGTGGTGGGTGCTTTGGGAGGAACGGTTGGTGAAAGGGCCAGAGGGAGGCAGCATGTCTGGCCTTGCAGTAATAGGCCTTCGGCTATTGATGGTGATTCTGCCTTCCTCTTGTGGGGTTCTAGGATCTCAGCATATGTGGCCTCTTTGCCCTTTTTGCAATGGTACACAACCAGGTATTGTTTTATTCTATTGTACGGTCACTATGAGTTGGAGCTAACTTGACAGCATCTAACAACAACAACATCAAAATTACAAATGCATGTATCCATGTACCTATCAATTCCACATTTCCAGGATTTTATATCTCTGAAATGATATATAGAGGTGATTATTCATTTAATCAGTTTAATGTAACAAAAGATTGGAAATAACCCAAATGTCATTAATTGGGGGACCATGTAAACAAACTGTGGTATGTAGTTTTTGTTGTTAGGTCCTGTTGAGTAGGCTCCAATTCATAGAGACCCTGTGTACAACAGAATGAAACACTGCCTGGTAATACGTCAGACAGAGTTCACTGCTATTCTTAAGGTTTGCACTGGCCAGTTCTGAGAAGTGGATGGCTCCTTCCTTTGTCCCAGTTTGTCTTAGTTCAGAAGCTCTGCTGAAATCTATCCACCCTGGGTGACCCTGCTGGTATTTGAAATACCAGTATCATAGCCTCCAGCCTCACAGCAACACACAAGCCACTACAGTATGACAAACTGACAGACGAGTGGTAGAAATTATGGTACATCATCCAATAAAATACTAACCTAAAACAAAAAACCAAACTCACTGCTGTCGAGTCATTTCTGTCTTATAGCAACCCTCCTTGGGTTTCTGAGGTGGTATCTCTACGGAAGTAGATTGCCCAGTCATCCTTTCGAGGAATGGCTGGTCCTTTCGAGGAATGGCTGGTGGGTTTGAACCTCCAACCTTCTGGTTAGCAGTCAAATGCCTCAGGCTCTACACCACCAGAGCTCCTAAATAGTATACAGTGGTTAAAAGCAGCTTTATATATATTGACAAAGAAATCCAAGATGTATTATTAATGAGAAAAAAGCAAAATATAAAGAAGTATATAATCTATCATTTGTATAGAAAAGAAGGGGGTAGTATATATACAAGGAAGTATATTTCCTTGTATCTCTGGCATAATTTGCAAAAAAAACTAACATTGGTTGTCTGTTGAAATGTGTGGCCATAGGATGTAAGTGGAAGGGGGATTTTCACTACCTTGTTGGATTTTCTGAATTTTGATCCATGTGAACCTATTCAAAAAATAAACTTAAAAAAAAAAAAATCTAAATAAAGAGGAACCTATATGGTACTATCCCCCACCAGTTTGTTCATACAGTATGCTTTGACTGATTGATTGATTTTATCCACACTCTATTTTTGGCCCATCCGTGCCAGGAACTGACTGAATTTTATCCATTCTGCAAACTTTCACACTTAACATATCCCGGACTTAAGCAAAATGTTGCTGGAAAAGAATCACAGGGATCTGAGACTTTTCCTAGAATTTGGATCTTGGAGTTGGAAGAGGTTTTTGAATTTGGCCAAGGTCACGTGCTGGCAGCCAACAGTACCAAAGGCCCCAAGCATTTTGCTTGGCCCATACAGTATTTTAAAAGTGGGAAATTTCACTTTAACTTCAAGGATCTGTTAAAAAATCAGAAGATTTGCTAATACTGACCAGACATTTCCTTCTGGTAACAACTTTCTGGAGCTGAGTGATAGATTTTTGATGGGTTATGCCCTCTGCAAGAGCTCTGGTGGTGTAGTGCCTAAAGCATTTGACTGCTAACCAGAAGGCTGCTGGTTCAAACCCACCAGCCACTCCTCTGAAGGAAGACTGGGCCATCTACTTCCATAGAGATACTGCCTTGGAAACCCAAGGAGAGGTCGCTATGAGTCAGATCTGACTCCACGGCAATGCATTTGGTTTTTTTGGTATGCCCTCTGCGGTAATCACAATCCCCTCTATTCCCAGTTGTCTTATGTCTGGTGCACTTATACCATCTGGCTGGCTCTTGTAGACATTTTTTTAGTCTCATGATCTAGACCAACCATCCTCTCTGTACCCTGGTCTCAATGCAGCTTCCCATCAACCTGAGTACCATCCCTGAAGACAGAGACAATGTCTTGTTAACTGTCATAGCCCAAGAGCTTAGCATAGTATCTGGTACACACACTAACAGCTTAACAACCGTGTGTGGGATAAATGCTGGAATTCCTTCTACAGCATTCCTAATCAAAGTTCCTCTGGGCTTTTCCCAGGTCTTCACATTTCCCATCAGTAAAAGGGTAGTGGGAGTAGTAACATGAGAACCTGTCTAACTTCAGAGAGGATAATGTGAATCAAGATCAGCCCAAGAGTTAGATAGAGATAAATATTGATTTGGGTGAAGAGAAGGGCAATGTACCAAATGAGAATGACCAATATGGCAGCATTGAGGATGAGAAAGACATAGAGAGGTACATGTGAAGATAGACAACAAATATTAACCTTTTTGCATATATAGTACTGAGTTGTCAGTGAAGGCAAACATGGGTATATGGACGGATAGATAGGTGGACAAGCTAAACAATTAAGTATGTCTATGAAATGGGGAGTGTATCCAAGATTATATATATATATAGGGTGGGCAGACAAT
>NW_006921722.1:5485386-5501822 GCF_000298275.1 Orycteropus afer afer
GCATTGTGGTAAACTGTGGTCAATGACATGAGACAAAGTATATGTGAACTGCTGTATGGAAAGTGAATTTGCTCTGTAAATCTTCACCCAAATAAAAATAAATTAATTAATTAAAAATAAAAAAAAAAGATCAGCCCAAGGCTGATCCCTATGAGATAGAAGTCAGACATACCTCTGTTCTCCAAACTTTTAACAATTCTGACATTAACTGTCCCTCCCATAGCACTCTACTCCTCTTCTGGGTTTGATGAGCCACTGCAATAGCCACACAGAACTCACAGACCATACTTAACAGTTAACTGGTTTATTAAGGAAGCACCAAGATACAACTCAAGATCAGGATCAGGAAGCATGTGGACAAAGCCTCCCTTCTCCAGTGCAAGACAGCTTTCTCAGCTCCCCATGGACAGGCCTCCTCCTGGCCCTGCTGCCTGTTGCCACTGCCTCTACTGCTAGGCTCCTTCCAGGCCTGCCACTCTCTTCAGCGTTACAACCCTTGACCTGTGTAGTGGCTGCTTTCATACCCATGTTGTTGTTGTTGTTGTTGTTATGTGCCTTTGAGTCAGACCCGACTCATAGCGACCCCTCCTTGGGTTTCCGAGGTGGTATCACTATGGAAGTAGATTGCCAGCCTTCCTTCCGAGGACGGATGGTGGGTTTGAACTGCTAGCCTTCTGGTTAGCAGTCAAGTGCCTTAGGCACTACGCTATCAGAGCTCCCAAACTCCTCAACAATTTCAAGGCATACCCTCCCACTAGGGACATGTATTGACCAATCCCTTCTTGGTAGGCCACAGACACTCAGTTGAATGGTATGTTATAGTCACTTCATTTGCATAACCTATGACCAATCCCTGAAAGGTACATACCAGTTGCAGGGCAGGCTGCAGCCCAGGACCAGACAAAAAGTATCAAACCAAGTTGTTTACAGCTTCCTGGGAAATGTCAATCAACCTGGGCAGAAACAACCCTCTGGGGTAGAAAACTAGGGGGAAAACAGCTCCTCAGGGTTTAAGGGGAAGATTTCAAGCTTTTTTTTTTTTTTTTTTTTCAAAAAAAAACAAGGCAAAAGGCCACATAAAGAAATTCATTTCACCACACCATTTTTGTGGTCTTTACTTCTCTAAGCCTCCATTTCTTCCTCTGTAAATGGCAAGAACAGTATCTACCTCAATGGATCGTCGTAATAATTAAATGAGAAAATCAACATAAAGTGCCTGGCCCTTAATAATTGTTCACTACTCTACAGACTCATATGTCAGTTTGTTGTACTGTATTGTGGTGCCTTGTGTGTTGCTGTGGTGCTGGAAGCCATGTCACAGTATTGCAAATACCAGCAGGGTGACCCATGATGGACAGGTTTCTGCAGAGCTTCCAGACTAACGTAGACGGGTAAGACAGATATGACGGTCCACTTGTGAAAACTTGGCCACTGAAAACCTTATGAATACCAGTGAAACATTGTCTCATATGGTGCGGGGAGATGAGCCCTTTAGGTTGGAAGGCACTCAAAATAGCAATGGGGAAAAGCTGGCTCCTCAAAGTACTTGTTGTTAGGTGTCATTGAGTGGGTTCTGACTCATAGTGACCCGTGTTTAACAGAATTGAAACACTGCTCAGTCCTGTCCCAGCCTCACTATCATTGCTATTCTTGATCCCATCATTGCAGCCACTTTGTCAAACCATCTCACTGAAGGTCTACCTCTTTTTTCACTCAAAGTAGAGTCGACCTTAATGACGTGGATGGAATAAAGCTTTCGGGACCTCCATTTGCTGATGGAGTCCTACTGAAAATGGGAAGAAACAGCTGCAAACATCCATTAATAATCGGAACATGAAGTGTACAAAATATGAATCTAGGAATTTTGGAAATTGGAAAAAATGAAATGGAATGCATAAAGATCAATATTGCAGGCATTAGTGAGCTGAGAAGGACTGATATTGGCTATTTTGAATCAGACAATCATATGGTCTACTATGCTGGGAATAGTAAAAAAAAAAGGGGGGCCCTCAATGAGATGGATTGACACAATGGCTGCCACTATGGGCACAGGTATACAAGGTTGTGAGCCTGACACAGGACTGGGCAGTGTTTTATTCTGTTGTACATGGAGTCACTATGAGTCAGAGCCAACTCGATGGCAGCTAACAACAACAACAACATGCTGGGAATGACAAATTGATGAGGAATGCCATCACATTCATCATGAAAAAGGATATTTCAAGATTTATCCTGAAGTACAATGCTGTCAGTGGTAGGATAATATTCATGTGCCTATAAGGAAAACCAGTTATTACCACTATTATTCAAATTTATGCATTAACCACTAAAGCCAAAGATTAAGAAATGAAGATTTTTTACCAATTTCTGCAGTCTGAAATTGATCAAACATGCTCAAGATGCATTGGTGATTGTGGTGATTGGAATGTGAGAGTTGGAAACAAAGAATCATCAGTAGTTGGAAAATATGGCCATGATCATAGAAATGACATCATAGATTGCATGATAGAAATTTGTAAGACCAATGACTTATTCATTGCAAATATAAACTGTGCCATACACTTGGACATCACCAGATACAGAATATACAGGAATCAAATTGACCACATCTGTGGAAAGAGAAAACAGAGAAACTCAACATCAGTGAGAACAAGGCCAGGGCCAACTGTGGATCAAACCATCAATTGCTCCTATGCAAGTTTTAGTTGAAGCTGAAGAAAATTAACACAAGTGCACCAGACCAAAATACAAACTTGAGTAGAACCCACCTGAATTTAGAGACTATCTGAAGAATAATTTGACACATTGAACACCAATGACTGAAGACCAGAAGAATTGTGAGATGACATCCAGGACATCATACAAATGTCATTACAAAGATAGGAAAGAAAGAAAAGTCTAAAATGGGTATCAGAAGAGTAGCTAAAGTGAATGAAAGAAATGATGAAGTAATACAGCTGAACAGAAGTTTTCAAAGGTGGTCTGAGAAGACAAAGTAAAGTATTATAATGAAATGCGCAAAGACTTGAAGATAGAAAATCAAGAGGGAAGAACATGGTCAGCATTTCTCAAGCTGAAAGAACTGAAGAAAAAATTCAAGCCTCAAGTTGCAATATTGAAGGATTCTCTGGGCAAAATATTGAACAATTCAGGAAGCATCAAAAGAAGATGGAAGGAATACACTGAATCACTGTATCAAAAAGAATTGGTTGATGTCCAGCCATTTCAGGAAGTAGTATGTGATCAAGAACCAATGGAAGAAGTCCAAGCTGCACTGCAGGCATTGGGGGGGAATAAAGAAGATTCCAGGAATTGGCAGAATACCATTTGAGATGTTTAACAAACAGTTGCAACATTGGAAGTGTTCACTTGTCTATGCCAAGAAATTTAGAAGACAGCTACCTAGCCAACCAACTGGAAGAGATCCATACTTGTGCCCTTTCCAAAGAAAGGTGATCCAAGAGAATGCAGAAGTTATCAAACAATATCATAATATCACATGCAAGTAAATTTTGCTGAAAAAATTCAAAAACAGTTCCAGCAGTAAATTGACAGGGAATTGCCAGAAATTCATGCTGGATTCACAAGAGGACGTGGGATGAGGGTTATCATTGCTGATGTCAGGCGGATCCGGGCAGTTAGGTCCACAGCCCATGCACTTCATGTGTGCTACCTCCCCCCAAAGGCTGTGTTCACAGATGGGAAAAGGCAGATGGGGAACCCAGTTGTTTTGGTTACTTTGTGCCACTCTAACAGAAATACCACAGGTGAAAAGGCTGGTGTTAACAAAGAGGGATTATTTTCATACAGTTTTGGAGGCTAAATGTCTAAGGTCAAATGCCAGGCTCTAGGGGCTGGGTGAAATCCCCTCGACTTGGGACTTCAGCTCTGCCTCTTGCTTCTGGCCCACTGAAGCTGGAGGCATCTCCTAATTCAGGCAGCTGCTGGCTGCTGAGCCTGATAAGCCCTGGTTAAAGAAGTAAAATGGCACAGTTAAAAGATTATCAAACAACATGTCAGGCCACTAGCTTAAGTCCAGAAGCAGTCCCAAAATTGGCAGACAACATGGCAGGCCACATTTTAGGTATCTGTCAGAGCAGCACCTCACTCTCTCAGTACAAATTTTATTCTGGTTATCTACTGCCACTCTAACAATATATACACCACAACTGGGATGGCTTGAACAAACAGGAATTTATTCTTACAGTTTTGGGAGGCTAGAAGTCCGAGTTCAAAGTGCCAGGCTCTAAGGGCTGGGTGAAAGCCCCTAAACCTTGGGCTTCAACTCTGTCACCTGCTCTCAGCCCACTGAAGCTGGAGGCTTTTATTTACTCAGGCAGCTGCTGGCTGCTGAGGCTGACAAAGCCAAGATTGACTAGTGAAAAGGCACAGTCCCGATATTATCAAACCACATGGCAGCCCATTGATTCAAGTCCATTAAGAGTCCCAAGATCAGCAGACAACATGGCAGGCCACTGAACAATGACTCGGCTACATGCGGGGTCCAAGCATGCCATCAGCTGGAGACCTTCCTCAAAGTTGCTTCTTATACACAGGAAGCAGCCCACTTCCCTAAAGCAGCTACTCAGCTGCTCTAGTAGATTCCACCATGGAGTTGATTACCAGTCTCACCATGGGGGATAACGCCATCCAGCGGCCCAGCCACTCAACCAGGCCCAGCCAAGTTGACACACACCAGTACAGCCCTTATTGTTTCTCTAGCAGTCAGTCAATGGTGGCTGTTGTTGTTGATGTTGTTGTTGATGATGATGAAATGTTGCTGTTAGTAATGTTGTCAATGCGTTGATGTTGCTGCTGCTGCTAGTGTTAATGTTCTTGATGATGATGTTATTTATGTTGTAGTTGTCATTTTAGTTGTTAATGATGATGGTGTTGTTGTTGATGTTATATTGTTGATATCAATGATGAAGATGTTTATGTTGAAGTTGTTGTTGATGATGATGCTGTTGTTTTTGTTCCTGTTGTTACTGGCGTAGTGACCATAGGAGTCAGCCAACTTGACCTGGGCCCATGCTTGTGGAGTCTGAGAATATCCCAACATTACCAGATGATTTGGGGGTGATCCAGCTACCCTCCCTGCCTCAGAAACTGAGGCAGGATTGACCACCTCCAGGTGGGGGAAGTCCGTGAGGAACTTGAGGGACACAGGAGCAACCCACACTTGGTTTCAATGTTGCCATAAACAGGACCAGAGCAGTGAAGGAAACTACATTTCTACAAGACCATCAGCCACATTCTGACATTCATAGAAACAGCATAAATTGAACAAATTTTCCATTTGCATAAATTTGCAAATTAAAATTTTCACATGTTAAGTTGCTGAAAGTAAATGAGCTTTGGTTAAAAAATAAAATCTCAATTCTATTTGTAGAATTCATAATTGTGCCTATATTTTACAATCATCATTTTTAACTGTTACAAGATTAAATATAGACTTTATCCACATTCTCCGTTGGAGAGAAGAGTGAAGACTAACTAGGGAGCATAGTTAAGCCATTCCTGCTTCTAGACGAGTGTTTCAGGAACCAGCTCACCCACATCAGTTATCCACCAAGCTCTGTGCATTTTTAATTTTGTTTGTTTGTTTGTTTGAGAATCACCACTCAGAACACATGAGAAAACTGGTTCTGGACATAGCTTGTACACATTTACAGTTCCATTATTTATTATCCACTTTATTTTGGTTTTCTCATAATTTCTTTCTCCCTCTCCCATTTTTGTTTAATTACTGCAGATCAGGAAAAAGTAAAGAAAAGATGATTTATCTTCAAGTCAAGAAACTCAACATTCCACCAAGCTGAGAAGAAAGAATGTTACTCCTCCCATGGCCCTTCTTCAATGAAGCCACGGCTGACCAGATTTCTTCGTTCACCCAAACCCATCCAGTCCTCCTACCTTCCCTATCATCTTAGACCTAACCAAGTGGAGTATGTTGTACCATTGTACTAACATCTATCCATGGGACTGGATAGATGCCAAGCCCCTCAAGCCCACTGTATTCTCAGTATCCAGTAAACAATGACCATTAGTTTACTGGAACTTTCCCCCACCCCATCTTTGTATTTCTTTCACTCTCTCGCTCTCTCTTTTTTTTTTAATTCCTTTTACCACAATGACATCAAAACAAAACATGTAGGGGAACTATGAGCCAGGAAAACAGAAAAAATATCTGAAAACAACATTGGAAACAGGGAATGTGTTTTCATAAAGAAATAAAGCATCCAAAGCAGTATCAAGTTGCCCAGAATTTATTTCAAGAATTTTGAAGTGATTTTTCAGGATCTTATGTGGAGAAATTTAAAAATGCATTAGTTAATTTTAGAGGTTAGACTTTAAGGGAACCTAAGATAAATAAGGAGTTCTGGTGGTATAGTAGGTAAGACATTTGGCTGCTAACTAGAAGGTCAGTGGTTCAAACCCACAAGCTTCTCCACAGGAAGAAATGAGGCAATCTGCTCCTGTCAATATTTACAGCCTTGGAAACCCAATGGGGGTCACTATGAGTTGGAATTGATGTGACAGCAGTGGGTTTGGTTCCTTGGGTTTCTGTATTTAGATTTGATAAATACAAATGTGTGCTTTTCGAAAGATCTTTAGGAGAGTTCAATGAAGAGAAAGTGTTGTTGGACTTAGCATTATTAAACCATGGATGGTAATTTTCCAGTCTAGCAAAAGTTTCTCCAGATTTATGGATTTTTAAAAATTTATATTAATTTTTTTTATTGAAGTAATGAAATATAAATTTTGGAAGCTAACTAGTATAAAGGAGCCCTGGTGGCAAAACAAAACTGTTGGTGGTTCAAATCCACCCAGGAGCTCTGTCAGAGAAAGAGCTGGTGATCAGCTCCAATAAAGATTACAGCCCATAAAACCCTGTGCAGCAATTCTGCTTGATGGCACCTAACAAAAACTACTACAAAGTCTAGAATGGAAAACAGAAGTCCCTCACTCTACGCCACCTCTACCCACTCCTAAGAAACAATTTCCAACTATTTTAGCCAGGGTTGTTACCTTCATAAACCTAAATAGCGTGAAATGCAAGCTGGATTCAGAAGAGGATGTGGAGCAAGAGACAGCATTGCTAACGTCAGATGGCTCCTGGCTGAAAGTAAAGAGTACCAGAAAGATGTTTACTTGGGTTTTATTGACTGTGCAAAAGCACCCAGTTTTGTGGATCATAACAAGTTATGGATAACATTGAAAAGAATGGGAATTCCAGAACACTTCATTGTACTCATGAGGAACCTGTACTTATACTAGGAAGCTGTCGTTTGAACAGAACAAGGGGTTACTACATGGCTTAAAATCAGGAAGGGAGTGTATCAGGGTTGTATCCTTTCCCCATACTTATTCAGTCTATATGCTGAGCAAATAATCTGAGAAGCTGGACTATATGAAGAAGAACACAGCATCAGGATTAGAGGAAGGCTCATTAATAACCTGTAATATGCAGACAACACAACTTTGCTTGCTGAAAGTGAGGATGACTTGAAGCACTTACTGATGAAGATTGAAGACTTCAGTCTGCAGAATGGAGTACACTTCAATATAAAGAAAACAAAAGTCCTCACAACTGGTCCAATAAGCAGCATCATGATAAATGGAGAACCGATTGAAGTTGTCAAAGACTTCATATTACTTGGTTCTATAATCAACACCAATGGAAGCAGGAATCAAGACATCAGACGATGTATTGCATTGAGCAAATCTGCTGCAAAAGACCTCTTTCAAGTGCTGAAGAGCAAAGATGTCTCCTTGAAGACTAAGGTGTGCCTAACCCAAACCATGGTATTTTCAGGCACCTCATATGCATATGAGAGCTAGACAATGAATACAGAAGACTGAAGAAGAGTTAATGCTTTTGAGTTGTGGTATTGGCAAAGAATACTGAAAGTACCATGCACTCCTAAAAGAACTAACAAATCTGTCCTGGAAGAAGTGTAACCAGAATGCTCCTTAGAAGCAAGAATGGTCAGACTTCATCTTACCTGCTTTGGTCATGTTGTCAGAAGGATCATTCCCTGAAGAAGGATATCATACTTGGTAAAGTGGAGGGTCAATGAAAAAGGAGAAGGCCCTCAACAAGATTATTGACACAGTGGCTGCAACAATGGACTAGGTACAGCAAGCATCATGAGGCTGGCACAGGACCAGGCAGTGTTTCGTTCTGTTGTACATAGGGTCTTTATGAGTCGGAGACAACTTGACAGCACCTAACAACAACAATAACATATTCACGTTTCTTGCTTTTTCTATTTTAAATATTATCTATTGAGGTTTTGGAGTCCATGGGTGGTGGAAATGGTTAAAATGTTTGCCTGCTAAATGAGAAGTTGGTGGTTCGAGTTCTTCTAGAGGGGTCTTGGAAGAAAGACCTGGGATCGATGGAAAAATCATCCATCAAGAACCCTGTGGAGCTGAGTTCTATGCTGACACCCATGAGTCACCATTAGTTGGAGTTGACCACAACGAGGGGTGGTAATGGTAGAATGAAACACTATTTTCTGGAAGACTGGCAAACAGGCAAGTGTTGGTGTTGTTGTTATGTGCCCTTGAGTCAGACCCGACTCAGAGCGACCCCTTCTTGGGTTTCTGAGGCAGTATCACTAAGGAAGTAGATTGCCCCATCTTCCTTCCAAGGAGTGGCTGGTGGGTTTGAACCACAAGCCTTCTGGTAACCAGTCAAGTGCCTTAGGCATTATGCTAATAGGCAAGTAGTCTGATCTGAAGGGACATTTTAGAAAGATGAGTAACAGCACACATTTGAGCCACTTTGTGTGGGGCTATACTCAGCATCCGAAGAACACTGTATGGTGCATCTCCCTGAACCCCCGTGGGGGCTATACTGCCACTCTCCCGGGGACCTAGAATCCTGGGGGCAGGGGTGCTCAGGGTGTCATAATCCCAGCAGGCCTCACCACTGAGAAAAAGAAAGGAAGTGGGCTATGCAGACTCAAAGATGACTTCTGAATGGAATATCCATATTACTCAAAACAAATTCAGTAGAATCTGCTTATCCAACCCCCCATTTATCAAAAAGGATATTATTTTACCTTAAAATAAATAAATAAATACAAATATATATACATGTGTGTATGTATGTATATATATATATCAATATATGTGTGCATATGGATATATCTTGTGTGTATATCAAAATATATATATGTGTATATATAAGAGTATGTGCATATATAAATATATGCATATATATGTAAATACATACATATGTTATTGTTGTTGTTGTTATGTACCATCGAGTAGGACCCAACTCATAATGACCCTTCCTTGGGTTTCCGAGGCAGTATCACTATGGAAATAGATTGCCCAACCTTCCTTCCCAGGAGTGGCTGGTGGGTTTGAACTGCCAGCCTTCTGGTTAGTAGTCAAGTGCCTTAGGCACTATGCTGCCAGAGCTCCTATATACATATGTAAAGAAATATGTGAGTACACATAGAGAAATATATATGTGGGTGTGTAAAGATACATGTGTGTATACATATATATTTAAAGATATTTGTGTGTATATAGAGAAAGTGTGTGTATATATGTTGCTGTTGTTGTTATGTGCCATGGAGTTGGACCTGACTCATAGCGACACCTCCTTGGTTTTCCAAGGCAGTATCACTATGGAAGTAGATTGCCCAACCTTCCTTCCAAGGAGTGGCTGGTGAGTTTTAACTACCAGCCTTCTGGTTAGCAGTCAAGTGCCTCAGGCACTATGCTACCAGAGCTCCTATACGTGTATGTGTGTGTGTGTGTGTGTGTGTAAAAGGAGCGCTGGTGGTGTAGTGGTTAAGGCATTTGACTGCTAACCAGAAGGCCAGTGATTCGAATTCCCCAGCTGCTCTGCGGGAGGAAGATGAGGCAATCTACTTCTGTAAAGATTTATAGCCTTGGAAACCCAATGAGAGTTGCTGTGAATTAGAATTGACTTTCTGGCATTGACTCTGGATTTTTGGTTGTGTGTGTGTATGTGTGTATAAGTATATATGCTGCTTGTTAGGTGCCATTGAGTTGGTTCCAACTCCTAATGACAATGGAACAAAACACTCCCCAGTCCTGCGCCATCCTCACAATTGTTGCCATGCTTGAGTCTGTCATCACATCCACTGTGTCAATCCACTTCATTAAGCGTCTTCCCTTTTTGCTGACCCTCTGACTTACCTAGCATGATATCTTTCTCCAGGGACTAGTCCCTCCTGACAAAATGACCAAAGTGTAAGAGACGAAGTCCAGCCACTCTCACTTCCAAGGGCCATTCTCACTTCTAAGGCACATCTGGCTCTAATTCCTCCAAGACGGATTTGTTTGTTCTTCTCCATGGTACCTTCAATATTCTTTACCAACACATAATCCAAAAACATCAACTCTTCCTCAGTCTTCTTTATTCATTGTCCGGCATTCACATGCATATGAGGCCATCCAAAATACTCGGTTCAGGTGTTCTTTAGTCTTCAAAGTAACGACTTTAAAGAGGTCTTTTGCAGCAGATTTAGCCAATGCAATAAATAATTTGATTTCTTTTCTTTCTTTCTTTCTTTTTTCTATTGTGATTTGGGTGAAAGTTTACAGAGCAAATTTGTTTTCCATAGAGCAATTCATACACATTTTGTTTTGTTGATTGCAATACCCATAATGTAACAGCTCTCTTCCCATTTCTCCCTGTGGTTATCTTTTCCCTGTGTCCTTGTTTCCTATGCACTCCTGCCCTCTGAGCAATCTCCCTGTGCAAATACTTCTCTTCTGTGGGCCCACAGTCTTGGGTCCATGGTTGCAGGGGACATCAACCTCAATTAGCATAACATGCTATACAAGAACATTGTTCTACATCCTACTATAATGAGTAGTGACTGGGGTCTTAAAAGCTTGTAAGCAGCTATCTAAGACACAACAATTGGTCTCTTCTTGTCCAAAGCAAAGAAGAATAAAGAAAACCAAAGATGTGTGGAAACAATTAGTCCAAGGAACTAGTGGACCATGCAAACATCAACCTACATGACCCTGAGACCAGAAGAACTAGATAGTGCCCAGCTACCACTGTCAGCACTCGGAAGGAGTTCAAAATAGGAGATGCTGGATAGAGCAGGAGAAAAATGTGGAACAAAACTCAAAATCATAAAAAGACCAGGCTTGTTAGTCTGATAGAGACTGGTGAAACCTCCGAGACTATGGCCTGTAGTCACCCTTTGGGCCTGGAATTGAACTCACTCCCATGGCTTCCAGCCAAACAACAGACAGGTGTAGTAGGTCAACATTTACACCAGGGAGGTACACTCCTTAGAACAATCAACCATGGGAGATCAGAAGGGCAGTATTGGCACAGGAAGATAGTTCAGGGGGCAGGATTGTATAGGAAAGGACACAGGGAAAAGGTAACCACAGGGAGAAAGTGGGGGAGCTGTTACATTATGGGGCTTGCAATCAATGTCATGAAACAAAATGTGTATGAACTGTTGTAAGGAAATTGAACATGCTCTGTAAACTTTTACCCAAATCATAATTGCTTGCCTTTGAATTTTATGTAATTTGACTTCACTCTGAAACAACCAAACCAACCCTTATTGGCAACAAATTCCTCATCACAATCACCTGCACCTGCTGCATGTGCAGCAGCTTTTAAATCATTAAAAAAGTCTCTGAGGCTGTTCTTACACCAATGCAAGGCTAAATAAGAACTGTATGCACCTGTCCCAACTTACCTACAATTTGACTGGAAGACTCTTAGGAATAGATCTCGCTTATAACTGTAGTGAATTTAGCTAATTACAATACCAAGTTCAATGAGAAGAAAACAAATTTGGAAACAAATTCAACTGACCCTTGGTCTGCCTGTCACCCAGCTAGTGCATAGAGCAATGGGGAGAAGCAGGTGGGATATGGCTGGCTGAGCAGGGGCTGAGGCATCACAGCTAGGTCTCTAGAGAAAGTAATCCTGCGTCAGTTAAATAGAGGCTGATTTACAGAGCAACTCCTAAGCCTGATGCCAACGCTTATTAAGCAAAACAGAATTTCCTTTATTTCTCTCAAACAAACCTCATAAACAGGATGATAGGTCTGAAACATCGTCCTCACCTAACCTCAAGAATAGGAAAGATCCAAGATGTCAGACTAGGCAGATATGCTATCCAGAACTGCTACAACAAAGACTCAGAACACCAAGGAAAATGGCTATGGATGACAATCTCGGATGCAAGAGCTTCAAAAGAAAGGATAAAGAAGTGGACCAAATAATAATGAGAGGAAAAGACTGAACACAAACAGTGAACAAAATGTGGTGAACTGCCAATTGGCACAGTGTGGCCATTTTGAATAATTGCAAGCAGCATTCCAAGGGGAGAAGGAACCAGATAACTGGCTCCATGTGCCCAGAATTGCATCAGTATCCACATCGGTGATCAGGAGACCTGAGAGGTGTGTCCTCCCACACACACACCCCTTGTACAACCGCCAGGTGACAAAAGGCATGGACTGCCCCACTCCCACCCACCCAGTGGCCAAACGACCCCCATTTCCAGGGCTGTGCCCCTATTTTGTCTTTATCTTACTGCTTAGTTCTTCCATTTCCCCTCTTCACTTTTCTTTTTTTCTTTCCTCTTTTTTTTCTTCCCCTCTCCTTGCCCTTTTTCTTTCTTTTCGGGGTATGATCCCAAAGAGTGGGATCCCCTCCCCCATCCACCCAGTTAGCAGCACCTGCTCCCTGTCCCTCCTTGTCCAGAGGTGTAGGCTCTGGTGGAGTGAGTACAGCATTCTTGTGCAGTCCTGTTTGGTGGCTGGCACCTCTGCCACTACTGTGCTGCTTTTTTTCTTTCTTCTTTCTTCTCCCCCTTCTTTTTCTCTTCTTTCTTTTCTTTTGTTTCTTCCTTTTCATTCCTTCTTTTTTTTGTTCTTTTCTTTTTGATCCTGCCTCCCCACTTCATGGTCAGCAGCACCTGCCTCCATCCTTCCGTGGACAATGGTGTGTGCTTCCCAGACTGAGTACAATGTTCCTGCTGCAGCTGTGTTTGATGGCTTACACTTTCACCAATTATTTCCCTCTTTTTCCTTTTCTTCTCTTCCCTTTTTTTTCAGTCCTTCCCTCTCCTCTACTTGTACTTTTCAATTTTTCTTCCACACACCCCCACCTTTATTTTCTTCTTCTTCTTTTGGATACAGCTGAGCAAGTACCTTGACCCCCCCCCCCACACACACACACACAACCTCTGCATTCAGTAGTGCTGCCCTTGATCCTGTGTATTTAGTGGTGTGTGTCCCGTGGAGCAACTGCCACGTTTCCACTGCAACTGTGTTTGACAGCTAGCACTTGCACAGTGCTCTGCCTCATCTTTTTTCCCCTTCCTTTACTCTTTTTTCTTTTCCTTTTTCTTTCTTCTTATGTCTCCTTTCTTCCCCCCTTCTTGCTTTTTTTCTCTTCCTCTCCCCTTCCTTCCCCTCTTTTTCTTTCTGTCTTTCTCTACCAGTTGGGAGACAGCCACCCTACCCTGCCATACTCACCCACACCTGCTGCCCCACCCACTGGGTGAGTGCCACCACCCACTCTAGCACCACTGGCCTGACTGCAGACAGTGGCCAACACTTGCCCAGCCTGCCCTCAGCTGCTCTCTATGATCAGTAATCAGAAACTCATGCCCACACTCCTACTTGCTACCAAATCCACAGGTGGTGAATGCCCCCACGCTGCCAAATGTAGCAACCAGAGTAACATGCCATCCTTGCCCAGATATATCAAAGCACAACAGAACAAAAAATCAGGGTGAAGCAAACCAACATATAATCAACAAATTAGTATGACAACACTACAATGCCTCAGAGACATCAGACAACTTTAAATCACACAAATAAGAAACAGGACAAGATGGCTTGAAAAAAATGACAAAAATACAGGGCCAGAAAATCTTCTAAAGGAAGAAATGTTATTGGAACAACCTGATAAGGAATTCAAAAGAATTATATTTAGATACCTTGAATAAACGAGGAGAAAATTCCAGGAAAGTGCAGACAAATCAACAAAAACACAAACAAAACTCTAGAAGAATTCAAATAAAACAAAATAAGAACAAATTGACAAAACAAGTGGGGGGAAAAAAAACCAGCAAATAGAAATTGAAGAAATGGAAGATTAATACTTAAATTTCAGAAATAGATAATGTATTGGAAAGACAAAGGAATAAAACTGAATCAATAAAACAGAATTAGGGAGATTGAAGACAAATCTCTCAACATTAATCCATTAGAGGAATAATCAGAAAAAAGAATCATAAAAAAATGAGGAAAGTCTAAGAATTATGTAAGAAATCATCAAAAGGAATTCTGTGTGTGACCAGAATTCCAGGACAGAAAGAGACAAAAAAAAAGCACTGAGAAAATTGTAGACGACATGTTGGAAGAAACCTTCCCTAATATAAAGAAAGATGAGAAGATATGCACTGAAGATGCTCAATAAATCCCAAATGGGTTAGCTCCCAAAAGAAAATCACCAAAACATATCATAATCAAACTTTCCAAAACCAAAGATAAGAAAGAATCCTGGAAGCAGTTTAAGAGAAAAAAAAAAAAAAAAAAGTCATCCACAGAGGAGAACAAATAAGACTAAGCTCTGACTTCTTGGCAGAAGCCATGCAGTTATGAAAGTAATGGTATGACATATAAAAAACCCTGAAAGAAAAGAATTGCCAACCAAGAATTATGTATCCAGCAAAGTTGTCCCTCAAATATGATGGCAAAATTAGGACATTCCCAGATAAATAGAAATTAAAGGCATTTGCAAAAACCAGACCAACTGTACAAGAAATGCTAAAGAGACTCTTCGGACAGAGAACCAACAATGGCAGACAACAACAGGAGATTAAGAACATAACAGTATCGCCTAGAAATCAACCCAGATATTAAAACCAAGACCAAACTCACTGTCATTGAATGGATTCCAATTCATAGTGACTCTCACTGGGTTTCCAAGTCTGCAAATCTTTATGGAAACAGATTGTCTCATCTTTCTTCAGTGGAACAGCTGGTGGGTTTGAATCACTGATCTTTTGCTTAGCAGCCAAATGCCTTAAACACTGTACTACCAGCCCTCCTTTTAATCCAGATATAGGAGTATCAAAAATCAAATAAACCCACAAGACTGAAAATAGGAAACCAGAGATGTGAATTTGTAAATGATGATAAGCACAAAACAAAAAGAGGGAATAAATGAAGTAGTTACAGAACTTCCAAACAGAGAAGAAATCAAGACAATATAAAGATAGAACAGACTGTTTTTAACTTTGGAAGACAATAATAAATTACAGAGTAACCTCAAAGAAAATTAATAAACTCTTCTCACCAAAGTAAAAAAGAAGAAAATCATAAAGTCTCAAAAAACAGTAAAACAACAGTAATGAAGGAAATGATAAGAAAATAAAAATGAGCTCACCACAGAAAAAAATATATTGAACAAGGAAACCATCACCATCACCCACAAAAAAAGAAACAAAAAAATGACAGTAGTAAATTTATAACTATCCATAATTATACAATGTAAATGTATTAAATAAATATGTCAGTCAAGAGGCAGAGAGCAACAGAATGGATAAGAAAGCATGACCTATCAATATGCTGTCTACAAGAGACACACCTTAGACACAAAGAAAAAATAAACTAAAAATCAAAGGATGTCAAGCAAATGGCAACCAAAAAAAGAGCAGGAGTGGTAATATTAATTTGATAATATAGACTTTAAGGCAAAAACCACCAAAAGAGACAAGGAAAGACATTATATAATGATTAAAGGGTCAATTGCCATAATAAATATCTACACACCCAATAAAAGAGACCCAAAATGCATTAAGCAAACTTTAACATAATTGAAAAGAGAAATAGACAACTCTACAATAATAGTAGGAGATTTACATACACTACTTTCAGTGAAGGACAGAACAACCAGAAAGGAATTTAACAAAGATACAGAGGATCTAAACACAGTCAGCCAACTAGAATTCATAGATACACACAGAATACTCCACCCAACATTAGCAGATTATACTTTCTTCTCTAGTGCATATGGAACTTTTTCTGGAATAGAATATATGTTAGGCCACAAAGAAAGCCTCAATAAACTTAAAAACACTGAAATGCTTCAAAGCATCTTCTCAGATTACAATATTATAAAATTAGAAATCAACAATAGGAAGATCAAGGAAAAAAATAAAATACATGGAAATTGAATAACACCCTGCTTAAAAACTACTGGGTAATAGAAGAAAAAAAACTCCTTGAATAAAATTAGAATGAAAACAGAACATACCAAAATCTTTGGGACACAGCAAAAGCAGTTTTCAGAAGACAATTTATAGCAATAAACACAAACATCAAAAAAGAAGAACCAAATGAATACCTTAACCCAACATTTCCAACAATTAGAAAAAGAACAGCGA
>NW_006921722.1:5502462-5504823 GCF_000298275.1 Orycteropus afer afer
CAGCCACTCCTCAGAAGGAAGGTTGGGCAATCTACTTCCGTAGTGATACCGTCTCAGAAACCCAAGGACAGGTTGCTATGAGTCAGGTCCGACTCCATGGCATATAACAACAACAACAACAACATCCCTCATGAATACTGACACAAAAATTCTCAACAAAATCCTAGCCAATAGAATCCAACAACATATCAAAAAAATAATACATCATAACCAAGTGAGATTCATTCCAGGTACACAGGGATTGTTCAACATTAGAAAAACAATCAGTGTAATCCACCATAAAAATAAAACAAAGGAAAACAAGTTCATGATCGTATCAACTGATGCAGAAAAGGCATTTGACAAAATCCAACACCCATTCCTGATAAAAAGAAACACTCAACAAAATTGGAATAGAAGGGAAATTCCTCAACATAATAAAGGGCATATATAGAACATGAACAGCCAACATAAGTCTCAATGGAGAGAAACTGAAAACATTCCCCCTGCAAATGGGAACCAGACAAGGATTCTCTTTATCACCACTACTATTCAATATTATATTGGGAGTCCTAGCCAGAGCAATAAGGCAAGACAGGGAAATAAAGGCATCCAAATTGGCAAAGAAGAAGTAAAACTATCTCTATTTGCAGATGATATGATCCCATACATAGAAAATCCTACAGACTCTACATGAAAACTACTGGAATTAATAGATGGCTTCAGTAAAGTGACAGGATCAAGATTAACATACAAAAATCAGTAGGATTCCCCTATAATAACAAAGAGAACTCTGAATAGGAAAACAATACCATTTACAGTAGCCAGCCAAAAGATGAAGTTGTTGTTGTTGTTTAATCTAACCAGAGACACAAAACACCTATACAATGAAAACTGCAAAACACTACTACAAGAAACCAAAAGATACATACATAAATAGAAGCATATACATGCCCATGGATAGAAAGAGTGAACGTTGTAAAAATGACAATACTGCCCAAAGCAACCTACAGAAATAATGCAATCCTAATCCAGATCCTATGATCATTCTTTAAAGAGATGGAAAAACTAATCACTAACATTATATGGAAAAGGAAAAGACCCCCAGTGAGCAAAGCGCTACTAAAGAAGAAAAACAAAGTAGGAGGCTTCAGACTCCCTGATCACAAAACCTACTATACAGCCGCAGTAGTCAAAACTGCCTGGCATTGGTACAATGACAGAAACATAAACCAATGGAACGGAATTGAGAACCCAGAAGTAAATTCATCCACCTATGGACAATTGATCTTTGATAGGTGGCCTAAATCCATTAACTTGGGAAGAAATAATCTATTTAACAAATGGTGCTGGCAAAACTGGATATCCATTTGCAGAAAAATGAAACAGGATCTATATATCCCACCATATACAAACACTAACTCAAGATAGAGCAAAGATCTAAATGTAAAACCTAAAACCATAAAGATAATCAAAGAAAAAGGTAGGTGCAAACTTAGGAGCCCTAGTACATGGCATAAATACACAATCAAACATAACTAAAAATGCTTAAACAGCAGAAGACAAACTAGACTGGGACCTCCTAAAAATTAAATATTTGTGCACATCAAAAAACCTCACTAAAAGAGTAAAAAGAGAACATACAGACTGGAAAAAAATTTGGTAACAACCTATTGGACAAGGGACTAATCTCTAAAATTTATAGAAAACTTAAAGACCTCAACAACAAAAAGACAAACGATCCAATTTAAAAATGGGCAGAGAACATGAATAGACACTTCACCAAAGAAGATATTCAGGCAGCTAACAAACACATGAAGAATTCATGATCATTAACAATCAAATCAAAACAACAATGAGATATAATCTCACCCCAGCATTAATAGCAAAGCTCAAAAAACAGAAAACAACAAATGCTGGTGAGGGTCTGGAGAGACTGGGACCCTCATACACTGCTGGTGGGACTGTAAAATGGTATAACCACTTTGGAAAGCAGTTATGTCACTTACTTAAAAAGATGGAAATAGAAATACCATATGATCCAGCAATCCCACTACTAGGTGTATGTTCTAGAGAAATAGGAGCCATGACAGGGACAGATATATGCACACCTATGTTCATCAAAGCATTGCTCACAGTGGCAAAAAGATAGGAACAACCTTAAACCAAACCAAACTCACTACCATCGAGTCACATCCAACTCATAGTGACCCTTCCTTGGGCTTCTGAGATGGTATAATTATGGAAGTAGATTGCCCAATCTTCCTTCTGAGAGAAGCAACCTTGTTGTTGTTAAGTGCCGTGGAGTCGGTCCCGACTCATAGCGACCCCTCCTTGGGTTTCCGAGGCAGTATCACTACGGAAGTAGGATTGCCCAACCTT
>NW_006921722.1:5505261-5506841 GCF_000298275.1 Orycteropus afer afer
CTAGCCTTCACAACTCTGAGACCAGAAGAACTAGATGGTGTCCAGCTACCACTACTGACCCCTATTGTAAAAAGTCAAGAATAGGTTTACACACAGAATGAATTAGTCTTTGAAGATTACAAGGGGTGAGAGGAGAAGAAAGGGTAAATCATCAACTAGAGAGTAGACATAAATTAACTTAGGTGACGGGAAAGACAATGTTCAATAACGGGTAGTCATCACATAATGATTAAGGCAGTGGAAGGCACTGGGAAGAGCACAAGAGATAAAGACAACAAAGATGAATACTGTTCCATATACAACCCAGCAATAACAGTAATAACTGTAATCCATGAGTGGACACATAGACACTCAAGCTGAGCAGGGGTGGGAAGGAGAATAGGACCACACTCAAGAATATATATAGATTTGACAGAGGATATCTCTACATATGTATTTTTAGTGCTACAAATGTATCCATAAATATAGTATAGTACATTGTTGTTGTTGTTGTTAGGTGCTGTCGAGTCATCTCCAATCCATAGCCACACTATGTACAACAGAATGAAATATTGCCTAGTCCTGTGCCAACCTCATAATTCTTGCTATACTAAGGCCATCCTGCAGCCACCATGTCAATCCATCTTGTTGAGGGCCTTGCCCTCTTTCGTTGACCCTCCACTTTACCAAGTATGATATCCTTCTCTAGAGAATGGTCCCTTCTGACAACATGACCAAAGTAGGTGAGACAAAGTCTGGCCATTCTCGCTTCCAAGGAGCATTCAGGCTACACTTCTTCCAGGAAAGATTTGTTAGTTCTTTCAGCAGTCCATAGTACTTCCAGCGTTCTTCCCCAACACAACTCAAAAGTGTCAACTCTTCTTCGGTCTTCTATATTCACTGTCCAGCTCTCACACACATATGAGGCGATTGAAAATACCATGGCTTGGGTCAGGCACATCTGAGTCTTCAAGGGGACATCTTTCCTCTTCAGCACTTGAAAGAGGTCTTTTGCAACAGATTTACCCAATGAAATACATCTTTTGATGTCTTGACTGTTGCTTCCATTGATGTTGATTGTAGAACGAAGTACTATGAAGTCCTTGACAACTTCAATCTTTTCTCCATCTATCGTGATGCTGCTTATTGGTCCAGTTGTAAAGATTTTTATTTTCTTTATATTGAGGTGTAATCTGTACTGCAACTGTAGTCTTTAATCTTCATCAGTAAGTGCTCCAAGTCATCCTTATTTCAGCAAGCAAAATTGTGTCATCTGCCTATCTCAGGTTGTTAATGAGCCTTCTTCCAATCCTGATGCCATGTTCTTCTTAACATAGTACAGTTTCTTGGATTATTTTATCAGCATACAGATTGAATAAGTATGGTGAGATGATACGATCCTGACACACTCCCTTCCTGATTTTAAACTATGCAATATCCCCTTGTTCTGTTCAAACAACAGCCTCCTGGCATATGTACAGGTTCCTCCTAACTGCAATTAAGTGTTCTAGAATTCCCATTCTTCTCAATGTTGTCCACAATTTGTTATGAGTCATACAATTGAATGCCTTTGCATAGTCAATGAAACACAAGTAAACATC
>NW_006921722.1:5510821-5535042 GCF_000298275.1 Orycteropus afer afer
CCAGACGGTTTCACTGGAGAATTCTATAAAACATTCAGAGAAGAAATGATACCGATTCTACTCAAAGTATTCCAAAACATAGAAAAGGATGGAATCCTCCCTAACTCATTTTATGAAGCAAGCATAACCTTCATTCCATGTCCTCTTCTGAATCCAGCTTGTACTTCTGGAAGTTCTCTGTCAATATATTGCTGCAACCATTTTTTAATTATCTTCAGCAAGATTTTACTTGTGTGTGATACTAATCACATGCAAGTAAACTTAATATCACACACAAGTAAAATCTCGCTGAAGATAATTCAAAAATGGTGGTCGCATAATGCCTAAGGCATTTGGCTGCTAACCAGAAGGTTCAAACCAACCAGCCACTCCTTGGAAGGAAGGTTGGACAATCTACTTCCATAGTGATACTGCCTCAGAAACCCAAGGAAGGGTCACTATGAGTCAGGTGTGACTCGATGGCACACAACAACAACAACAACAACAGAGATAACACCTCGGAAACCCAAGGAGGGGTTGCTATGAGTCAAATCAACTCGATGGCAGTGAGTTTTGTTTTTTGGTTGATATTAATGATATTGTTCAATAATTTCCACATTCTGTGGGATCACTTTTCTTTGGAATGGACACAAATATGGATCTCTTCCAGTCAGTTGGCCAGGTAGCTGTCTTCTAAATTTCTTAGCATAGATGGGTGAGTGCTTCAAGCACGGCATCCATTTCTTGAAACATCTCAATGGGTACTCTATCAATTCCTGGAGCCTTGTTTTTCACCAATTCCTTCAGTGCAAGTTGGACTTTTTCTTTCAATACCATCAGATCTTGATCATATGCCACCCTCCTATATTGGATGAAAATCGACGAGTTCTTTTTGGTACAGTGACTCTGTGTATTCCTTCCATCTTCTTTTGATGATTCCTGCATCATTCAATATTCTGCCCATAGAATCTTTCCATATTGCAACTCGAGGCTTGAGTTTTTTCTTCAGTTCTTTCAGCTTGGAAAATGCTGAGCATGTTCTTCCCTTTTGGTTTTCTAACTCCAGGTCTTTGCACACTTCATTATAATAATTGACTTTGTCTTCTCGAGCTGGTCTTTGAAATCTGTTCAGCCCTTTTACCTTGTCATTTCTTCCATTTGCTTTAGCTACTCTTCGCTCAAGAGCAAGTTTCAGAGTTTCTTCTGACATCCATTTCAGTCTTTTCTTCTTAATGACCTTTTGTTTTCTTCACGGATGATGTTCTTGATGTTATCCCACAATTCCTCTGGTTTTCGGTCATTGGTGTTCAATGCATCAAAGCTATTCTTTAGATGGTCTCTAAATTCAGGAAGGCTATAATCAAGGTCATATTTTGGTTCCTATGGACTTGTTTTAATTGTCTTCAGCTTCAATTTGAACTTGCATATGAGCAGTTGATGGTCTGTTCCACAGTTAGATCCTGGCCTTGTTTTGGATGAAGAGACTGAGCTTCTTCATTGCTTCTTTCCACAGATGTAGTCAGTCGATCTGATTCCTGTGTATGCCATCTGGTGAAGTCCATGTGTATAGCCATCATTTGTGTTGTTGAAAAAAGGTATTTGCAATGAATAAGCCATTGGTCTTACAAAATTCTATCATGCATCTCCAGCATTATTTCTATCACCAAAGCCATATTTTCCAAGTACCAGTGATTCTTCTTTGTTTCCAACTTTTGCATTCCAAGCACCAGTGATAATCAATACATCCTGATTGCATGTTTGGTCAATTTCAGACTGCAGAAGTTGGTAAAAATCTTCAATTTCCCCATCTTTGGCTTTGGTGGTTGGTATGTAAATTTGAATAATAGTAGTATTAACTGGTCTTCCTTGTAGGCATATGTATATTATCCTATCACTGAAGTACTGTACTTCAGGATAGATCTTGAAACATTCTTTGTGTTGATGAATGTCATGCCATTCCTCTTCAATTTGTCATTCCCTGCATAGTAGATCATATGGCTGTCTGATTCAAAATGGCCAAAACCAGTTCATTTCATCTCACTAAGCCTAGGATATTGATCTTTATGTGTTTCATTTCATTTTTGACAGCTTCCAATATTCCTCCATTCGTACTTCATACATTCCATGTTCTAATTATTAGTGGATGTTTGCAGTTGTTTCTTCTCCTTTTGAGTCATGCCACGTCAGCAAATGGAGGTCCCAAAAGGTTTACTCCATCCACATCATTAAGATCAGCTCTACTCTGAGGAGGCAGCTCTTCCCCAGTCATATTTTGAGTGCCTTCCAACCTGAGGGGCTCATCTTCCAGCATTATATTTGACAATGTCTCAGGACTGTTCATAAAGTCTTCCAGTAATGTATCAGACAGTGTTTCACTGCTACCCATAAGGTTTTCACTGGTCAATGATTTGAGAAGTGGATGGCCCCTCCTTCTTCTGAGTCTGTCTTAGTCTGGAAGCTCCACTGAAACCTGTCCACTATGGGTGCCCAGCTGGTATTTGAAATACTGGTAGCATAGTCTCCAGCCTCACAGCAACATGCAAGCCACCACAGTACAACAAACTGACAGATGAGTGGTGGTAGCATAATATACAAGGGACAAAATTATGAAAACTTCTTAATAGCCAAACACCTTGAGGGAAGGAGTCACTGGGCATGGGACTCAGGACCATAGTCTCAGGGACACTAAGGTCAATTGGCATAAAATAATCCACAAAGACAGGGTTCTACAACCTATTTCAGTGACTGAGGTCTTAAAAGCTTGCATCTAAGGTGCAACTATATTAGTCTCTCTCTATCCAGAGCAAAGAAGAGTGAAGAAAATCAAAGACACAAGGAAACAATTAATCCAATGGACTGCTGGGCCACATGAAGCCCAGCATCCAGAACCCTGAGACAAGAAGAACTAGATGGTTCCCACCTACCACTGCTGGCCACTCTGAAAGGGATCACAACAAGAGATCCCAGATAGAGTGGGAGAAAAAGGTGGAAGAAAACACAAAATTATACAAAAGACCAGGCTTATGGGTCTGATGCAGACTGGTGGAACACCCAAGATTATGGCTCTGAACTGAATTCAACCTCTGTGGCTCAACTTTCAGCCAAACCATGTTGTTGTTGTTGTTATGTGCCATCGAGTCAGCCCTGACTCATAGCGACCCCTCCTTGGGTTTCCGAGGCAGTGTCACTACGGAAGTAGGATTGCCCAACCTTCCTTCAGTGGCAAGCCTATAAGATGAACAGTACCAGAAAAGTATGTACTCATTAGAACAATCAACCATACAAGACCGAAAGGGCAGCACTTTCCCAGGGATAAAGCTAAGAAGGCAGGAAGGGATAGGAAAGAAGGATGTAGGGAAATGGGAATACAGGGAGGAGGTGGGAAGAGTGCTATTACATTGTGAGGATTGCATTGAATGTAACAAAAAAAAATGTATGATTGTTGAGTAGAAGATGAATTTGCTCTGTAAATTACAACAACCACCACAAAAAAGGAATAGCACTCACTTCCCTTTCCTCATTTGGCAGCTCTTAGCTCAAGATTCACGTTTAACACACACTGGAAATTGTGAGCCTGAATAACTCCATTAAATTCTGGAATAAAAGATGACTTGGCCAAGATGTCATTTCTAAAATAGTTTAGACTCCACTTTCTGTCATCAGACAAATGGGTCCTGGGCACATGCTTGCACTTAGATGTTTCTGGCAACCATTTCAAGGCAGGAAAACATGAAGTAAGAGACTATACTTAGTGTCTGACCACTCCAGCTGCTGTAATTTTCAGGTGTATGGATATCAGCGTTCCGTGATTCTAAACTTCCCCTGGCCAGCCCAGGATATAATAAATCTTGCACCTCGAGTTCTTTTCCTCTGGAACTGAGCTCCTAAGAGCACCTCTTCTTCCAGGACAGATCCTGGGAAAATTGAAGCAAGTTTCCTGTTTCCTGGTCCCTGAGCTGCCCTATCCAGTTAATCCAGGGCCCTTCACCCTTGACACCAAGCAGTACCCTTCCAGCCTCTCATCAAAAGGCATAGACTCCATGTCCCAGGATCTGGGGATTGTGCTACGAGTGTCATGGGATGACAGATGACACTAATCCTAACAGTCTGGCCCTGTTATGGGAACGAGTCATCAACTGGCCCAACCCCAGAGGGTCAGAATCATTCCAAGTGCTGTGTGCCCAGAAGGCTCCCAAAAAGCAATGCTCTGGACCCCAGCACAGGCCCACAACTACCAGTGGAGAGCTCTGGCCAGAACTCCCTTCCAGCTGTGGACACCACCACTTAGATGTCTTTGGGGTTTTTCAGAGGCAGTATTCCTTGTCGTCATTGTTCTGCCAATAGTCATTGGCAGTCGAAATGCTTGTTCTGACATCTTGAGAAGCTCTGGTGGTGTACTGATTAAAGCATTCAGCTGCTACCTGACATGGTGGTGGTTTGTACCCACTAGCTGCTCCAGGGAAGGAAGATGAGGCAATCTGCCTTTTTTGGAAAGGCTATGGTTCAGTTCTACTCCATCCTGTAGGTTTGCTATGAGTCAGAACCAACTTGATGGCAGTGAGTTTGGGTTTGTTTGCTTATCTGACATCATGATAAGAAAAAGACTTGTGAAAAGGCCCATACTCCTGTTTTGTTGCACATTTCCTAAGCCCTCTCTCATCCCCAGGAATATAAGTGTAATGTCACAACTGTCTACCCCTAAGCACATGTTTAGTGACTATTTCCATGCCAGGCAGAACCATAAGACTAAAGGACAGTAGAAGGAGTGAGACGTAACCCCTGAGGCTCACAATCTAGCAGCAACACAACAAATTGCAGCAAAACCTGTGACAGCCAGGAAATTCATAAGACAGAAACCTGTCAGAGACAGAAAGTGCAAATATTTTCTGCTAATAAAGAGCAATAGAAAAGTGGTAAGATCCAGGAAAAGAAAAATGTTATGATATAAATTCAGAAGTGTTATGCAGAAACCATTTAATATTAAATTTGAATTGAATATATATATGTGTACAGCAACACTTTACCTGTATTCATCTTTAAATAATTTCTAATTCTTTCCACTAATAATCTCAGATGGAGTGGCATCTCAGAAATAAAAAACACCTGTAGCAAGCAGATTTTTGTCTCTAAATATCATTCCCTACTAAAGGGACTATTTTGGTTACCTACTACCTCGGAAGGAAGATGAGGCAATCTACTTCCATACTGATACTACCTCGGAAACCCAAGGAGGGGTCGCTGTGAGTTGGGTCCAACTCAACAGTACGTAACAACAACAACAACAGTACCACTCTGACAGGAATATACCACAAGTGGGATATTTTTTTTTTTTTTAACAAAAAGTTTATTCTTACAATCTGGAGGCTTTAAGTCCAAGTTCAAAGTGCCAGGCTCTAGGGGCTGGGTGAAAGCCTTTCAACCTTGGGCTTCAGCTCTGCCTCCTGCTCCCAGCCCACTGAAGCTAGAGGCTTTTCTTCACTCAGGCAGCTGCTGGCAGCTGAGGCTGACAAACCCAAGGTTAATAAGTAACAAGGCACAGTCCTGATATTATCAAACCACACAACAGGCCATTAATTCAAGTCCATTAAAAGTCCCAAGATTGGTAGAGCGTGGCAGGCTGCTGAACAGTGACTTGGCGACATGCAGGGTTCAAGCATGCCATAAGCTAGAGACCATTCCCAAAACTGCAGTTTATATACGGGAAACAGACCACATCCCTAAGGCAGCTACTCAGCTGCTTGTGGTAGATCCCACCATGGAGTTGATTGCCAATCTCATCATGGGAAATAACTACCACCAGCTGCCCAGCCACTCAACCAGGCCCAGCCAAGTTGACATACAACCTTAACTACCACAGGGACTAAGAATTGGATCCAGTTTTTAGCAATAAATGTACAAGGTGAGCCTGAAGCAATCTGTTATGCCAGGATGCAAAGAGGTCATCCAACAATATTTCAGCCATTTCAAAAGAACGGAGCCAATTTAAAGTGACCACAACTGGCCACATTCAGATCACACTGAGGATCAAGCATAATAATGAATTCATTGATCACACTGTATGAATTCTCATACATTGTACAAATTCATGGTTCTGTAACAACTTTGTCTCTCTACCCTGACCCCCAAACCAACCACAAAGAAAAGAGACAAAAACCTTCTTTGCAACTCTTCATGGTATTTAATCTATCTTGTCTGAAATAAAAAAGAAAGTTCAAGAAACAGAAAAGTAGTAAGACTGTACCCTGTCAAAGGCAGAATATTTGCAAGACCTGAGAAAGCAAGACAGTCCCATTAAGTTCCAGTTCTCATGGGTTTCACTGTAAAATGCTGTGAGCACATGCGAGTCCTGGGTGGTGTCAACAGTTAACACGCTCAGCTGCTGGCCAAGACGCTGGGGGCTCAAGGCCACCAGAGGTGCCTCAGAAGAACAGCCTTTGTGCTTCCAAAAACTCAGCCTTTGAAAATGAACATGAACTCCTGGCATTGTGCTGTGGAAGCACAGTTCTACTGTGACTCATGTGGGGCAACCACAGGTTGGAGTCAACCCCATGGTGATGGGTCTATAGCTACATGATCTATGTAATGTCACGAGAACATGAAACTCAACCATGGCACAGTGCCAGGAGTTCATGTGGATCTTCTGTGCACAAGAAGTATTGGCTGTTGGATAATAATGCCTGCATTCTGTGATGTGCTGGAAATAAGATGAACAAATGGATGTGGGTTTTGTTTTCATGGGGGAGGTGGAGACCACAGCAATGGCAGCAACCTGTGACCATTGGGCTCTGGAAGGCCACGGTCAGAGCTGGGTTCTGCTTGCTGAGCTGGGCCAAACTTCCCTTTGGCACTGCCATTTCACCCCAATTCTAGGATCCTGCAGGATTATGCAGGCAGACAGATGAGGATGCTTGTTCTAGGCAGAGATGACAGCACTGGATAAAAATGCCCACGGCACTCAAGTGTCATGAGGTGAATCGTGTCCACCAAAAAGGTATGTGGAGTTCCTAAAGCCTGTACCTGCAAATGTGGCCTTGTTTGGAAATAGGGTCTTTGAAGATATTATCACTTAACGTGAGTTCCTACTAGAGCAGGGTGGGTCCTGATCCTATGGAAGTAGTGTCCTTATAAAAGAGAAGACACAGAGAGACAGGGGAAGATAGCCATGTAACAGAGCCCTGTTACAGCGGCAGGCCAAAGTGCGCCTCTCGGGTTGTCACAGCTGGGAGAGACAAGCAAGCAGCCTTCCCGAGAGTCAACAGAGAGCGAGTGTAGCCCTCCTGACCCCGGAAATTGGAATCCAAGCCTCCAGAACTGTGAGACAATCCGTTTCTGCTTTTATAAGCACTTTGTTAAGGCAGCCCTGGGTTTGACGACGAGCACGCCTATGGGGCTGAGGCCCAGGAGTGTGTGGGAGGCGCGGACTGGAGCTGGAAAGGCTGCAAGCCAAGCAGGACTGCACCGGCTTGGCTCCCTGGGGAAGAGATGGGAAGGAAGGAGCTGAGCAGTGGGGGACACAGAGCAGTCATGTGTGGGCCTGAGCTGGGCAGCGGGGCTGACATACAGACAAGGAAAGATGAAAGACTCAGAAAGGAAAAAAAAAAAAATTAGAAATGAGGCAGGAAGTTAAATGAGGAATTTAAGAGACTACAAGACTACCTTGCTGTTAGGTGCCATCGATTTGGCTGTGACTTATTGCGACCCCGTGTACAACAGAATGAAAGACTGCCGGTCCTGCGCCAGCCTCACAGTCCTTGCTGTACCTGAGCCCATCTTTCCGGCCACTGTGTCAGTCCATGTCATTGAGGGCCTTCCCCTTTTCATTGACCCTCCACTTTACCAAGCATGACATCCTTCTCCAGGGAATGGTCCCTTCTGACAACATGACCAAAGCAGGTGAGCTGGTGAGATGAAGTCTGGCCATTCTTGCTTCCAAGGAGCATTCTGGATGCACTATTGCCATAGAAGACTATAAAACCAAAAAAAAAAAAAAAAGAAAGAAAGAAAAACCCACAGCCATCAAGTTGATTCTGACTCATAGCAACCCCTACTGGGTCTCTGAGGTGGTAAATCCTTACAGAAATAAATTGCCCTGTCTTCCTTCTGCGGAGCGGCTGGTGGGTTTGAACTGCCAACCTTCTGGTTACCAGTCAAGAACCTTAGGCACTGCACCACCAGGACTCCTTTTTTTTTTTTTTTTTCTTATTGCTATAGAAGACTATGTTGTTGCTGTTGTTGTTATGTGCCATCAAGTCAGACCCGACTCATAGCCACCCCTCCTTGGGTTTCTGAGGCAGTATCACTATGAAAGTAGATTGCCCCATCTTCCTTCTGAGGAGTGGCTGGTGGGTTCGAACCGCCAGCCTTCTGGTTAGCAGTCAAGTGCCTTAGCCACTACACAACCAGAGCTCCCATAGAAGACTATAGCACTAAGAAATATCTCATAACAATCTAACGGAAAACAAGGAAGCAAAAAGAAACTAACTCAACATTGAGAATAGGGCAAATACCACGAGGTGGCTTTCTACATAAGTCTGTCTCATCCACATCATTGCACATAATACCTGTTCACTCATTATATCACCACCTACTATTCCATGGTGAGTTTTTGCTATGTGAGTTTTTGCTATGTGAGTTTTTGCTATGATTTACAGAGCCACTCTCCTATTGATTGAAATCTGAGTTGACCTCAGTTTTTGTGTTTTTCACACATGACTACAGGGACCACATATGAGTTCAGTAGCACACACCTAGAAATCAAATTGCTTGTTCATTGGTGTGGGAATACATGATATTTTAATAATCAAAAAAGATTCTACCCAGAGGTGCTTTGGAAAAAAAGTCCTGGGATCTACTTCTGAAAAATCAGCCATTATACAATGGACCAAATGTGAGTGATCAACATGGTGGCATTGAGGAAGAAGAAGACATAGAGAAGTGCATGGGTAGTACAGACAACAAAGACGACCCTTTTGCACATACAGTACTGTGTTGTCAGTGAAGGCAAACATTGATACACAGGTGGATAGAAGAGTAGACAGGCTGAATGATTAGGTCTATGCAGTGCAGAGTGGGCCCATGACCATATATAGGGTTGGCAAACAATGTTTCTACAAGTGTATTGGTATGTTCTCTAAGAATTCCCAGGTATATAATACAGTTGACAAGGGACGCGGTTGTAGTCACTTCTTGGCCATAGCCAGCTACCCGGAGGGAGCAAGTAGTTGGACCTGTGGGCTCGGGACCATGGTCTCAGGGGACATCAAGCTCAATTGGCATAACATATTACACAAAAACATTGTTCCACGTCCTACTTTGGAGAATAGCAACTAGGATCTTAAAAGCTTGCAAGCAGCCATCTAGATGCAATGATGGGTCTCTCCTTGTCCAGAACAAAGAAGAGTGAAGAAAACCAAAGATGCATGGAAACAATTAGTCCAAGTGACTGGTACACCATGAGATCCTCAGCCTAGACAACTATGAGACCAGAAGAACTAGATGATGACTGACTACCACTGTTGACTACTCAGAGGGGGATCTACGTAGGAGATCTTAGATAGAGTGGCAGAACAATGTGGAACAAAACTCAAAATCATAAAAAAAGAAAAAAGGGGGGGTCTGATAGAGCATGGTGGAACCCCTGAGACTATGGCCCCTAGCTGCCCTTCAGGTCTAGAATTGAACCCACTCCCACGGCTTCCAGCCAAACAAAAGACAGACATATGGGGTGAACATTTACATTAGGTAGATACACTCCTTGGAGAGAACAATCATGGGAGAATAGAAGGGCGGTGTATGCACAGGGAGACAGCTGGGGAGGCAGGAGTACATGGGAAGGAAGGACACAGGAAAGAGGAAACTATGGGGAGGAAATGGGAGGCAAGCTGTTGCATTATGGGAAATTGCAGTCAATGTCATGAGACAAAGTGTATGTGAGCTGTTGTATGGAAAACGAATTTGCTCTGTACACTTTCACCCAAATCACAATTAAAAAATAATAATAATAATAACTTTTTCAGTATTTTATTCCAGAAAATTCCAAATATAATATTACCATGACCCCTATGTTCCCATCACTCTGGACCAGCAATGAGAAATCACAATAAAAATTTAAGAAAAAAGAAAACTAAATAAATCAGCCATTGTGAGCCCTATGAATGTCTGCCTTGAGCTTTGTTCTCTTTTAAAAAACTATTTATATTGGATCAAATGGATGTCAGCAACTTGAAAGGTAGAGAAGAAGCTTAGGGGGCAGTGCGTTCATGTTAGTGGTGGAGGAAGGAACCATTCAGAAACGTTGGCTGAGAATGGTTGCCTGACTTGAAAAATGTGATCAATGTCATTGAATGTAAAAGGTGTATGTTTTGCTGCGTACATTTCAACAAGAACAAAATAATTATTAACAAAGAAAATCGTATGGAGTACAGTTACTCTACCTGGGGTCACCATGAGTCCAAGTGGTTTTTCTTAGATGACACAGGAGTCAAGGACACTTCTTCCCCAACTCTTTCCTCTCTTCTTCCCTTGGGGCCAGACTAGCATCAGAGGCTGACAACTCTCCCAACTTTTACCATGTCCCTCACCATTTTATGTCACAGCTGTTTCCTTTGATAAAATCCTTTCACCTGTAACTTCATCTTGCCATTTGCTTCTCAGAGTAATTGGGGGATTAACAAAAAAAAAAAAAAGTCAAGAAAATACTGGCTTCATAGGGAATTGTCAGTAAAGAGTTGGAAAAATCTGTTTCTTGAGTTTGGTGGTCCTTGCCTGCAAAACCATGTGGGCTGGTATTTTCTTACAGTGAAATATTTAGCCTTCGTTGCACTGTATTTAATTGTCTTAGTGTGATTTTGACTTTCTATTTCTTCTAGGGGAAGAACTATTTCTTCTTCTGGGGAAGAGCTGCCTCCTGAAATCAGAGTCAACCTTAATGATGTAGATGAAGAAAAGCTTTTGGGACCTCCATTTGCTGATGTAACACAACACAAAATGAGAAGAAACAGCTGCAAACATCCATTAGTAATTGGAATGTAGAATTTACAAAGTATGAATCTAAGAAAATTAGAAGTTGTCAGAAGTGAAATGGAAGGCATAAAGATGAATATCCTAGGTATTAGTAAGCCAAAATGGACTGGTATTGGCCATTTTGAATTGGGCAATCCTATGATCTACTAAGCTGGGAGTGACAAATTGAAGAGGAATGATGTACATTCCTCATCAAAAAGAATATTTCAAGATCTATCTTAAAGTACAAGGGGTAGTGGCTCAGTGGTTAAAGTATCCAGCTGCTAACCAGTAGGTTAGTAGTTCAAAGTCACAATGTTCCATGGGAGAAAGATGAGGCAATTTGCTTCTGTAGATTTACAGCCTTGGAAACCCTATGGAGCAGTTTTCTCTGTCCTAAGGTCACTATGAGTCAGAATCAACTTGATGGCAGTGGGTTTATCCTAAGATACAATGCTATCAGTGATAGGATATTATCCATACAACTACAAGGAACCATTCAAAAATGGTTGCAGCAGTATATTGACAAGGAACTGCCAAAAATTCAAACTGGATTCAAGAAAGCATGTGGAATAAGGGATATCACTGCTGATGTCAGATGGATCTTGGCTGGAAGTAAAGAATACCAGAAAGATGTTTACTTGTGTTTTATTGACTATGTAAAGGCATTCAACTGTATGGATCATAAGAAATTATGGATAACACTGTGAACAATGGGAATTCCAGAACACTTAATTGTGCTCATGAGGAACCTATACATAGACCAAGAAACATTCATTCTAACAGAACAAAGGGATGCTGCATGTTTTAAAATTAGGAAAGGCCATCAGGTTTAATCCCCTCACATACTTATTCCATCTGTATGCTGAGCAAATAATCTAAGAAGCTGGACTATGTGAAAAAGAACGTGGTGTCAGGATTGAAGAAAGACTCATTAACAACCTGTGATATGCAGATGACACATCCTTGCTTGCTGAAAGTGAAGAGGAATTGAAGCATTTACTAATGGAGATCAAAGACTATAGTCTTTGATATGGATCACACCTCGAAAACTAGAATCTTCACATCTGGACTAATAAGCAACATCATGATAAGTGGAGAAAAGATTGAAGTTTCAGGGATTTCTTTTCACTTGGATCAATGCTCATGGAAGAGCCTCTGCCAATCACAAGAAAAAGAAAACATTAAAATTGACAACATGAAAGCAAAAGCAGGTGTCAACTGATATTTGTGGTACTGTTTTTGGCCAATATTTATTAATTATGATGATGGAAGAATAATTGATGGTTTTGAACCCTTGTGTTGGAGGACTTCCAGTAAGATGCAGGAATAGCAGACAAGTGACACAGACCCTCTTCAACAAAGAAAAGAAAAACCAATTGACAGAGATACAGAAGATAATCCTGGAGCCCTGAGCTTTGAAAGGAACTATACAGAAGTGGATTAGGCACCAATTAGTGGAAAAACCTGAACGAAAACAGTGAGCACAGAGATGGTAGAAGCTGTGGACTGGCAGCTACTCTGATGAGACCAACAACCTGAATATTTCCAAGTGGTATTGGAAACTGAGAATTGACCTAAAGATCAGCCCTGGTCACCAGGTCTGCAGGGACGACTGTGCTGGTGGCCCGTGACTAGGAAGGGAAACAACAAGGAGGGAGACAATCTGAGCTGTTGACTTTCCGCTGTCCGGAGGGTGCAACCATTTTGATTATTTACATACAACAGCCATTTTGAATATTTAAAGTGACCGAGGGTACAGCCATTTTGAATGTTTACAAGCGATGACCATGTTGGATATTTAAAGTGACCAAGGGCACAGCCATTTTGAATGTTTACAAGGGGCAATCATTTTGGATTTTAAAGTGACAGCATTCTCATTTGGATTCCAGGGACCTAAGAATAGGCTCTGTTTGCCAAGGTTGGCAGGAACATACGAAAGGATGATAAAGGAAAGGAGACAGGTGGTGAGTATATAAGTGAACTGTCGTGTTGGTGAAGAATGTTGAATATACCATGGACTGGCAGAAGAATGAACAAATTAGTCTTAGGGAAATACAACTAGACTCCTTTTGCAGCCAAGAAGACAAGACTTTGTCTTGCTTATTTTGGACATATCATCAAGAAAGTCCAATAACTAGAAAAGGGCATAATAATTGGTAAAGTAGAGAAGCAGCAAAATGAGGCAACCCCTCAAGAAGATGGGTTGACACCATAGTCACAAAAATGGGCTCAACCAATTGTCAGTATAACCACCATGCCAACGACCACGAAGACGCTGCAGGGAGCCCATTATCCATAAGTTCTCCATGAGCCATAGCCAGCTCAGGGGCAACTACCAACAGCAACAAATGCACAGAGCCTGGCACTGGGCTCTGGAGATGCAACAATGGACAAGGCAGGCACTAGTCCTCAGTCACAGAATCTATGTTGTGGCAAAAGAGACCAACATTAAACAAGGAATCACAGCTCCAGGTTAAAGTGGTGACTTGAGCACACCCATCTAAATGCAGTGACTGACCCAGAGAACAAAGTACAGGGAAGCCAAGGAGGAGAAGCAAATGACACAGAGACCCAACCTAGTCTGGGAGCCAAGGAGGACTTCCTGGAGGAAGGGGTGATGCCACTGAGATCTGAGGAATGAATGAGAATTAACCAGATGGCAGTCAAAATCTGGAAAAATAACTTAACTCTATCTATCACTTGAGAATATTTTGTCATGTGGGAGGAAAACAAAAAACTCACGTGAACGCTATGGTGAATTCAGCAGAACACAGTGTGTGTGTGTGTGTATGTGCATGTGTGACTTTGGTGGTGGCCCTTCTGTTTAATAGCACACAGGCTTTGTGCAAATCATAACGCATCAAGACACACTCCAGAAAAAAGCAGAAATTTTACTGAAATTTTTTTTTTAAATAAATGGAATTGGTTTCAAGTTTCCCACTGCCACCCGCAGAACTTACAAACATAAATTTTCTCAGTTTGATTTACAGTATTTACTTGTGTAAATGTGTGTTTGGTAACGACCATGCAAAACCCATTTAGACTCATCATCAACCATCAGATACAATGATGTTGGCTACTCTTGTCTAGGAGGCCACGGGCACTCAGGGAGGTGACCCCTTTGCTCCCCAGCTAGAATCTTCACACACAGGAGTTACCCAGGGGGTCCTTACCTACTTACCAGGCTCTCTTTGGGGCCCTTAGTCCAAATTTTCTTGCCCACCAACAGCATAAGCACCTTTCTTCCCAGTCCGGCTTACTCTGGAGGCTCTGCTGAAACCGATTCAGGGTCACAGCAGCTCAAGCCTTCACTGACAGACGGGTGCTGGCTGTGAATGAGGTTCCTTGGTCAGGAGTTGAACCTGTGTCTCCCACATGAAGGCGAGAATCCTACCACTGAACCCCTCCTCACCTCAGCTTGCTCTGCAGGGCTGTTACTAACATAGATTGGTACAGAATGGACAAACAACATTTTCTCGCTGCCAGCAACATAAGCTTTTTTTTTTTTTTTTCCAGCTGGTTGTGTTGGGAACAGGGAAGTGTACCCTCCTGGCTCTTCCAAGGAACCAAGAGACTGGTATTTCCAGGGCACTAATCCAATGCCATGCCTAGCAGACTCTGATTTTCCCAACTGGGAAACGAGCTGCCCACGGTCAGACACCGACACACCATTAGCTCAGCTGAAACACATTTTAAAAGAAACTCTTCTTTGTTCTGGGTACAGAGAACTGCTGTTGACGTGAAGTGTTCCAGGAATGGTCATTAACTTAACGAGGGGGTGAAGGGAAACCCCAAAGAGGAGACGTCTCCCCTCCCATCTTTTAAGTTTGGCTCCAAATAACTCTGCCAACTTCAACCAGTGGAATGATTCTTTCTAAAGCATCCCAGAAGGGGGGGGGGCAGTTGATTAAGTGTCCACAACTCAATGAAGTTCCATTAAACTAGTTAAACAGGGTCCTTATAGGGAACAAACAAGGTTAGGTCATTCTACTTGGGTGAACAAGAGAATAGGTCATTGAAGGGGAGAGAGTCAGGAAGAAGCTAAGAAGGCCTGAGAGAAAGATTTTCTTACCTCTGTTACTTTGAATCTTCAGCTACAGTCAGTTTCTGAGGCAGCAGAGAGAGTGGCTAAGGAGATCTGGTGGTGCAGTGCTTAAGGCATTTGGCTGCTAACCAAAAAGTTGGCAGCTCGAACCCACCAGCTGCTCCATGAGGCAGTCTCCTTTCGTAAGTTTACAGCCTTGAAAACTCTATGAAACGCTGAGTCAGAATCGACTCTGGCAGTGAGTTTGGTTTGGTTTGATTTGAAAGAGAGTGGTTAAGGTCCCCAGGTGACAAAAAAAGTTTGCACTCAACTCCTCTCCCCGCAGTGATTCAAACCCAGCCAGCGGCATCGATAGGGTCCGTCAGAAACGCTCTTGCTTGGATATTGTTAGATCATTGTAGGATTAATCATTGCTGTCAGGTGCACAGGCAACCTTCCACTTTTATTTTGTCTCACTCAGGTAAAGGTCAAAACCAAAGGACACTACGCCTCAAGAAAGCCCCTCCTGGACCATCCACCGGTCTACCGACCGACCCAACCACCCACCACAAAGGCACTTAGCAGCTATTAGTTGGTCATCTACTACATACCAGGCACTGTTTTAGGTACTGGGGATTCAGATGGAGAACAAGAAAGGCAAGAATGCTTGCTCTCATAGAATTTAAATTCTATTTGGGGAGCGAGACTGAAAACTATAAACAAAGTAACTTCAGAAAGGGTGGCACAGAATGATGGGACAGGGAATGATTTACTGGCCACCTCCTAGGCTAGTTTGTTCTTGTTGTCTCTGGAAAACATGACCAAGGTACATGAGACAAAGTCTGGCCATTCTTCCTGCTTCTAAGGAGAATTCTGGCTGTACTTCTTCCAAGACAGATTGGTTCACTCTTCTGGCAGTCCATGGTATTTTTAGTATTCCTCCCTAACACCACAATTCAGACATCAACTTCAGTTTTTCTTACTCATTGTCCAGCTTTTGCATGCATATGAATGAGGCTGTTGAAAATACCATGGCTTGGGTCAGGTGCATCTTAGTCTTCAAAGTTACATCTTTGTTCTTTAACAGTTTGAAGAGGTCTTTTGCAGCAAATTCACCCACTGAGATACTTGTCTGATTTCTTGAGCACTGCTTCTATGGGCATTGATTGTGGATCCAAGTAAAATGAAATCCCTGACAATTTCAATCTTTTCTCCATTTACACTGATGTGTGGTGGAAGGGCTATTTAAGTAATGGCATAACAGAATTTCCTTTTATTTGAACAGAGAATACTAATGCATTTGTACCATAGTCCTGAACAAGTGTAATCCTTGTTTCTTGGTGAATGCTTTGTGTAACTTCTTTAACTTTAGTTCTTTTCTGACAGAGGTCTGAATGAGACCTCTCTCATTCCTGGTTACAAAACCCATCCCCAATATATTTAGTGATGATGTGTGTGTCTTAGTTTAAGACTCAGTCCTTGTTCAGTAAGATCTACTGACCTTGAAAAGCTGTGTTCCAGAAAAGCTGTGAACAGAATGTGCCCATCAAGCTGCAACTTCTGCCTTTTTAACTTTCAGTTTCAGGGAGATTCTCAAACTCCTAATGTCAACCCCACGTGGGGCTGAAATTCTATTCTACCCATTGTTTTCCAACAAGAACAGCAGCTCAAGGCCCCATCCTGCTCAGAGACATGACATTTTCCAATCCCCAGGCAGAAGGCTGGAAGGAATGCAAGTAATATTGGTGTGGTACATGGGCATAGCCTTTAATTGACATGAAGAGTGGGTGGTATCCCTTGCCCAATATCAGACTCTCAGTGCCAGGACACTGGCACTCATTGTGATCAGAAGTGTCAAGGAACAGTGGCTTGGAGAGAGCTGGCAAGTGCAATTTGCTGCAGATCTCAGAACACGTTGCAAAGAAAATGACACCCAATGCTAATTCTTCTCATTCATTCTATTTATGACTGTAACTCTGGTGCTAATCAAGCCTTGAGTGAAGAACCCGCAGGAGTTTGCTGAGCAGTTAACGGAATTGGCTCCAAACTCTCATCGAAGCTCAGAAGCTCACGTGCACACTTGCGTTTGTGTACTTCCTCTTACTTGTTCCTGTTAAGTATTACCATGGACTTGTGACTCTTTTTATAGGAGCGGCTCGTTACAGTTGACCACAATTATTACTTTTATGATGTTGACATTGCAGTGCTTGCCATTGGGCACTCCCTCTCAGACATCTTTTCAGCACTGCCAAGGACACCTCTGAGAGTCCTTGCTCTTCAGCAAAAACAGTTCCCAGGCCTTGAATTTTGGATTTTCATACTCCTTGGCCAGCCCCAGCAACCCTCCTTGGAATTCTAATTCCTTGACCAAATCATACTACTAGAGACTAAAATCTGTGTGCCTAGTGTCCTGCAGGCTCTGGGATTAGGAGGGATGTCTTAGGAAGGGGAACTGGGGGAGTCTTTGGAGGTCATGAGCACAGGCTGATGTACTGAACTAGACTAAGTTTGCAAAAGCCTTCTGCATCATGTTCCCTATGAACTCAATTTGTTTCTTTATCTGAACTACCAGTTTTCTTCCCTTACATGTAGTTCTCTTAGGTGAGAGATCTTTTTCCTAATTTTGATATAACATGCTTGATTTTGCTCCACCAAACTATCTCTCTAGATTATGGTATTATTGAAAGCTTTGGAAACCTTATGTTGTCTTTCTTTAAAAAAAAAAAAAAAAAAGAAGAAGAAGAAGAAGAAGGACTGGGAGGTGGGCGTAGGGGAAAGAGGAAGCCATTGCTCAGGGGCCACTGAGCTTCTTTAAGGTGGAGGAACTAGAACTGGTAGTGGTGATGGTTGCATACATAACAAATGTCATTAGTGTCATGGAATTGTATGAGTAACAAATCTTGAAATAGCAAACGTTTTGCTCCGTATACATTTCACCACCACCACCACAAAAGAAGGAGTCATCCATCATTTTAAAAAATACCCAAGACAAGGAGGGAGGGGAAAGGGAGTCATTGCTTGGGGAACTGTATAGAGGTAGAAGGACAAGTCCCTTCCTCCTCCTCCTCTGCAGACACTCACACCCACCCAATATCACCCCCAAATGGAGACATTGTGAGGGGAGTGGGTCCTACAGCTGGCTAATCCATGCCCAGCTTTCTGTGAATCTCAGGGCTACCTTCTAGATTCAATGTGGAGGGTACAGGGGATGTTTAGAAGAAGAGATGGAAACTAGAAAGAAGAAGGGAGAAGGAGCATGTCTGGCCAGATGTGCACCTCAGAGATCGGGCAGTGTCCCTCCCTACCCATCCACCTCCTTACCTTAGGGAAAAGAGAAGTGAGGATTTGAAAGACGAAAGGTGTCCTTAAGCTTGCAAGGCTCATTTGCAGCATAGATAGGTCTAAAAAATGACAGGAAGTGGGCAGAGTAGTTTTGGAACAGCTAAGGGAGACGAGCCTGTCTGTCAGTTTGTCATAGTGTGGTGGCTTGCATGTTGCTGTGAGGCCAGAAGCTGTGGCAGTG
Source organism: Orycteropus afer afer (assembly GCF_000298275.1). Classification (NCBI taxonomy): domain Eukaryota; kingdom Metazoa; phylum Chordata; class Mammalia; order Tubulidentata; family Orycteropodidae; genus Orycteropus; species Orycteropus afer. Next base: position 5,529,352 of record NW_006921722.1, read on the forward strand.
TGTTTCCAATAACAGCAGGGTTGCCCACGGTGGACAGGTTTCAGCAGAGCTTCCAGACTGAGACAGGCTTGGAAAAAGGAAGAGACATCCACTTCTTTAAGAATTGGCCAGGGAAAACCTTATGAATAGCAGTGAAACACTGTCTAATGTATTACTGGACAACTTTATGAACAGCCCTGAAACATTGTCCAATATGGTGCCAGAAAATGAGTCCCTTGGGTCAAAAGGCACTCAAAATATGACTGAGAAAGAGGTGCCTCATCAGAATAGAACAGACCATATTAATATGGATAAAGTAGAGATTTCAGGACCTCCATTTGCTGATGTAGCACAACTCAAAATGAGAAGAAACAACCACAAACATCCATTAATAACTGGAACATGAAATGTATGAACTATGAATCTAGGAAAATTGGAAGTTGTCAAAAATGAAATGGAACACATGAAGATTGAATCCCTAGACATTAGTGAGCTGAAATGGATGGGTTTTGGCCATTTTGAATCAGACAACCATATGATCTGCTATGTTGGGAATGACAAGTTGAAGAGGAATGGCATGGCATGGCGTGGCATGGCATGGTGTGGTATTCATCATCACAAAGAATGTTTGAAAATGTATCCTGAAGTACAATGCTGTCAGTGATAGGATAATATCCATATGCCTTCAAGGAAGGCCAGCTAATATCACTATTTTATGCACCAACTACCAAAGCCAAAGATGAGGAAATTGAGGATTTTTATCAACTTCTGCAGTCTGAAATTGAACAAATGTGCAATCAAGATGTGTTGATTATCACTGGTGATTAGAATGCAAAAGTTGGAAACAAAGAAGAATCACCAGTAGTTGGAAAATTTGGCCTTGGAGATAGAAATAATGCTGGAGATCTCATGATAGAATTTTGCAAGACCAATGACTTATTCATTGCAAATACCCTTTTTCAACAACACAAATGATGGCTATACACGTGGATTTCAGCAGATGGAGTACACAGAAATCAGAATGACTACATCTGTGGAAAGAGGTGATGGAAAATCTCAATATCTTTAGCCAAAACCAGGCCAGGAGTTGATTGTGGAACAGACTATCAACTGCTCATATGCAAGTTCAATTTGAAGCTGAAGACAATTAAAACAAGTCCACAAGAGACAAGATATGACCTTAAATATACCACTCCTGAATTTAGAGACCATCTGAAGAACAGATTTGACTCATTGAATACCAATGACTGAAAACCTGAGGAATTGTAGGATGACATCAAGAACATCATCCATGAAGAAAGCAAAAGGTCATTAAAAAGACAGGAAAGGAAGAAAAGACCAAAATGGATGTCAAAAGAGACTCTGACACTTGCCCTTGAATGGAGAATAGCTAAAGCAAATGGAAGAAATTACACAATAAAAGAGCTATAAGATTTCAAAAAGCAGCTCAAAAAGACAAAGTCAATTATTACAATGAAATGTGTAAAGATGTGGCATTAGAAAACCAAAGGGAAGAACACACTCAGCATTTCTCAAGCTGAAAGAACTAAGGAAAAAATTTAAGCCTCGAGTTATAATATTGAAAGATTCTATGGGCAAAATATTGAATGATGCAGGAAGCATCAAAAGAAGATGGAAGGAATACACAGAGTCACTGTACCAAAAAGAACTGGTCAATGTTCATCCATTTCAGGAGGTGGCATTTGATCAAGAACCAATGGTATTGAAGAAAGAAGTAAAAGATGCACTGAGGGAAGTGGTGAAAAACAAGGCCCTGGGAATTGACGGGATACCCATTGAGATGTTTCAACAAACAGATGCCCTGCTGGAAGCACTCATTCGGCTATGCTAAGAGATTTGGAAGACAGCTACCTGGCCAACTGACTGGAAGAGATCCACATTTGTACCCATTCCAAAGAAAGGTGATCCCACAGAATGTGGAAATTATCGAACAATATCATTAATATCACACACAAGTAAAATCTTACTGAAGATAGTTCAAAAACGGTTGCAGCAGTATATTGACAGAGAACTTCCAGAAATCCAAGCTGGATTCAGAAGAGGACATGGAATGAGGGATATCATTGCTGATGTCAGATGAATCTTGGCTGAAAGCAAAGAATACCAGAAAGATGTTTACTTGTGTTTTACTGACTATGCAAAAGCATTCGATTGTGTGGATCATAACAAATTATGCATAACATTGAGAAGAATGGGAATTCCAGAACACTTAATTGTATTCATGAGGAATCTGTACATAGACCAGAGGCTTTTGTTTGAACAGACCAAGGGGACACTGCATGGTTTAAAATCAGGAATGGAGTGTGTCACGGTTGTATCCCTTTACCATACTTGTTCAATCTGTATGCTGAGTAAATAATCCAAGAAGCTGGACTATATGAAGAAGAACATTGCATCAGGATTGGAGGAAGGCTCGTTAACAACCTGTGATACGCTGATGACACGACTTTACTTGCTGAAAGTGAGGATGACTTGAAGCACTTACTGATGAAGATTAAAGACTACACTCTGCAGTATGGATTACACCTCAACATAAAGAAAACAAAACTCCTCACACCTGGACCAATAAACAGCTTCATGATAAATGAAGAAAATATGGAAGTCGTCAAAGACTTCATATTACTTGGTTCTACAATCAACACCAATGGAAGCAGCAGTCAAGACATCAGACGACCTATAGCACTGGGCAAGTCAGCTGTTTCAAGTGCTGAAGAGCAAAGATGTCTCCTTGAGGACTAAGGTGCGCCTGACACAGACCATGGTATTTTCAATCACCTCATATGCAAGTGAGAGCTGGACAATGAATAAGGAAGATCGAAGAAGAGTTGACACTTTTGAGTTGTGTTGTTGGCGAAGAATGCTGAAAGTACCATGGACTGCTAAACAAACTAACAAATCTGTCCTGGAAGAAGTGCAGCTGGAATGCTTCTTGGAAGCGAGAATGGTCAGGGTTTGTCTCATCTACTTTGGTCCTGTTGTCAGAAGGGACCATTCCCTGGAGAAGGATACCATGCTTGGTAAGGTGGAGGGTCAGCGAAAAAGAATAAAGTCCAGATGGATTGACACAACGATGGGCAACGAGGGCTCAGGTATAGCAGAGATCATGGAGCTGGCACAGGACCGGGCAGTGTTTTGTTCAGCTGTACATAGGGTCCCTGTGAGTCAGAGACAACTCGACAGCACCTAACAACAACAACAGAATATTCATCTTCTCATTTTAATTACAATGCCCCTCTCCCATGGCTGCCCCCACTCCAACCAGCACAGACCAGAGGAGTGTCAACTCTGTGCCTTTGACCTTTGACGGGCCCTTACAGACACCCATGCACTGCTCACTTAATCCTCACAGGCTACCTGCTCGGGGATATTAGGAGGAGACCTGAAGAAACTTGCTGCCCCATGAAACCAGCCAGTGACAGAGGAGAGGCTGGGTCCCTTCTCCTTCTGTGACACAATGCTGCCACCTGCAGGCAAAACTGAGCATGAGGCCAGGAGGCCAATGGGCTGGCTTCCTTCCCTGCCCACCCTTGCCCCTTGGTCTCCAGCCTGACTTCCTCCAGTGCCACGCCCTGCTGCTCTCAGCCACAAGCACCCCACATCTGCGGATGGCTGACCAAGCTAAGGTTTTACTTCTGCTTCCACCAGAATGGCTGGCTTTTAAGACCTGCAGGAATATATCTCTACATTTGAACTCTAAGCAGGATTGTTGTTGTTGTTGTTTGTCGTCGAGTCGGCCCCGACTCATAGCGACCCCTCCTTGGGTTTCCGAGGCAGTATCACTACGGAAGTAGGATTGCCCAACCTTCCTTCCTAGGAGGGAATTTTCAAGAGCTTTAATTTGCTCTACCTCCTACAAGGTTATAGTCCCTGGGTGGTGCAAACGGTTACACGTCCGACTGCTAACCAAACACTTGGCGGTTCGAACCCACCGCAGGCACCTTGGAAGACGGGCCTTGCAATCTTCCGAAGGGCACAGGCATGAAAACCTTCCAGAGCGCCGTTCTACTCCACACACGTGGGGTCATCACGAATCGGAATCAACAGTGTCGGGTTGGGTTCTTTGGTTTCCTATCAGGCTGATCTGCTGCTTCTCCGTGTTGAACAATACAGCCTCCGTTCCCTTTCAAAAATTCCCTTGCTCCTGGGAATGTTTACGTCCACCTGACTTGCAGTGTAACCTGTCCTTGTCTTTAGGCTTTCCTGAGAGGTCAGGGCGATGCAGGCACGTGACAGGTCGACATGTTTACCGCAGGACAAAGCACCCTCACAGTGGTGCTACCTTAGGATGCCCACAGCTCACACTGCCCTCCAGCAGCAGTCACACGTTTCTGCTCCTTCACCTGCGTTCTGCCACAGGCTTTACCGCGATTGAAAAGCATCTCACCACAGCCACCTCATTGCTGCCTCCCACACAGACTCACCTCAGACCCAATTTTAGCTAGATTGTCTTTGGCTCCATGATAGCCACAGTGAGGAAGGTCAGAGGGGAGGTATCCCCCTGTCACCTCTGTGATACCTCAGGCGACATTAACATCCAATTCATTTCAATGGGGCCCCGTCTTCAAGGGGGCCACCTGGATAGCCCTCCCTCCCTCAGAATAGCAGCCCCCTCAGTCCCACAGACTCTGCATTGTGGCCCACGACCTGAATCCCTGCATTTGAAGAAAACACCAGCTGGGCTGCAGCCTATAAGGCCAACACACACTCTAGTCTCTGGCTCACGGCTGCAGAGCAGGCAGACAGTCGTGGGGTTGGGGTTTTGCTTTTCTGTAATGAACATCCCTCTTTGTTTTAAGCCTTCCTCAGAAGTTTTGCCAAAAAGATTCTAAAAAAAGATGAAACATGACATTTTTATTGCACATTTAAAAAAAAAAAAAAAACTATTCAAAGCCTGTAATTTACTTGTTTATTACCAGTGAAGTTATAGTCATCACAGTGAGGACCTGCAAGACAGAGCACGAGGCTGGGGTTTGGAGAAGCTGAAATGAAGCTCCAGATTGCTTCTGCGTATCCAGATTGTGGTTAACATTGAATCGGGAAGATGAGGACTTTTTTTTTTTAGCCAAAGGAAGAGCTTCAGTTCCCGAGTTGCCAATGACCATTCTCAAAGGAAGACCAATGTGCAGCTCAGTGCCTGTACCCTGATCTCAAGTCCCTGTGGCCTGTGGCCATCACTTGTTCTTAGCTAGTGCTCTCCAGTCCCTAGAGAAGGACACTGTGCCTGGCAAAGTAAAAGGTCAGCAAAAAAGGGGAAGACCCTCAACGAGATAGACTGACACAGTGGCTGTTACAATGGGCTTAAGCACAACAATGACTGTGGGGCCCAGGACTGGGCATTGTTTTGTTCTGTTGTACTTGGGGTTGCTATGAGTCAGAACCAACTCAATGGTGCCTAACGACAAAAACAACAACCAAACCCAAACTCACTGCCATTGAATGGATTCTGATTCATAGCAACTCCCATTGGGTTTCCAAGGCTGTAAATCTTTACGGAAGCAGACCACCTCCTCTTTCTTCCACAGAACAGCTGATGGTTTCAAACCACTGAACTTTTGGTTAGTAGCCAAATGCTTACACACTATACCACCAGAGCTCCTTAACAACAACAACCAAACCAAACCAAACTCACTGCCGTCAAGTCGGATCCGACTCATAGCGACCCCTCCTTGGGTTTCCGAGGCAGTATCACTA
>NW_006921722.1:5535252-5543256 GCF_000298275.1 Orycteropus afer afer
CCCTCCTTGGGTTTCCGAGGCAGTGTCACTACGGAAGTAGGATTGCCCAACCTTCCTTCCGAGGAGTGGCTGGTGGGTTTGAACCGCCAACCGTCTGGTTAGCAGGCAAGTGTCTTAGCCACTATGCTACCAGAGCTCCCAACAACAACAGCAGTGCTCTGTAAATGAACCAAAGACAGCCTCTGACTATTGGCCCCAGGGTGTTTACTTTTTCATAATATGCTGAGTCCTATAGCCCAATAAAGGCTCGCCAGCTCCAAACTCAAACTTGTACACATCCCATTGCTTCTAAAACAGGCTAAAGAAGATTAGCCACTTAGAGCCTGCTTTACACATGTCACAAAACCACACCCAGTATCTTCAAGCCCTACAACCAACAACAGCCAATTGCCATCCAGTCCGTTTTGACTCGGCCATCCCATGTGTGTCAGAGTAGAGCCACGCTTCACAGGGCTCTTGAAGGCTGATTTTTCAGAAGTAGCCCACCAGGTCTTTCTTCCAAGGCCTGTCTGGGTGAATTGGAACCTCCCTCCTTTCAGTCAGCAGCCCAACACATTTCCCGTTTGCATCACACAAGGAGCCTGTACCCCTGATGCAACTGCTATTGTCAGGAGTCGACTCCAACTCACAGTGACCCCGTGTACAGCAGAACGAAACACTGCCTGGCCTACACCATCCTCACGTTCCTTGCTAAGCTTGAGCCCATCGTTGCAGCCATGTGCCATGTTGATACATCTCAACGAGGGTCTTCCCTTTGTCACTGATCCTCTACTTCACCAGGCATGACATCTTTCTCACTTCTGACAACATGACCCCTCTGGGTAAGATCAAACCCTGTAGTTAGTGGGATCCCCAGCTGTGTCTGTCTTTGGTGCCCTCTGACCCAGAGACTCCTCCCCACTTGCTGAAGAACAACTCAAAGGCAAGTGTGGGCCATCTCCCTCCTTCTCCCCTCTGGCAGAATCCTGCTGTGGGACCACCCCCTGCATGCAGCTGTTACTACAGGGGACCCAGTACACAGTTGGTTGGGCAACCCTCTGATCTCATGGTCACATCTTTTTTCCGTGATCAGCCCTGAACTCCCTTAACTCATTCCAAAAATGTGTATCATACAACCACATATATTTCATCGGGCCTCTAATGAGCTTTAGAAACTTGGTTCTCGGTATACTCGGAAGCCTTGCTATCAGGCTGCCTTTATGGTTTGCCTCCCAGGTAAAGACATTATTTTACTAAAAATTGTGTGGAGTCTAGGAATTAATCACTGCAGAGGGTTCAAGAAGGACATTAAGTCATAGCAAATTGCACTCCTCTTGATGTATTTCCTGTGATATTTCATAGTTGGCATATTAGCTCACCTTCTAGAATCACCAACAAGACCCAAACCGTTAGTGAAATAGAATAAAATATTCATAGGTGGCAGAAAACGTCCTCCCTACAGTGATAATAATGCTTCTCTGGTGTTTGAATGAGGCTCAGCTGCCAACCAGGAGGCTGGGGTTCAAGTCTACCTAGGAGTGCCTTGGAAGAAAGTCCTGGCAGTCTCCTTCCCCAAAATCAGCCACTGAGAACTTCACGGAGCACAATTCTAATCTGATACACATGAGGCCACTGTGAGTCAATCTAACACACATGAGGCCACCATGAGTCTTCATCAGCGTGATGGCAACTGGTCCAAAGAGCAGCCAGGCTTCAACACCAAGTGCCCTCAGAGAAATAACTCTCTGTGAAAATTCTTTTGGCAACACAGATACCTACAAATACAAAGGTATTTTCTTTCAGATAGTGAGGAAAACAATACTTATCCTAGAAAACCAGTTGCAGAGAACTCTTTATTGTGCAACATTTGAATTCTGTTGGGTCTTCAAAACGCTGTAGATAATTAAGTACTTGATCACCACCAACAGTTTCCATTAGAAAGGATAAGGCTATCAAAGATAGGCAGGGCTCTGGCAGACTTAAGAGAAAGCAAACAAAATAAAACAAAGCCCACTCACACATCCTTTAGGATTGATATAAGGAAGTGTGTGGACATAAGGGCTTCCAGAACCACTTCTGATGACTGCTCCACACTCATCTCTCTGCCGGCCAGTCCCCAGGCAAATGTTTGTCTTAGGAGCCAAAGGATTCTGATGTCCGGACCTGAAGGTAAATCGTATTTTCTTTGGGCTTTGCTTTCCTGTAGCAACCAAAAATAAAAAATTAAAATTAAAATCAGTATCCCGATTAAGAAACTTCCCAACCTGTATGCAAGCTAAGTTTTCGGGAAAAAGAGAGAGGACTAGTACAGCAAGCAACAAAACAGAGAGAGGGTTGGCAAACTACACAGGCTGTGGGCCGAACCTGGCTCCCACCTGTGCTTGTATATAGAGCCTGTGAGCTCAGAATGCTTTTTCTTTTCTTTTTTAAATTTTTAAATAAAACCAAAACTAAACTCACTGCCATTGAGTCAATGTGACTCATAGCAACCCCTCCTTGGGTTTCTGAGGTTGTATCTCTATGGAAGTAGATTGCCCAGTCTTCCTTCTGTGGAGTGGCTGGTGGGTTTGAACCACCAGCCTTCTGGTTAGCAGTCAAATGCCTTAGGCACTATGCCACCTAGGTGATAAAAATCAAGATAAAAATATTTTGTGACATTTGAAAAATAAATGAAATTCAAATTTTAATGACCATCAGTCAAGTGGTATGAGAACCTAGTCCCACCCATTTGCTTACATATGGTCTGCGGCTACTTTTGCGCTACTACTGCAGAGCTGAGTTATGGCGATGGAGACTGTATGGCCCCAGAGCCTAAAATATTTCCTGCATGACCATTTATGGAAAAGCTTTGCTGGTCCATGAAGTAGGACATCCATCATGTTGCTGCCTAACTCCACATCCATTACACCCAACATCCCATTTTGAATCCGGTGACTTGGTGGGTACCTGCTGTTATTCCCTTCATCTGTGAAATGGGTATGGTAACAATAGCGGCTGCCTCAAACATCATGAGAGGACTGAGTGAGATGCGTGCAAAGCTTTCAGGGAAGTGCTTGATGCTTCCCATAGTGTTGGCTGCTGATGCTGTTATTCCCTGTCTCTGATGTGTTCCCCTTGAAAGGAGGGAAGAGGAGGAATTGATCTCTCTGGCAATGGACAGAGGCTGCCACTCATGGAGTTTCAGTAACTGGAGAAGACTGTTACAATGAGTGAAGAGGATGGTCAAGAACAGATGGTAAACGGGATGCATGGGGGTGGTGCTCAGAGCAGGAACACTGCATCCCCTACACAGGCAGGATGCAGAGGAGGGATCAAACTAGAACATCCCAGATGATGACCAAAGCCAATGAGCAAATCAAAATGAAGCATTTTTAAATCAGGCAACACAACATTAGCTATAAGTTCTATCACCTCATACCAAAAGGAAGCCGATACCCAACAACTAAAAAAAGTGCTCACAGGTAAACTGGGAGGTTTGTCCCTTATCAGTGCTGAGCAATACAGAATTTCTCAAAGTGGGGGTTGCAGAGCACCTACATGGGCAATGTCTGCAGAGCTATTAAAAGTGCAGATTGTGCAAGATTAGCCTCAGCTGAATCTATCCTTGGTGTAGAGTATAATCCTGTTCAATGACCCCCATCTGATCTTCTGGATAGAGTGGGAAGAAAAACGTGGAACAAAATCCAAAAACAATAATGAGCAGAATTATTGGTCAGATGGAGTGTGCTGGGACCCCCAGTACTATGGCCCTAGGACACACTTCAGGCCTGGAATAAAGCTCACTCCCAGGGGCTGGCTCCCACCCAATAGTTAACAAGATGTACATGCAGACCACTCAACCTAGGGTGATGCACCCACATACTCTGTGGAGATGCATCTCTTGGGGCAATTGACCACAGGGCACCAGAGGGTCAACATTCATGGAGGAAATACAGGACACACAGGAGTACATAACTATGAGGGGCACGGGGCAAGGTACTGGGACGGGAAGGGAGGAGAGTGGGTTAGGGTTGGGGTGGTAATTGGGGAGTGAAACCAAATGTACAGGAAATGTTGAATGTAAAACAAAACTCTGCTCTGTAAATTTGCATCTAGAGCACAATTTGGAAAAAAAAAAAAAAAAAAGTCCAGATTGCTGGGACTCCCCCTTCCCCTTTATTAAGTCAAAAACCTAGAAGGTCCAAGAAGCTGCATTTTCGCAAGCTCTCTGTGATTCTGGGTACACATTAAAAATTGAGAACCATTGAGAAAATCATACAATATGTTGGGGAGCTCTGGTAGCATAGTGGCTAAGGCACTTGACTGCTAACCAGAAGGCTAGCAGTTCAAACCCACTGGCCACTCCTCGGAAGGAAGATGGGGCAATCTACTTCCGTAGTGATACTGTCTTGGAAACCCAAGGAGGGGTCGCTATGAGTCGGGTCCGACTCAACGGCACATAACAACAACAACAACAACATGTGAAAGTAAAAATGTTCTAATATTTATTGAAGACCTACTATGTGCCAAGCAATGGCTTGGGCCCTATCCCCTACTTTGTCTCCTTGAATTTTCACAGAAATTCTGAAAGTTAAGTATAATCATGGCAAGTTTCAGGCGAGGGAATTGTCCCTGTATTTCAAAGACCTCTCCCAAAGGCCTGAGACCAAGGAGAGGCCACATCAGGATTCGAACCCAAGTCTTTACGACTCTGCAAACTCTTTGCTCTCCACTTACAGAGACACATATTATCGTGGAATCATGGAACTGGGACTGCAAAGGGACCAAGTGATCACCTGGTCATGAACTTCCTTTCTTTCTTTTGTTATTGTTTGAAGAGTAAAATCTTAGCCCCCACTAAAGCACTGGTCTCTGTCGCAAGGATGAAAATTTTACATCACTCTTTGTAAGGAATCTGAACTAAACAATTTGACCCAACAATTCCTAAAAGAGCAGAAGGCTGACTGGACATTATTCCCAATGCTGTGTTGTTAACTCTCTGAGGGTGACCTCGGGATCCCTTTACCCTTCAGTCAATATCCCGGACAAATCCTTTTCTACTCCAGGAGTTCAGGACAAAATATTGTCCTTAACAAATGCATACCCACACCCTCTGTTCTTTCCGTAGGAGTCCCTGCATGACACAGACAGTTAAGTGCTAGGCAGCTAACAGAAAGGTTGTTGGTTTGAACCCACCTACAGGTGCCTCAGGAGACAGCCCTGGAGATCTGCGTCTGCAAGGTCAGAGCCATGAAAGCCCCAGGGGACAGTTCTACTCTGCACACAGGGGGTCCTCAGAATCGACTCACAGGGACTAGTTAGTCTACCCCGGTGTAAAGTCTTTTGCTATTGCATTCTCCTCCATTTGGAGGAGCTAAGGGAGGAATAAAATAGCATGTGTTGAGCTCTCCTAAACCTTGAACGGGGAGGAAGTGAACTGCGAGGTGGCCCCTTGATGCTTTTTAGGCTCCCCGAGTCCCTGAGCTCCCCGGGGCATCACCTCCAGAAGTTCTCGACGTCCTCGATGGTCTCTGGCAAGGCCCTTCCCTTGGTCTCTGGAAGCAGCAGCGTCACCCCTCCAGCCACCAGGCCCAGCACCGCTTCAAAGGGAAAAGAGTGCACATAGAGTAATTACAGCAAAGGCAGTATCATCTATGGGGGGTGATTACAGCGAATTAAAGAGACGCCTGGATCAAGCCGGTGTGGGAGACATTGTTAGTGTGTGTGTGTGTGTGTATATATATATATATATATATACCATATATATACAGCTGTATGGACCATCAAGCAAAGAACATTAAAGCAATAGTATAATTGGGAAAATGTCAGAGTGGAAAGAGGAAATACTATAATAATTTTGCTTCTATAAAAGTATCAAGTTCTATAGCAAAACCAAACCAGGTGCTATCAAGTAATGTTTAAATTAAGTTCATGTTTAAGTTAAGAGGACTTGTTAATTGAGTTACTTCAAGAACAATATGAAAGTGAATACTGACTAGTCACAATGAAAAGACTATTGATCAATAGATAGATAGGTGAAATTAGGCATATAGATGATGGATAGATAGATAGACAGATAGGTAGGTAGTAAGTAGGCCAAAAGGTGGGTAGGTGGGTGGGTAGACAGATGAGATTAGAGGGATGAGGTAGAGAGTGGGAGAGCGAGAGGGACAGGGCAAGAGCGAGAGGAAAAGAGAGAGAGGAGACACACGGTGTTGGAGCACAGCCAGCGCCCCTGTGGGCAGTGCTGGCCCCTCTGGTTCCTCTCTCTCTCCTTTTCTCCCTCCGTCCATACTGGCTATGCCCAGATGTAGCAAGTCTTTGCACAGGTCAGCCATTATCCCTCTAACTTAGGGGGTAAGCGGAGTCTTGGAGGTCCCAAAGTCTAACTTTGGGGAAGGAAGAAGAGACCCTTCTCCTCTTCTGACCCAACTTTATTACCAATAAAGCTGATACTGTACTTTGATTCCCATCTGTTCCCAATGGGTAAGATCCATTAGAAGGAGCAGGGTGATAATTTAGCATCCTCAAGTCTCCAGCAATTGCATGTGAAATGGACAAGAGTTGGGAGTCGAGTTCACAGAAAACAGGGGACTCAGCCATAAATGTTCCCAGATTCTGTCCTGTTGGATGAACTATTGGGTCCTGAGGCCATGGGACATAAATCTCTGGTCCACCTTCTAGGAAGGCACCTTATTTTCCCACAAAGCACCACAAGACAGAATGAGCCATGGGACCATTGAGAGCAAGCACCATTCTTGCTTTCTGGAAGCTTATGGTAGGTGTCACTCACTCAACACAGAGCTACTGAGTACTTAATCTGTGCCAAACACTGTGCCCACTGTCAGGCTGGAAACAAGGATAATAAACCTCCCATGGAGACTCACCAAACAAGATGAGAGGCAAGCCTTGCCAAAGTTCCATCAGCCTGAAGACAAGGAAGGGGGCGATGATTCCACCCACATCGCACAGGGAGGAGCACACCATCACTCCAAGGTTCCTGACAAAATATAGAGAACAAAAAAGATTTCATTTTCAAATATTAACCTCACCCTGTGACTAGCTGGAGGGACTGTGGTGGTCACCACACCATAAGCAAACTTTGGGGGTAAGGAGGAGCCATGTGGTTGAGGCTACCTGGTACTGAGAGGAGTTATTAGGCTCAGAGAAAACATTGGTCCGAGCCACTACATTGTCCAAGTAACTTAAGAGAGAGATCCAACTCTTGTGTATACATAAGAATGTCTAGCTCTCAATAGTTCCTGAACAACTACAAGCCTGGCAAAGATTACAATAATTGTATTATCTCCCTGCTCTAAACCTCCATTTGACCGTACTTACTCCTGACCCAAATGGCATTGTAGGAGAGCATGACATCTGGGTGGTACTGGGTGTAGTGGACTCATTTCAGGCCTGGAACCCTGGCGTGAAGGCAAGTCTTCACTGTTCTACACAGAGACTGACTCACCACATCATCACCTCAGCAGCCAGTAAGTGACCACTAGAGGAAACACATGGGGAAGGCACAGATGGAAGGGGGACTAATGAGAAAGAGACTCATCATTGGAGCTCATGGGTTTAGCTTGGGATGGTCAGTGGGTGGAGCTCACAAGGCAAGCTCTTTCTTGTGTAGATATTGGTGCCACAAGGTAGCTAGCCTAAATTACATCTTTCCAAGAAAACATGGACTCCTGCTTCTAGAACTAGAATGATGTGGGGTCAGTGTGCTTAAGAGGATGACCTGATGTTGAGTTGGGAATTGCTGAAGATGACAAGGCTGGTAACTGAAATGCTAATTTAGGGCTTCTTTCCTGTGGCTGAAAGTTTAGGTCTCTGCTGAAAGGAGAATCCTCCTGGGAGGGTGCTGGTTGGGCCAGTTGTTTCTTCTATCTGATTATGAGGTGCTGGGGATCATTTCTTCCAAGCAGGCTTTTAAAAGTGGCAGGGTACATAGAAAAGGATGAAATCCTCCCTAACTCATTTTATGAAGCAAGCATAACCTTAATACCAAAACCAGGAAAAGACATCACCCAAAAGGAAAACTAC
>NW_006921722.1:5545911-5549933 GCF_000298275.1 Orycteropus afer afer
AATTTTGGTCAATGACATGAGACAAAGTATATGTGAACTGCTGTATGAAAAGTGAATTTACTCTGTAAATCGTCACCCAAATCCTAATAAATAAAATAAAAAGTAATAATAATAAAATAAAAGTGTCAGGGTGAGAGTCTTCATTAGGGGACCAGACACTTGCTGAGAGACAGGAAAGATGGAGAGGGTCCTAAGGAATGCAGGGCAAAGAAGGGGAAGGAGGTAAAAGGACCATCTACCTGAAAGGATCCTTTTTATCCCTGTAATCTTCTTTGCTCTGAAATCTATTTTGCCTGGTACGAATGTGGCCACTTCTTTTAATTAGTGGTAGCGTGGAATGTTGTTTTTCATTCTCTTAATTTTACCCTATTTCTGTTGAAAATCTCTTTTCCCAAACTTTTCCTTTGAAATGATCTCTCTTTGTATTAAAGTGAATTTCTTATAGACACCACACAGTTGGATCTCTCTTTTCTGCCCAGTCTAACAATCTCTGCCTTTTAACTGGGTATTTAGACCATTTATAGTTTTTATGAGTATTGAGAGGAGCTTTGGTGGTGAAGTGGTTAAGGCATTCAGTTGCTAATCAGAAAGTTAGTGGTATGAACCCCCTGGCCACTGGACAGGAGGAAGATGAAGCAGTGTACTTCCATCAATATTTACAGCCCTGGAGATCGTGTGGGGCAGTTCTATTCTGTCCTATAGGGTCGCTATGACTCAGAATAAGCTCGACAGCAGTGAGTTTGGTTTATGGTTCTAAATATGGTTGGGTTTTAAATGTACCATCTTGCTATTTCCTTTCTTTTTTTCCCATCTGTTCTTTGTTATTTTTTCCCCTCTTTTTCTGCCTTCTTGCAGAGTATGTCTCGTGATTCAATTTATCTTCTTTATTAGATTAATAGGAGCTCTGGTAGCATAGTGGCTAAAGCACTTGACTGCTAACCAGAAGGCTGGCGGTTCAAACCCACCAGCTACTCCTTGGAAGGAAGGTTGGGCAATCCTACTTCTGTAGTGATACTGCCTGGGAAACCCCAAGGAGGGGTCGCTATGAGTCGGGGCCAACTAGACAGCACATAACAACAACAACAACAACGAGATTAATAGCCGTAACTGTTGGTCTTTTTTTTTTCTGTAGGGCTTACAGTACACATTTTGGCATCACCGGGGCTCCTTTAACTCATCACAGTCAAGCTCCATGTGATACTGTACTCCTCCTTCTGTAGTATATGGCCCTTACAACAGCATACATCTGTCCTCTCTTCCCAGCCTTTTCACAATTTTATTATGCATTTTACTTTCACATATATTATTAAGCCCACAATGCACTGTTATTTTTGCTTTAAATTAGGGAACTGGGCTTGAACTACAGCATAAAGGAAAAATCCAGCCTGCAGCCTGCTTCATTATAACCTTGGAGCTAAGAATTTTTTTTTTTTTTCTTTTTGCATTTTCAAGGGTTGTAAAAACAAACGTACAAACAAAAAAGAATATGTAGCAGAGAATATATGTGATTCATAAAATCTAAAATACTTACTATTTGGCCCATACAACAAAATTCTGCCTATCTTTGCTGTAAGCATTTCATTGTCTTATATAGTAAATAATTGAGAGAAAAAGGGGTGTTTCAATTTTTCCATGAAGTTACCATTTCCAGTGCTATTTATTTTGTTGTAGACCCTTGTTCCCCTCTGATACCACTTTCCTTCCATCTAAGATCTCTAACATTTTCTGTAGTGCAGGTCTGCCAGCAACAAAGTCTTCTGGCTCTTATATGTCTAGAATGTCCTCATTTTCCCTTCATTTTTCAAAGATATTTTTTGCTGAGTAAAGAATTCTAGAATGACAGGGTTGTTTGTTTTTCTTTCAATACTTTAAAGATGTTGCTATACCTTATTTTAGCTTGCCCAATAAGAAATCTGCTGTGATATCTTTGTTTCTATCTGTAATGTGTCTTTTTTCTCTGACTACTTTTAAGATTTTCTCTTTATTGTTGGCTTTAAATAAATTCCTTTACAATATGCCTTTCCTCATGCTTTTTTGTGCCTGGAATTTGTTGACATTCTTGGTTCTGTACATTTGTAATTTTCATCAAATTTGGGAAATTATGGCCATTATTTCTTCAAATATTTTTCATGTCTCCCCAGCCACCATTTCTGCTCTCTTTCGTGAACTTCAATTACACGTATTGATGCTATCTGTCCCACAGCTCGCTGATTCTCTCTGTGTTTCATTTCAGATAATTTCTGGCAGTGTCTTCAAATTCACTGATATTTTCTTCTGTGATGTCCAATCTACCATTAACCACATCTGATGTATTTTCCATCTCAGACATTGTGATTTTCATCCCTTTAAGTTCAATATGGGTCTTTTAAATATATATTTTATGTTTTTACATAACATGTTCAATTTTTTTCTCTAGGTTCTTGAACATACAGAATATAGTTATAATAAATATTTTAACATCCTCACCTATTAATTCTACCATTGTGTTATTTCTGGACCAATTCAGATTGGCTTTTCTCTTTAATGTAGTTTCTCTATGCTTGCTTCTTTGTATGCCTGGTAATTTCTGATTGCTTGCCAGACATTGTGAATTTTACCTTTTTTGGTGCTGGATATTTTTGTATTCCTATAAATAATCTCGAGCTTTGTTTTGAGAACATGGCTAAATTACTTGGGAACAGTTTTACCCTTTTGGGTCTTAGTTACACCACCTCTGACATTCTCTCTCCCTGTCCATTAAAACCTTAGTGCATGCCTTTATTGTCACATTTATAACATTTACAATCTGTTCTGTATCTATAACCACATTTATTTTCATCTCAAATTCAGAGGTCACACCAATAATCTACTTTGTTTTTTAGAATAGTTTCAGGGTTACAGAAAAAGTGTGTAGAAAGTCCCTGTGTGACCTTCTCCCTTGCACAGAGTTTCTCCTGTTAGTATTGTTGTTGTTGTTAGGGGCCATGAAGTCAGTTTCGACTCACAGCAAACCCCATGTACAATAGAACGAAATACTGCCTGGTCCTGTACGATCCTCACAATATTTGCTGTGCTTACGTCCATTGTTACAGCCACTGTCAATCTATCTCATTCGGGGTCTTCTCCTTTTTCGCTGACCCTCCACTTTACCAAGCATGATACCCTTCCCCAGGGACTGATCCCTTCTGACAACATGACAAAAGTAGGTGAGATGAAGTCTGGCCATCCTTGCTTCTAAGGACCATTCCAGCTGCACTTCTTCCAGGACAGATTTGTTTGTTCTTCTGGCAGTCCTGGTATTAACACCTTGCAATAGTATGGTACATTTGTTACAACTGATGAACCAATAGGACCAGGCAATATGTCATTTCATTCTGTTATACATTAGGTCACCATGAGTGGAGCCAACTTGACAAATATTCTTCAAAAAACAAGAATGGTTTTCATTAGAGTTCACTCTTTGGGTTGTACAGCTCCAAGTTTTGACAAATGTATTATGCATTATGTCTTGTGTCAGGCCAGTATCCTACAGAGTAGTTTCACTGACCATAAAACACTCTGTGAAGCAGGCCTTGGTAACAATGTCATTCAATGTCCAAACTGATCAGCCTCTGGGGGTTCTGGAGGAAATGTTTGTGAATGTTGGTCCTCATTCAGCCTGGCTGGTATGCAGCTATGTGAACCATTGCCACTCCTTCCACGCACTCACCTGATAAACGTGGGATACAGTTCAGCGTTCACTAGGCAGACCATTTGGAACACAATGGTGATTCCCATTCGGCCAATGCAAGCTACCAGGATATTTAACCAGTGTAGACCTGTGGGGAGACACAAAGAGGGTATGGGAGAAGTGGAGACGTACCTCCCCAAGTTATGACAAGAAGCTACATTTGGTGGTGGTTGGAGTTTTAGAGCTGGAAGTGCTCATCATTTTATCAAAATGTTTACTTTTGGGCATTTGATAAAATCCAACACCCATTCCTGGTCAAAACTCTCAGCAAAATAGGAATAGAAGGGACATTCCTCAACATAATAAAGGGCAT
>NW_006921722.1:5555926-5564765 GCF_000298275.1 Orycteropus afer afer
AGACTTCGTGTCACCTATTTTGGTCATGTTGTAAGAAGGGACGATTCCCTGGAGAAGGATGTCATGCTTGGTAGGGTGGAGGGTCAACGAAAGAGGGGGAGGCCTTCAACAAGATGGATTGACATGGTGGCTGCAATGATGGGCTCAAGTATAGCAGGGATTGTGGGGCTGGCGCAGGATCGGGCAGTGTTTCTTTCTGCTGTGCATGGGGTTGCTATGAGTCGGAAATGACTCGACGGCACTTAACAACAACAACATACAGCCACAGTAGTCAAAACTGCCTGGTACTGTTTTAATGACAGATACATAGACCAATGGAATAGAATTGAGAACCCAGACATAGATCCATCAACCTATGGTCAGTTGATCTTTGACAAAGGGCCGAAATCCATTAAATCGGGAAGAGAATGTTTGTTTAATAACTGGTGCTGGCAAAACTGGATATCCATTTGCAGAAAAATGAAACAAGATCTGTACCTTACACCATACCCAAAAACGAACTCCAGATGGATCAAAGACTTAAATGTGAAACCTAAAACTATAGAGTTCCTCGAGCAAAATGTTTCCTTTTGGGGCGAGCGAACTGAGTCACAGAGAGATGACAGACCTTGATAATGATGCATTAGGGAAGGTTCTGTTATACAGAGGAAAGAATGCTGGAATCTCAGCATTGTGAACTTGACAGCTGTGTGAACTTGGATACATAGTTTATTTTTTTGTGCCTTGGTTTCCCTCGCTATACAGGGGAAGTAATTGTACTCAGTTTGTAGATTGTTGTGGGAATTAAAGATAATGTGTGTCCCATGTCCGTCATGGTGCTCCATGGACGTTGGCTTTAATCACTTCAAATAGTATAGATGCTAGCACAGAGCCTGAGCATAGTCAGCACTATAAGTGTAGTTCCTTTAGGCAATAGTCCTGGAATAAGTACCAGATATGCCAAAGTTCTACTTCTCAATCTAGTGTTCATTTCCTAACATATTTTAATACCAAAATACAGGCATACCTTGGAGATAGTGCAGACTCAGTTCCAGACCACCACAATAAAGTGAATATTGCAATAAAATCAGGTATGCCAATAGTCTGAGAAGGGGCAGCACCAAAGGAGACAAAGCTCAAGTTCTGCTAAGGACAGAAGAACAGACCCAAGGCAGTGTTATATTTCTTGGAACTCAGTGTTGTTATTTAAAAAAAAAAAAAAAAATCTGTCCAGTCATTGAGTATTACCCAGGATTCCCATGTCCCACCAACCCAAAATAGGGAGCTGGGGAAAAAAATGTGTATGGATTAAATTGTGTCTGTTCAACAGATGTGTTGGGATAATATTCCCCATACCAGTGAATGTACTATTGTTTGGAAATAAGATTACCCTGATTAGATATTAAATATCAGTTACACTGATTAGATCAGAGCTGAGCAGGGTGGATTCTAAATCTAATCACTTCTAAGTTATCAAATTAGCATATTTGACACAGAAACACACACGTGGAGGAGGGCAGATGCCTTGTGAGGATTCTGTACAAGCCAAGGAACTCTCAGAACTGATGAAACAATGGAACTGACATAGCCAAGACCCTGATTTAGACTCTGAGCCTCCAGAAATGTGAGAAAATTAATCTCTGCTCTTTCAAGCCATCCATTTGTGGTGTTTCCCTTATGGCAACACTAGGAAACTAAGACAGTGGGTGGAATCTATTTCAAATCCACTCTGCCTTTTTCCTGTCTGTGGTCTCTCCCCACAAAAGAAGAGAGAGGAAAACTGAGTTTACCTTCTCCACCCCATTTTATTTCCAGCCTGAGTGCTATGGATTGAATTGTGTCCTTCAAAATAATATCTTGAAGTCCTAACCCCTGAACTTGTGAGCATGAACTTCTGTGGGCAAATGGGGTTTTCCCTTGCAGATGTTATCAGTTAAGTTAAATAAGGTCATACTGGAGTAGGCTGGTCCTAGTTCTAATCCTTTCAAAGTGGTGTCTTATAAAAGGGAGAGCAAGCACAGACACAAAGTCACACACAGAGGGAAGACAGCATGTGAGGAACTGTCTGTAAGGAAGAAGAGCCAAGGCTTGCCAGCGACAACTAGAAACCAGGAGAGGGACATGGAACAGTTCCTCTCTCAGAGTCCCCAGAAGGAATCGCCATGGCCAATACCCTGATTTGGATGTCTAGCCCCCAGAAGTGAAGGCCAATGAGTTTCTGTCCTTTGAAGCCATCCACTTTGTGATAGTTTGTTATAGTGGCCCTAGAAATGAAGACACTAATCTATATAGCCTTGTTCTTGGGAATACAGAATTCATAGACCATTTTCCACAATGCAATGCACAAAAGCCTACCAAAATGACTCATTACATCAACAAGTGCCAAGCACAAGCAATAAAAACCAAGAAAATAGCAAATCCACCCTCGGTATTTATTTAACGACACTTCCAAAAGCAAAGAATGTGAAAGGCAGTTTATGTCCTCAGACTAAGATTAATCTGAGGAGCTCTGGTAGCATAGTGCCTAAGGCACTTGACTGCTAACCAGAAAGCTGGTGGTTCAAACCCACCAGCCACTCCTCAGAAGGAAGGTTGGGCAATCTACTTCCGTAGTTATACTGCCTCGGAAATCCAAGGAGGGGTCGCTATGAGTCAGGTCCTACTCGACAGCACATAACAACAACAACAAGATTAATCTAAAGAGCTGCAATGGTGCAGTGCCTAAGGCATTTGACTGTTAACTGGAAGGTTGGTGGTTCAAACCTATCAGCCACTCTGCTGAAGGAAGATGGGGCAATCTACTTCCGTAAAGATTTACCACCTCGGAAACCGAATAAAGGTCTCTATGAGTTGGAATCTACTCCATGGCAGTGAGTTTGGTTGGTTTTAAGATTCATCTACTTTGATTTATCTAGGATTCTAATAATTATAGACTAAAATATACATCTACCAGCATGGCTAATATTGAAGAGACTAGCACCACTATGGAACATTTTAATCAAAGATTCTATAGAACAATCCTAACCAAAAGGGGGGAAATGCAGAGCAGAATATAAATTCTCATAGAATCCAGACTTTCTGAATCCACAGGGACTGGATGAACCTCAGAAGCAATTGCCCTGAGATAATTTTTAAAACTTAAACCAAAAATATGCCCTGAAATCTTCTTAAAACCAAGCAACAGTTTAGCTAAATGAGTAAAGAATGTCTGCTTTTTCAAGATCTATCTACATGGGGTCAAGTTGACAACAGCAACTCAAAAGTTTAGGTAGGAACCTTGGGGAAAGTGAGTTTATGTTAATGGAGGAGGAACAACTCAGAAAAGGAAGGTGAATATGGTTGCACCACTCAAAGAATGTAATCACTGTCACTGGAGTGGACATGTAGAAACTTGAATTGGTATAGTTTTGTTATGTATATTCTCAACAACAAAAATAAATAAAATTTTACTAGCAAAATCAAGTGCTGTTGAGGATGTGGACAACTGAAACTCTCATCCACACTGCTGGTGGGAGTACAAGCTGGTACAACCGTTTTGGAAAGCTGTTTGGCAGTATCTACCAAAGCTCAACATTTGTCCACCCACCAGCCCAGCAACGCCTCTTAGGTGTGTACCCAAAAGACATGCACAAGAATGTTATTGCAGCTTTAATCAGGAAACAATTCAAATGACAGTCAACCCATTAGAATGGATAGTGTTATATTCATACAATGGAATGCTACACAGTAATTAAAAAGTACAGACAGCACTCTCATGTGTTAACATAGATGAATCTCACAGACCCAAGGATGAATGGATGAAGTCACAGGGGAAAGAAAGAGTATATATGGTATGGTTCCTACATGAAGAACAAGGACAAGCAAAATTAACCTGTGGTGACAGAGGTCCAAGTACTGGATATCCTGGCAGGAGTATTGACTACGAAGGGACATGAAGGAGACTTCTGGGATGCAAAAAATATTCCCTAGCTAACCAGAGGGGACCATTCCCTGGAGAAGGATGTCATGCTTGGTGAGGTGGAGGGTCAAAGAAAGAGGGGAAGGCCCTCAATGAGGTGGATTGACACGGTGGCAGTGGCGATGGGCTCAAGTGTATCAAGAATCATGGAACTGGCTTGGGACCAGGTGGTGTTTCATTCTGCTGTGCATAGGGTTGCTATGAGTAAGAGACAACTCGATGGCACCTAACAACAAACAACAACAACCAGAAGGCTGGTGGTTCAAACCCACAGGCACTCCTCAGAAGGAAGGTTGGACAATCTACTTCCGCAGTGATACTACCTTGGAAACCCAAGGAGGGGTCGCTATGTGTCGGGTCTGACGCAACGGCACTGGGTGGGTTACCCAGGTCACAGTACCTTGTATGTTGTTATCATTGCTGCCGTCAAGTTGGTTCTCAAGCATGGCGACCCCATTGGTGCAGAGTGCAACTGCTCCACAGGGTTTTCAAAGCTGTGACCTTTTAGAAGCAGATTGTCAGGCCAGTCTTTGAAGGAACCTCTGAGTGGGTTCGAACCACCAACCTTTGGGCCAATAGTTGACCTTTAAACATTTGTGCTTCCCCAAGCATATACAGATGCAAAAAGTCACTGAGTTGTACACTTACCATTTGTTCATTGTGCTTATATTATACCTCAATATAAATTTTTTAAAAAAGTAGTTGTAGACTAAGATAACACTCTCTCTGCATACTTGTTCCAGGGGCTTATCAAAGTGTTCAAACATTATTCCCAAAATTCAGTTATTGGGAGATGATTAAAATGGACAGACTCACCATGTGAAATAAAAATCATGGCAAAGCAGGCTGTCCCTGCCACCAGATTGGACGCAGCCAGTGGGTAGAGGCGGCCAATGCGGTCGATGGTGAGGAGGATGAAGAAGGACGCAGGGAACTCAACCAGGGCGGAGTAGAAGAAATCGAGGTGGAGGCTCGCTCCAGTGGCACCCACGTGCATGATGAGGCCTTGGTAAATCACAGAGCTCGTGAACCTGAGTAAGAGGAAAATGTGCATCCATGGCCAGCCTAGGGCCAAGGAGACACTGCAAACTTCCAGGGAGAGTCAAGGATACAGTCAGCTGCAGAGATGCATGTGTCACTTGGCTAGGATGTCACAGACCAGAATGAGAAGTGGGGACAAAAGCCAGGAGGATATCCCAGAGGGGCCCTTGATGAGGAATTTGTGTGAGTTTGACTTTTGGCAAATACCCAGGTTTCCTTGAGAAGACCAGTGATGAACACTGCTACTCACTGCACATGCCTGGCACAACGCTGAGCCCTACACCAACTTTACCTCCTTCAGTGTTCCAGCAGCCGACAAGGTGGTTGGCGGGAGAACGCAGGGCGTCAGTGAGCAGGCTCAGGTGCCAGTCTGCCTGCCCCAGCACCGCTTCATTACTGGGTGACCTTGAGTAAGTTATCCAACCTCTCTGTGCTTCCATTTCCTCATGTGTGAATGCAGGTAACAACAGTACCGACCACGTTAGTTTGTTAGGAGCGTCCATTGCGTTAACGGATAAAGCATGCTGTGTCTAGTTTTTGGCAAACAGTAAGCCCTCAGTGGAGATGAGCTCTTATTGTTGTCGTCATCATCATCATCATCATGTTGTCTTGACCAAGGCCATGAATCCAGAGACCATTGGAGCAGAAACTCTGGCCACAGTGGGGTTCTGTCCACCATACCTCACTGTCTTTAATGGACTCTGTTCGCTCACTGTCTTTCACCCCACATTCCATGGCACAACCCCTCTATCCATGTTTGAGGACATTAGAGCAGCAGAGACAGTAGTGGTTCGGTGACAGAACTCTCACCTCCCACACAGGTGACCCGGGTTCAACTCCCGGCCAATCCACCTCATCCACAGCCACCACCTGTCCGTCAGTGGAAATGTGCGTGTCACTACGGATCAGAAGGAAGACAGGACCATCTACTTCCTCAGTGTTACTGCCTCAGAAACCCAAGCAGGGGTCACTGTGAGTCGGAACCGACTCAACAGCAGCATAGCCTAAGGCGCTATGCTAACCAGACTGCTAACCAGAAGGCTGGCGGTTCAAACCCATTAAGCAAATCACCAGCTCCTCCTTTCTAGTCCATCCTAGTCTGAAAGCTCCACTGAAACCTGTCCACCATGGCTGACCCTGTTGGTATTTGAAATACGGGTGCGTAGCCTCCAGCCTCACAGCAACACAAAAGTCACCACGGTATGATAGACTGAGAGACAAGTGGTGGTGAAGAAGAAGGGATGTATTTGAATTACAGTGTTGGTGAAGAATAGTAACTAATCCATGGACTACCGGAAGAATGAACAACCCTGTCTTGGTTCAAACCACTGACCATTCAGTTCGCAGCTGAGTGCTTAACCTCTGTGTCATCAGGCCTCCTAATTTTCAGACAACTACCTCTTGTTGACCAGAATCTCTTCTCACAATGTAAACACCAATATAAACGTAAAATGTTTCTAACCTGCAAAATGATGTCGTTTTCCTGAAAGTGAAACGACACTATTCTCCCTATTCTCCCTGGAGAAGGATATCTTTCTTGGTAAAGTAGAGGGTCAGCAAAAAATAGGGAGACCCTCAATGATTGACACAGTGGCTACAACGATGCATTCAAGCGTAGCAACAATTGTGAGGATGCGGCAGGCCGGGCAGTGCTTCATTCTGTGGTATATGGAGTCCTATGGGTCAGAACAAACTCGATGGCACCTTCCAACAGCAACAACAGTGATCCAAGGCAGTGCCAGGGTAGCAGAAATGGTTACGTTCTCAACTATTAGCTAGCTGAATGGTTGGTAGCTCAAACCCACCCAGAGGTGCCTTGGAAGACACGCCTGTCCATCTGCTTCCAAAAGGTCCCTGCCTTGGAAATCCTTTGGAACTGCTCTACACTGCACACATGGGGCCACCATGAGTCGGGGTAAACGCCACAGCAATGAACAATGATCCTGGGGGACCTGCGGTGGCAGAAGAAACCCCTCCCTTTCACTCTCTGCTTTCCCTCCTGACAAGTTTTTGCAATTTCTGGGCCCCCAACCCGGGAATCTCTTCTCTCCCACTCTCTGCTCCTCTCCAGGAGGACTGATCACAAGGAAAGAAAACGTGCCCAGCCAGCCGGCCCTGACTGCAAATTCCCGTGATCAAGCCCTGGACCTTAGCTGTCTTCCACACACTGCTCATTTCCCTGTCACAGAGGAGTGGGGCTGGTCTCTCCTCAGTGCAGTCCTGCCTTCCCCTGCAGTAGTTTCCCCCTTCTCTTCTCCCCTCCCTCCCTTACAACAATTGCTGGATGAAGTCTTCCATGTCTGTCCCTGCCAACCTGCCTGGGGCGATTGTTCTGTGACATCAAAGGACTCCTTTGCCTGCATTGGAAGGGACTCTGGTGGTGCAGACATTAAGGCATGTGGCTGCTATCCAAAAGGCCAGCGGTTCAAACCCACCAGCTGCTTCAAGGGAGGATGAAGCAGTCTGTTTCTATGAATATTTACAGCTTTGGAAACCTTCTGGGGGAGTTCTACTCTGACCTAAAGGGCCTCTCTAACTCGGAACAGCCTTGATGGCAGGGGTTTTGTGGGTTTGCTTGCTTTGTGGTGCCAGGACAAGAGCGGAAGCAGACAGACCCTTGGGAGGCCATTGCAGACACACAGACAGGCAATCAGAGCAGTAAGCCGGGGACGCAAGAGGGGGCTTGAGGGAAGCAGCAGAGCCTGAAGGTACTTCTGAGACCGAGCTGGCAGGCGGCTGCAGGCCTGGGGACTGTCAGGGAACCCAGGGGTCCAGGCTGCCACCGAGGACCGCCCTGGGGGAGGGGAGGCTGGCCTTACAGGAGCAGCACCAGCTGCCGTGGCGCCAACTCTGACTCGTGGCGCCCCCTGTGTGCAGAGTAGGGCTGTGCTGCAGAGGGCTTTCCATGGCTGACTGTCAGAAGTAGAAAGCCAGGCCTTTCTTGTGTGGTGCTTTTGGGGAGACTGCAGTCTCCAGAGTGGGAGAGGGAGCCATTGTTTCTCTCTGCAGTGAAGCAGGAACTCGGCACAGAAGAGACGCTGTGAACTGAAAAGTAAGTATCAGTACAGAAATCCAGCGGGTCCACGTGGGGTGGGGTCTGCTTGCTGGGGCACAACCATGTGTCCGGGGTGCAGGCTCACTGATGGGGCAGCAGGTATGGGCCTGGTGAGTGGCAAGACAACAGTCAGGGTGACTCAGGTGTGTGTGCCCAGGAACACAGATGGCCTCTGCCCGACAGTGGTTATTCATTAAACCCTCAGCAAATATTTATTGATTTTCTCTTCTGTGCCAGTCACAGGCCTATTCATCCAAACCCTTCAGTCCAGTAAAAGTCTTAGGTGCAGGTATCAACAGGGCGCAGAGCCGCTGCTATGGGCAGGAGAGACCCAGAGCCCAGGCGCTCTGCCCTGAGCATGGGGAAGCCATCTTGGTGTTTAGCAGACAGCCCATGTGTGGACGGGTTGACCAGGACCAGACTCAGAGGAACTAAAACCAAAAACCAAAGCCACTGCCATCAAGTCAATTCCGACCCACAGTGGCCCCCATTGGGTTTCTGAAGTGGTAAAGCTGGGTGGAAGTAGATCGCCCCATCTTCCTTCCACAGAGTCGCTGGTGGGTTTGAACACCGACCTGCTGGTTTGCAGTCTGATGCCCTAGGCGCTGTGCTATCAGAGCTCCTTCGGAGGAACTAAAAGTGAGGGATTTCTTCCTGTGACTGCATCCTAGGCAGAGTGGGGCCCATCCCCCAGGATACAGATTCCTCGGGCTGTGGAGTTTTTGCAAGGGCATTTGAGGTATATATCAGTGCCCTCAGGTAGGGTCTGCAACGTTTTCAGACGCAAGAAAAGGACCTTTGTCCTC
>NW_006921722.1:5566234-5568349 GCF_000298275.1 Orycteropus afer afer
CCTCTCTGGGAGAGGGGCCGTTCCTTCTGGAAGCCAGCAACCTCATCCCACTGGGAACACACACACAGGCAGTAAGCAGCCCCCTAACTCCCACCCTCCATCCAGCCTCGACTGTTTTCAAAACAAACAAAACAACACGCATGCACTGAGCTTTAAGATCAGATAGAGTCAGCCGGAGTCACCAGCACGGGAGGTTTGGACAGAAGGTTCCAGGTGGGCTTGTTCCCTACAGCCCCCCGGTCCTTCTTCCACCCCCCACAACCAAAACTCCTCTGTCTGGTTGCTTCTGCCCTCAGCCTCGCCAAGTGCTGATCCCTGATAAAATTACCGCCTCTGTTGGATGGGCTTTGTTTTGTAAGGGTGTAATGTACACATTTCCCAGCTGAGCAGTCTTCCCTTCATTCATTCATTCATTCATTCACCACCAGCCACCGCCTTCCAGGTGGCTGGGCAGCACCATGAGAGGCATCTCTGAGCCCGCTGAGCGATACCACTTACTCTATTAACAGTGAAGGACAGGAGGAAGAGGGGAGAGTTAAGAAGACAGCAGATAAGTGGGAATGGCTGACTGGCTGCCAGTCCCCACAGGGGCACTTTGGGGGCTGCAGCAGACAGTCGTCTCGATAAAGTACCATTTGGTGATCCTCTCCCACGTCTTAGGACTTCGCATGGATTGTCTCCAGGACTCCCTGAGGCCACACACGAGCCACCTGCTCCATCTGCCAGTGAGGCTGGCCCTGCTGACAGATCTCTCTTGGTCTGTGTGGCTCTGTGTTTCTGGAAGGTTCACCTTCTGAAGCTTGAGGCTGGAGAATGAGCCCCACGCTTTCTCTAGACTGTTGTCTGACTTGGACCATCACGTACATTATCCCTGGGAGATAAAGAGGCTCTGTCTGAGGCGAGCTCCCCTCAGCTTGAGGGTGGCACCTATGGTAGCCATTGCTGTCGATTCCGAGTCACGGTGACCTCACATGTGTCAGGGTGGAACTGTGCTCCACAGGGTTTTCAGGGACTGAGTTGTCAGAGGTAAATCTCCAGACCCTTCTTTTGAGGTGCCCCTGAGTTGACTCAAGCCTCTAGCCCTTCGGTTAGCACAGTAGCTGTTTGCATCACCCAGGGTCCCCACACTCACAGGGGAAAACACAACATGGTGTGTGACCCTGAGCACACCCGGTGTGAGGAGAGGTCGGTCCACAGTCACTGAGTCAAACTGAATGTGTCCATGACAGGAAAGCACATGCAGCAGCCCTGAGGACAGAGCCTGTGAGGTCAGAAAGAAGCCCCTTCCCCACCAGGGGATGGCAGGGGTGGGGGGAGTACATTACCAGTAGTAGAGCATGAAGAGGAATGTGGGCAGGGAGACGGCCAGCTGGAGCCACCGCCAATGGGGCAGGGCATAGGCAATGCCCACAAGTAGCACAAGGCCAATGGCGAAGGACATCTGGTACAAGATGGCCACCATCCTCCTGTGGCCCAGGCCAACCAACTCTGTGACTGGAGAAGAAGCCGTGTTGGATATGGCCCTCGGGAGGGGGAGGAGCCACACTGGCACTCTCAGAAGCTGCTGTTCCCAATCCCTTCTGCTCTCCTCCTGCACCTCCCCCACCCCACCCCCACGGCCCTCTGGAGGTGTCCTCCACCCCTCCTTCCTCACTGACTGGAAGGCTCACTTCCTCTATGTGTCCTGCTGTTACCAAGTCTCAGGTTCCCACAACACACCGTGCTGTACTATTCTCTGACTGTTGTCACCTGGCTTGTCACATTGTTCCTCCGGTCTAGATCTCAGGACTCAGGACACTGGCGTCTCCTCCCAACGCCTTTCTTCCTATAAGCTCCCGGTAATTTTTCATAACACAAGGAGTGCTCATTCATTTAGGCACAAAGGTACTACATATCCAGCACCGTTCTAGGTGTTTGGGGTTCATTGGTGAGCTAACAAATGAGGAGCCCTGCCCTACAGGTCTTTACATTCTTGTAAGCCATGACAGACATAAACCCTACAAATAAGGAAGCTGTATGTGAGCAGCCCAGGCAGTACCAGTGGTTTGTAACTGGCTGCTAACCCAAAGGTTGGTGCTGCAGACCCAACCAGCATCACCATGGGAGAAAGGTCTG
>NW_006921722.1:5569964-5570894 GCF_000298275.1 Orycteropus afer afer
CTTGGAAGTGAGAATGGCCAGACTTCATCTCACCTACTTTGGTCATGTTGTCAGAAGGGACCATTCCCTGGAGAAGGATGTCATGATTGGTAAGGTGGAGGGTCGACGAAAGAGGGGAAGGCCTTCGACGAGATAGGTTGACACGGTGGCTGCAATGATGGGCTCAAGTATAGCAGAGATCATGGAGCTGGCACAGGATCGGGCAGTGTTTCGTTCCGCTGTGCATGGGGTCGCTATGAGTCAGAAACAACTCGACGGCACCTAACCACAAACAACAACAAGGAGGTCTGAGTATGGCAAATGAGGAGGAAGGTGGGAGGGACAAGTTCAGAGGGGGAGGCACATCTTTACAGGACAGAACGAGACCCTGAGTGAAACAGCTCTCTCCACTGCAGGCTCAGGAGTGGCACATCCAGTGTCCATCCTGAAAGGCTTCCTGTGCTGCTGAGCTAGGAATCAACATAGGTGCTGTTGGGAGATGGCTTTGGAGATGAAGCAATGGTGGTGACTCGAACCAGGTGGAAATGTAGAGGCAGGGAAATGGTGTGTGTGTGAGGGGGGGTTCTTGATGTGTTTTAGTAGGAAAATTACCAGGAGTCACTGATGTATTGGAGTGTAAGGAAAAGAAGGCATTGATTGGGGATTCAAGTAAAATGAAATCCTTGTCCACTTCAATCTTTACTCCATTTATCATGATGTTGTTGATTGGTCCACTTCTGAGAATTTGTGTTTCCATTCTCTCGAGGTGTAATCCATCCTGAAGCCTATAGTCCTTGATCTTCATCAATAAGTGCTTCCAGTCCTCTTCACTTGCAGCAAACATATAGATAGTTCTTAAAAGAGTGTGTACTCAAGGAAAAAAAAATTTATGAATTAAGCTAATCTATTGTTTGGTTTTAAGATGATTTGGGGGGATATTTTTGGCTTACC
>NW_006921722.1:5571038-5587167 GCF_000298275.1 Orycteropus afer afer
GATTAAAATGTACAGTATTGGTATTGGCTCACTGTCCTAATTGGCTACTCTGACACCTAGCAGCTCAGCTCTCTCACTCAGCTTAGTTCCTGGCACCATCTTCTGCCCATCACATCTACAACATACACCCAGCATTAACGCTTTCTCTAGATTCTGTCAACATCACCTCCCTAAAAAGACTGCTTCCATGTTTGACTCCATCCCATTCTACCCCCTTATCTAAGCTCCATTTTCCAAAAGAAGCTATGGACACCTGGCCATGGACACCTCAGCCAGCCATTACTTACTCAGGATGTAGCCAGCTGTCCAGCTGCCTTTACTGACCAGCCCCTGCAGGAAGCGGAACAGTAACATCGATGCGTAGTTTGGTGCAATAGCCATGAGAGCTCCTGAGATGGTATTGATGAGGGCAGTCACCAGGAGACAGACTTTGCGGCCAAACCTTCATAGTCAAGGGGAAAAGAGGATGAGGCGAGGTGGCAGGAATGTGGGGTCAGCCCCGCACAGTGAAACACAAGGACCATGGCAGGGTGGTTAGCAGCCAAATATTGGATCCACTATGCCACTATATAGATAAATATAAATGTAATTTTGTGGACTGTTCTTCCTTTCCTGTTTTCATGGATGAAATGGGTAAATTATTTGCTAAGACTTACTCGTGTATCATGTTTTATCAACTAAATCTTTTGTCACATTCTCTAAGAGTAAGGCAAGAAAGCAAGCCATGGTGTCTCCCATCCAAGCACTGTGACCTTGGCATTCGTGACCCCAAACTCAGAAGGACTCTCAACACTGCAGCCACCCCACCACTCTTTAGTACCCCACCTTCCGTGTGTCTACCAGGGCTTCTTACTTCAAATTGTCCCTGTCTCAGCACTGCCCCACATCTAGCCCAGTTCTCAGCCAATAAACTTCCTGACGTACAGAAAATACAGACATTGTTTCATCCCACCATCTCCTCTCAGAATGCACAGACCTAACTGCACTGTCAGCACCTGACAGACAACTACCCAAGGCCACTCCCGCTCTCACTCTGGCCTCTGACTGGCCTTGGCCACATTCTCCCCTCCGCCTTTTCCATTCCCCTCACCTCTGGGTCATTCTCTTCAGATGCCACCCAGATCCTGGACACTCCATCCCTCTCCAGCTATTTCCCAATTTCTTCTCCTCCACAGTCAGCCCCTTTAAAAATCAGTCTGCCCACACAATCTGCCTCCACTTTCAAACTGACATTTTCCTCAGCCTTCCATTGACACTGTCCTCATCATGGGTGTTCATGGCAGCCATGTCCACATAGCCACAGGCTGACCTCTCAGTAGCATCTGCACATGTGATCCTGTCTATATATCACCCTTGCCTTCTCCTCTGTCTCTACCATTTCTTCTAAATCTCCTTCCTTTGCCAGTAACTCCTCCTTACCAACCTCCAAATTTGATGTTCTCTCTCAATCCTCTTCTAGATGATCTCAAGCATGTGTTATGGCTTTACTGGTGACAAATACCAAGTATTTAAATCAAGCCCAAACTTCTCTTCCAAACTCAACTCATATATCAACTGCCTACATGACATCTTCTCTTTTTTTATCTGTGCGACAGACTACTCTATTTTTCCTTTTTACTTTAGTGTTTTCTTTTTTTATTGTTGCAAAAATATAGGTAACATAACATTTGCCAATTCAATAACTTTCATGTGTAGAGTTCAGTGACACCAATTACATCAGTCAGTTTATAACCATCACCAGTATCCATTGTCACAGTCTACACTTAACACATCTACAAATACACACCTGAAAGAGAACTCATACTTCCTCCCCAATCCCTTCCCCTACAATGAGTTTTAACAAAAGTCAGTTCCTAATCCACCCTTTCCCATCTTCAAAAATGTCATTACTCTCATCTGTTTGCTCAAAGCATAAACTTTGCCTTTGAGTCCCCTCTTTCTCAGCAACCTAAGCCAATTTCTACTGTAAAATCTTTGTTGTTGTTAGGTGCCATTGAGTTGGTTCTGAGTCATAGTAACTCTATGTGCAACAGAACGAAACACTGCCCAGTCATGCACCATCCTCACAATCCTTGCTATACCTGAGCCCACTGTTGCAGCCACTGTGTCAATCCATATTGATGAGGGTGGGGAACTATACCAAGCATGATATCTTTCTCCAGGGAATGGTCCCTTCTGATAGCATGACCAAAATAGGTGAAATGAAGTCTGGCTATTCTCACTTCCAGGGAGCATTCTGACTGTACCTCCTCCAGGACAGATTTGTTTATTCTTCTGACAGTCCATGGTACTTTCAGTATTCTTTGCCAACACCACAACTCAAAAGCTTCAACTCTTCTTCTGTCTTCCTCATTCATTGTCCAGTTTCACATGCATAGTTTGTTGCTGTTGTTGTTGTTAGGTGTCATTGAGTCATCTCTGACTCATAATGACCTTATATACAGCAGAACAAAACACTGCCCAGTCCTTTGCCAGCCCCATGATCTTTGCTATACCTGAGCCCATCATTGCAGCCACTGGGTCAATCCATTTCAATGAGGGCTTTCCCCTTCCTCACTGTTCCTTCACATTATCAAGCATGATATCCTTCTCCAGGGAATGGTCCCTTCTGACAACATGACCAAAGTAGATGAGACAAAGTCTGACCATTCTTGCTTTCAAGAAGCATTCCAGCTGCACATCTTCCAGGACAGATTTGTTAGTTCTTTCAGCAGTCCATGGTACTTTCAGCATTCTTCACCAACACCACAACTCAAAAGCATTGACTCTTCTTTGGTCTTCCTTATTCATTGTCCAGCTCTCACATGCATATGAGGCTATTGAAAATACCATGGTTTGCATCAGGCACACCTTAGTCTTCAAGGAAATAACTTTGCTCTTCAGCACTTGAAAGAGGTCCTTTGCAGCAGATTTGCCCAATGCTATACATTGCCTGAGTAGCATAGTGCCTAAGACACTTGACTGCTAACCAGAAGGTTGGCAGTTCAAACCCACCAGCCACTCCTAGGAAGGAAGATGGGGCAGTCTACTTCCACAGTGATACTGCCTCGGAAACCCAAGGAGGGGTCACCATGATTGGGTCTGACTCGACGGCACATAACAACAACAACAACAACAACATTGTCTGATGTCTTGACTGCTGCTTCCATTGGTGTTGATTGTAGAACCAAGTAATATGA
Source organism: Orycteropus afer afer (assembly GCF_000298275.1). Taxonomy (NCBI): domain Eukaryota; kingdom Metazoa; phylum Chordata; class Mammalia; order Tubulidentata; family Orycteropodidae; genus Orycteropus; species Orycteropus afer. The sequence goes on from NW_006921722.1 coordinate 5,574,218, forward strand.
AATCCTTGACAACTTCAATCTTTTCTCCATTTATCATGAAGATGTTTATTGGTCCCGTTGTGATTTTTGTATTCTTTATATTGAGATGTAACCCATACTGCAAACTGTAGTCTTCAATATTAATCAGTAAATATTTCAAGTCATCTTCACTTTCAGCAAGCAAAGTTGTTTCATCTGCATAATGCAGGTCGTTAATGAATCTTCCTCCATTCTTGATGCCACATTCTTCTTCATACAGTCCAGCTTCTCAGATTATTTGTTCAGCACAGAGATTGAGTAAGTATGGTGAAAGGATACAACCCTGATACACTCCCTTCTTGATTTTAAACCATGCAGTGTCCCCTGGTTATGTTCGAATGACAGCCTCCTGGTCTCTGTACAAGTTCCTCATGAGCACAATTAAGTGTTCTGGAATTCCCATTGTTCTCAATGTTATCCGTAAGTTGTTATGATCCACACAATCAAATGCTTTTGAATAGTCAATAAAACACAAGTAAACATCTTTCTGGTGATCTTTGCTTTCAGCCAAGATCCATCAGACCTCAGCAATGATATCTCTCATTCTACATCTTCTGAATCCAACTTGCATTTCTGGAAGTTCTCTGCCAATATACTGCTGTAACTGTTTTTTAATTATCTTCAGTAATATTTTACTTGCATGTGATATTAATGATGTTGTTCGATAATTTCGACATTCTGTGGGATCACCTTTCTTTGGAATGGGTACAAATATGGATCTCTTCCAGTCAGTTGGCCAGGTAGTTGTTTCCAAATCTCTTGGCATAGCCGAGTGAGTGCCTCCAGTGTGCCATCCATTTGTTGAAACCTCTCAATGGATATCCCATCACTTCCTGGAGCTTTGTTTTTCACCACTTCCTTCAGTGCAGCTTCAAATTCTTCCTTCAGTACCATTGGTTCTTGATCATATGCCACCTCCTGAAATGGATGAACATCATACAATTTTTTTTGGTACAGTGACTCTGTGTATTCTTTCCATCTTTTAGTGTTTCCTGTATCATCAAATATATTGCCCGTAGACTCTTTCAATATTGCAGCTCAAGGCTTAAATTTTTTGTTCAGTTCTTTCAGCTTGAGAAATGCTGAGTGTGTGCTTCCCTTTTGGCTTTCCAACTCCATGTCTTTGCACATTTCATTATAATGGACTTTGTCTTCTCAAGCTCCTCTTTGAAATCTTCTGTTTAGCCCTTTTATCTTGTCCTTTCTTCCATTTGCTTTAGCTACTCTCCGCTCAAGGGCAAGTTTCAGAGTCTCTTCTGACATCCATTTTGGTCTTTTCTTCCTTTCCTGTTTTTTTAATGACCTTTGCTTTCTTCATGGATGATGTTCCTGATGTCATCCTACAATCCATCTGGTTTTTGGTCAGTGGTGTCAATGCATCAAATCTATTCTTTAGATGGTCTCTAAATTCAGGATGTCTATACTAAGGTCATATTTTGGCTCTCTAGGATTTGTTTTAATTGTCTTCAACTTGAACTTGAACTTGCATATGAGCAGTTGATGGCCTGTTCCACAATCAGCTCCTGGACTTGTTTTGGCTGAAGATATTGAGTTTCTCCATTGCCTCTTGCCACAGATGTAGTCAATCTGATTCCTGTGTACTCCATTTGGCAAAGTCCACATGTATAGCCACCACTTGTGTTGTGGAATAAGGTATTTGCAATGAATAAATTATTGGTCTTGAAAAATTCTATCATGCGATCTCCAGTGTTATTTCTATCTCCAAGGCCAAATTTTCCATCTACCAGTGATTCTTCTTTGTTTCCAACTTTTGCATTCCAATCACCAGTGATAATCAGCATATCTTTATTGCATGTTGGGTCAGTTTCAGACTGCAGTAATTGGTAAAAATCTTCAATTTCCTCTTCTTTGGCTTTGATGGTTGGTGTGTAAATTTGAATAATGGTAGTATTAACTGGCTTTCCTTATAGACATATGGATAGTATCCTATCACTGACAGCATTGTACTTCAGGATAGATATTGAAACATTCTTTGTGACAATGAATGCCACATCATTCTTCTTCAATTTGTCATTCCTGGCATAGTAGACCAGAAAATTGTCTGATTCAAAATGGCCAAAACCAGTCCATTTCAGCTCACTAATGCCTAGGATATAGATCACTATGCATTCCATTTCATTTTTGACAATTTCCAATTTTCCAAGATTCATACTTCGCACATTCCATGTTACAATTATTAATGGATATGTGCAGCTATTTAATCCCATTCTGAGTCATGCCACTTTAGCAAATAGAGGTCTCAGATGTTTTACTCCATCCACATCATTAAGGTCATCTCTACTTTGAGGAGGCAGTTCTTCCCCAGTTGTATTTTGAGTGCTTTCAGACCTGAAAGTCTCACCTTCCAGAAAAACATTAGACAATGTTTCAGGTTACTCATAACATTTTCCAGTAATATATCAGACAGCGTTTCACTGTTATTCATAAGGTTTTCACTGGCCAATTCTTTGAGAAGTGGATTGCCCCTTCCTTCTTGCAAGTCTGTATTAGTCTGGAAGCTCCACTGAAACCTGTCCATTTGTGACCCTGCTTGTATTTAGTTCAAACCCACCAGCTGCTCTGAAAGAAAAAGATGAGGCAATCTGCTTCAGTAAATATTTACAGCCTTGGAAACCCTATGGGGCAGTTCTACTCTGTCCTAAAGGGTCGCTATGAGCCTCTAGCCTCACAGCAACGCACAAGATACCACAGTATGATAAACTGACAGACAAGTGGTGCATACAATCTATACTTAGTCTCAAATTCTGAAATGTCCCTCAAACCTCCTTATGTTTCTCCACCTCCCGCCACCAAACTAGTTAGAAGCACTATCAATTCTTCTCTCCACCAACTTCTGTGACAAACTCTAATTATTCTTCTCTTCCTCTGTTACCCCTAGAACATATATTCTCCTCACAGCACTGATGACATGTTTGACTGAACTGGCCTTTACGTACCTGTCTGCAATGTAACCAACTCCCAGGGAGCCAAGGAAGAAGCCCACGTTCACACAGGACTGAAACAGGTCCACCTTCCAGGAATCAGCACACACCAGGTTGAACTGAGGGAGAGACCCAAAACACAAAACCATCTGTTGGGACCATGGTGGCAGGGGACAGCAAGCTCAATTGGCATAACATACTACACAAAAACATTGTTCTATATCCTACTTTGGTGAGTTGTGACTGGAGTCTTAAAAGTTTGCAAGTGGCTGGACAACTAGATGCAACAGTGGGTCTCTTCTTGTCCAGAGCAAAAAAGGAAGAAAACCAAAGATGCATGGAAACACTAAGTCCAAGGGACTAGTAGACCATACAATCCTCAGCCTATATGACCATGAGACCAGAAGGACTAGATGGTACCCACTACCACTGTCAACCACTCAGAAAGAGATCTGTTCAGGAGATCATGGATAGAGTGGGAGAACAATGTGGAACAAAACTCAAAATCATAAAAATTAGACCAGGTTTCCTGGTCTGATAGAGCCTGGTGAGACCTCTGTGACTATGGCCCCTAGTTACCCTTCAGGTCTGGTACTGAAGTCACTCTTGTGGCTTCCAGCCAAGCAACAGACATGCATATATGGTGACCATTTACATCATGTAGATACACTCCTTAGAGTGATCAATCATGGGAGAACAGAATGGCAGTGTTTATACAGGGAGATAGCTCAGGGGGCGGGAATGCATAGGAAAGAAGGACACAGGGAAGAGGTGACTACAGGAAGGAAATTGGAAGAAAGCTGTTATTGTAGAAAATTGCAGTCAATATCATGAAACAAACTGTGTATGAACTGCTGTATAGAAAATGAATTTGCTCTGTAAACTTTCACCCAAATCAGAATTTAAAACAAAAAAAAAGGTTATGTGTCCACTTGGCTGGCCCTGGTTTTGAGTGGCTGAGCAGCTGGATGCAGCTATTCTACATGATGAGACTAGTAATCAACTCCATGGTAGAATCTATTGTGAGCAGCTGGAGCAGCTGGGTAGCTGCCTTAGGGATGTGGTCTCCTTACAGTCTATGAGAAGATGCTTTGAGAAAGGTCTTGAGCTTTTGGCATGCTTGGATCCTGCATTTGGCTGGGTCATCAGTGAGTGGCCTGCCATGTTGTCTGCCAATCTTGGAACTGTTTTTGGACTTGAACTAGTGATCAGCAGTGTTGCTTGATAATCTTTGGATTGTGCCATTTTACTTGTTAACCTTGGGTTTGTCAGCCTCAGCAGCCAGGAGCTGCCTGAGTTAAGAAAAGCCTCCAGCTTCAGTGGGCCAGGAGCAAGAGGCAGAGCTGAATCCAACGTCAAGGGGCCTTCACCCAGACCCTAGAGCTGGCATTTTGAACTCAGACTTCTAGCCTCCTGAGCTGTAAGAGAATAAATCCCTGTTTGTTAAAGACATACATTTGTGGTATGTCTGTTAGAGCAGGACTAGAGACCAAAACACCTCCCAACTGGACCGATAAGCAACATCATGATAAACAGACAAAAGGCTGAAGTTGTCAAGGATTTCATTTTACTTGGATCCACAATCAACGTCCGTGGAAGCAGCAGTCAAGAAATCAAATGACATACTGCATTGGGCAAATCTACTGCAAAAGACCTCTTCAGGTGTTAAAAAACAAAACAAAGATATCTCTTTGAGGACTAACATGCACCTAACTCAAGCCACAGTATTTTCAATCGCCTCATACGCATACTAATGCTGGACAATTAATTAGGAAGACTGAAGAAGAAATGATGCCTTTGAATTATGATGTTAGTAAAGAACACTAAAAACATAATGGGCTAGCAGAAGAATGAGCAAATCTGTCTTGGAAGAAGTACAACCAGAGTGCTCCTTAGAAGTGAGGATGGGGAAGCTTTCTTGTCTTCTTAATGATCTTTTGCTTTCTTCATATATGACGTCCTTGATGTCATCCCACAACTTGTCTGGTCTACGGTCATTAGTGTTCAGTGAGTTGAATCTGTATGACAAAGCAACCTATATGATTGAGAAGAACTGCCCTATAGGGTTTCCAAGTCTATAATCTTCATGGGAATAGATCATTACATCTCAAAATGATCCTATGTCAGGGGAATTATATTCCCTGATAGACAAATAAGGAAATTAAACTCGAAAAGGTAAGAAACTTGCTCAAGGTCATACAGTAACTTATTTTCACTCAATAATGGTCACATTTCCATATCAAGGAAATTGCTTTGAAAATGTGAATGTTAATCCCTACTGAGTATTTTCTTCTGGTTTCTATAATAATTCATTTTGGGGTGTTTGTTCCTTCTTAAATCTTGGGTGGGTCTATTTCCCTTCTTCTAAAATTTCTTTTTCACTGATTCCATATTATTGGGCTTCTCTCCTGTTTCCAAATCCTGGAACTAAGAAGTTGCTGAAATACTAGGTGTATGACTTGGTCACTGGGTGTTGGTAGAGTCTTCTCAGATTAAAAGCTGGAAGCAAAATGTGTATGCAGCACATAGTCAAATTTCCAGTGTCTAGAAGCAAATTAGTCAGCACGGCACTGGTGGGTTGAGAAGGTATCTTCTCCCACACTCATTGCCTGGTTCTGGGATACCCTAGCTGAGAAAGTCCATTTTAAAAATCTCCATCATATACAAGGGAGAGGACTCTTTCTGCTTCTCCCCTAACTCTACAAGACTATACTTGGGGCTGCATATCTCAGGAGAAAATGACCGTTGCAAATTCTCCCCAACCCCCTTTCCCAACACATCAGTTGCTTTCTCGGGTCAAACAAAGACAATACTGATGAAGGCAAGGAAAGTGGGCAGCAAAATTAGAACAAAACCAAAACCTAACCCATTGCCACTGAGTTGAATGATTCATAGAGACCCTTTAGGACAGAATAGAACTGCCCCATAGGGTTTCCAAGGCTGTAAATCTTTACTGAAGCAGATTGCCTCATCTTTTTCTTTCAGAGCAGCTGGTGGGTTTGAACTAGCAACCTTTCAGTTAACAGCTGAAAGCTTTAACCACCCTACCACCAGAGCTCCTGATATTATAATGGCCACCTTTAAAATAGAACCACGTAGCAAACCAACACTCAGGTCTCAAGGTAGTGCAGGCAGTAGGGAAGCAACATAGCACCTTCCCACCTTCTTTCCAGCAGGTGAGTTTGTTTAGTTGCAGATGGCCCTTCCGATTCAGCTCCAAAGGTCTTTGAGAACTATCCTCCCAGCATCTGGCAATTGACTGTTTTAGTTATTAGTACCTTTACCAGTTTTCAATTACTTCAGCATCTTCATGGGAATTTTAGTGAGAAGTGAGAAACTACACCTCCTGGGACTTCAAACTGCAAATCTCTCCAGCATGAACCCCTGCTCCTCTCCATTATCTTCTCTACCTTCAAATAGGACACAAAGCCCTGAATTCAAAGGAGCAATTGCTCAACTGACCTTTTTATTACATGCTGCTCCATTCTTTCCTCTTCTTAGCAAACTTCTTAAAAGGAAGGTCACCTCCCAACTGTCTCACCATCCACTCACCCCTCAGCCCTGAAATACCTTAACTCTCTTCCCAAATGTCCCTCTGGAAGGTGATGAATGAGAGGAGCCATTTTATTCTGAATTATGGGTAGAAATCCATGTTACCACTTGACTCTCAGAAACTAATGAAGAGCCTCTTCCCCTACCTTTGGCTCAGGTGAGTCTTGGAGCTCAATGGGACCCTGCAGCTACTCCCTATGCTCTCTTTCGCTCTGTCCACCAACACACACATCTGTTCCCTGTAACATTCCCCTTTAAACGCACCCTGTCATAGAGCTTCCCCCAGGTGACCACCCAACTTGTCACTTTTTTGTCTCTGGTTCCTTTGGTTTTCTCTGCTGGTCTCTGCTCTGGCCATTGGAATGCACTGGTGCAGAAAGTCCTGGGGTGGTCTCTTCCTCCCACTGCCTACTGTTTCTCCTGCACTCCTCCACCTATTGCCTAAGACAACCTGCTCTGTTGTTACTGGGTGTCATCAAGTCAATTCCAACTCATAGCAACCACATGTGACAGAGTAGAACTTCCCCATAGGGTTTCCAAGGCTGTCATCTTTATGAAAGCAGACAGCCAGACCTTTTTTCCCGCAGAGCCACTGGTGGGTTGAAACTGCTGACCTTTTGGTCAGCAGCCAAAGCACTTAATGGTCACGCCACCAAGGCTCTTTCAACCTGCTCCAGACAGTAGATTTCATGAAAGTGTGGGCTGGGGGAGAAGTCCATGGAATGGTGCCCCCTGAACCTCAACTTCTTTCCTAGACATTGTCCCTGGGTTTTGTCATAATCTTTGATTGTCAATGTCTTTATAAGATATCCCTGCTGCACTTCCTAAAGACTTCTTGGTTGTGTCTTGCCCCAGGACTGTCATGGGGCAGAGAGTTCAGGAGCCAAGGTTGTACTCACTCTACCTCCTAAGCTACATCTAAGCTCTTGGGCTGTGCAGATGGTTAACGAGCTCCAAAAAGTCAGAGATTCAAGGCCAATCAGAGATGCCTCAGAAGAAAGCCCTGGTGATCTACTTGTATAAAATCAGCTATTGGAAAGCCAGTGGAGCAGAGTTCTAGCCTGACATGTGGGGTCACCATGAGCCAGAGTGGACTCAGCAGTAACTGGTTACATAAAGGCTCAGACAACGTTTACCAAACTTGCCTGATCATAAGAATCACCCAGGATCCTTGTGAAAGTCCAGAGTCCCTGGGAGTTCTGCTTCAGTGAGTCAGGAGCGGAGCTCCTGGTCAACGTTAGGGATCAGACAACTTTGCGAAGCATTGATGTGACCACCCCATCTGACCTCAGTCCCAAGCTGCCCTCTCTTGCTTAATCCACATTCATGGCTGGTGTGGGCCAGAGGCTGAATGGCCTGCAGCGGGGCGGTGGCTGAGACAGCAGAAGAGAAGCAGCCAGGAGGAGGCAAAGTCAGGTAACTCACATTCCTCCCCAAATGGAACCCACATCCCCCGTCCCTACACCGAGGAGCAGAGTAAAATGTCATATTCCAATGAGCTGGCTTTTCTTCTTCCCTTAAGCAAATTCCACTGTCCAAGGCAATGCAAGGTTAAAAATTATTTCTGCAGGAATGAATGTTGTTGTTGTTGTTATGTGCCGTCGAGTTGGCCCCAACTCATAGCGACCCCTCCTTGGGTTTCCGAGGCAGTATCACTATGGAAGTAGGATTGCCCAACCTTCCTTCCGAGGAGTGCCTGGTGGGTTTGAACCGCCAGCCGTCTGGTTAGCAGGCAAGTGCCTTAGCCACTATGCTACCAGAGCTCCTGCAGGAGTGAATAACTACAGCTAATTCCCTGAGAATCTTCAGTTTAGGATGAGGTGTGGTGACCAAGGCAGCTTTAAAGCAACACAAAGGAGAAATGAAGTGGAAGATAATTCTTGTCCTAGAGCTAATTCCTATTGCCCTCCTGCCCCAGAGTTGCCATGCTCCCAATTACCTCTGAAGACCTCTAAAGGACTCAGACTCAGGATGCCCAGAAATGAACTCTCTCCCCAAGCCATCTCCTCTTCACTTTCTCTCTGAGTGGCCCCAGAGCTGTCCCAATCCTCCAAAGCTCTAGGTCTTGGGGTCACTAGAAAGCCCACCCTTTGATGGCCACAGACAGCCAACTGGTTCTACAGGCCTTTCCGTCTTCTGCATTGATCCCCTCCTCTTCATTTCTGCTGCCACCACCTGGGTCAGGTCCTCATGCACACCTCCACCTCCCCAGACTGCTCCTTCCCCTGGTTGCCAGGTGTTATAGAGTGAATTGTGTCCCCAAAATATGTGTTGTCAATCCTACTAGACCTGTGGTGATCATCTCATTTGGAACTGCTTTTCTTTGTTACGTTAACGAGGCAGGATTAGTGTAGGGTGTGTCCTAAATCAATCTCTCTTGAGATATAAAAGAGCAGACTGAGCAAGCACCAAGGAAGCAGAGATGGGGGAAGATAGATGTCACGTGGCAGGAGCTCTCCAAGGAACCGGAAACAGAACCTGAAAGGAGACAAGGACAGAGAAAGCCTTCCTCTGGACCAGTGCCCTGCATCTTGACTGCTAGCCTCCTGAAGTGTGATGCAATAGTCTTCTGTTTATGAAAGCCACCCACTTGTGGTGTCTCTGTTACAGCAACTCTAGGGAACTGAGACACCAGCATCCACTATAGTACTTCCATTCACTCAGGTGCCTAAGCCAGAACGCTCCCTCTCCCAACCATGCAATGTCCACATCACTTCAAGCATCTCCTCCTTCCATGCTGAGGACAACCACGTGGGTTGACAAAGCTCACCAGGACCCTATTTGGGCTTCTTCCCATGTCTCCCTCTATCCATGAAGTTACCACATTGCTGCCTGACCATTTGCAAAGCCCAGCTATATCATCTCCTCTGCCTGAAGAAAACAAACTCCTTAGTCTGGCAGTAAGTTAAAGATGTCAGATCTAGCAAATAAAACCATAGGGTGCCAGTTAAATGTGAATTTCAGATAAACAACATATTTCATTTTAGTATAAGTATACCCCATGCGATATTCAAATTCCTGGTCTCAGTTATCACTATCAACTGTCGTGGGATATGCTTATGCTAAAACTCTATTTGTTGTTTCTCACGTTTCACTGGCATCCAGCGTTTTATCACCAACACTGCACCAAGGCCTCTGCTCCTGTGCTAAGGTGAGATACCATCAGCAAGCTCCCCCTTTCCTCCTTACAGGGTCTTGAATTGCACTCAACAACTCACGAGGCAGCCGTATGAGAGTTTAAAACCAGGGGCACTTGGTGTGTGTGGGTAGAGTAGTCTGAAAGAGGAGCCTTATGTCCGTTTCAAAGTCTTGACACAAGTCTAGGATCCATGTTGAATTTTAAAGCTGCCTCATAGCAGCTCCTCTAACCTTGTTGCTGACCATATTCCCTAAGAGCACATCCTTTTGCTCTGAGGTCTGGCTGGTGGAGAATATCACAATCTATTCCCAGAGGGTGTTTCCATGATGGCCAAACAGATACAAGACGTGACAGCTTACACCCGAAGGGTCTCAAGCACATCATGTTCAATACATCGTTATGATGAACCCGCAGAAACAGATAAGATGGAGAAAGCAATTTTTATAGCAGCTTAAACCTGTCCTGCCTTTGTCCTGTGACCCTCCCGTAACAAACTGAAGAGTGTGCATGCATGCAATTACGTACCTTCACCAACCGTGTAATCCCACATATATGTTATCCCCCAGTCCCCACTAAGTGCCTGCTCTCAGACATCCTGCCTTTGACTCCCCTGATTGGCTTTCAGCCAGTTTTGTAACTTTCAGTTCCATCTCCAACTGTACAGAATGTTGTTCACCTCACTGTCTGACAGAGCGGCCATCTCCACTCTGTGAAATTTGGGTGTCTTCCTGGTCCCTATCCCTTAATAAACCTTTTACTTTTACTTAAGCAGATTCCGTGATGTTGCCCTACGATAGTGGCACAAATGGTGTGCATCCAACTACTAATAGTGGCACCATAGAAAAAAGGCGTGGTGATCCATTTCTGTAAAAAATCCCAGACGTTCAAAACCCTGTGGAGGGCAGTTCTACTCTGTAACAAACGGTCGCTATGGGTCGGACAATGGGTTGGGTCAAAGGAGCTCTGGTGGTGTAGTCCTAAGGCACTTGACTGCTAACCAAAAGGCTGGCGGTTCACACCCACCAGCCACTCCTCGGAAGGAAGACTGGGCAATCTACTTCCGTAGAGATACCACTTCAGAAACCCAAGGATGGCAGTGAGTTTGTTTTTTGTTTTTTATAATGTAGCAAGCGCTCCCTGCCCTGGCATTGGCTCCACGCTCCCCTGGGTCTGGGATTTGCTTTCTCCCATTCCCTCTCCTTGCTGGTTAAAATCCCAATGGGCTCAGCTCAGATGCCACTTCCTCCAGGAAGTCACCGTGATCAGCCCTGCAGCTGCGCCCTCTGTGTCCTTAGAGCCAGTGACTCCTTGTGGCTGCTCTCAGCCACTGCGTGCCCAGTCTTGGGTACTCAGCAGGCCCCTGTCCTCTCCGTCCCTCCTCGGCATCCCTCACAGTATCACACCCGGGGCTCAGAGCAGAAGTGAAGCTCACCCCAGGCTCATTGCATGAATGGATGTGTAAGGGCCCTGATCCTTCCAGAGAGGACCATCTTCCCTCAGAGAACAAAGCCTCCTCCATCTCCCTGTCTTCTAGGTTCCCAGAAGGAATCTGCTGTGTTCCTGCCGAGTCATTCACCTCCTTTGTTATCTATCGCTGGGGGATGCCCTGGGGACTGGCTGTTCATTCGGTGGCTGTGAAGCACCAGCACCCACTGCTCCTGAAGGGAGACCTGCTCTGCTCCCCGAGCGAGAGCTCTTCCGACCAGGAGGAGAGAGGACGCAGGGCCATAGATGGGTGGTGCTTGTCTTAGTCTCTTGGTGCTGCTACAACAGAAATACTGCACTACCGTGAGTAACTTGGTCTGGCTTTTCTAACCAGTCTTGGCGACTCCCACCAGATTACTGGGTGGGACCATGCAAGTAAGGTGTATGGAACTCTAATATGGGGCTTGGTTACTTTTGCTATGCAGCTGGGCTTAAAATGAGCCCACCTAGAGGCAGAAATGGGAGGATCACACTGCCGTCCAGAGAGACTAGCTGGAGGTGGAGTTAAGCAGAGCCTGTCCTTGGACCCGAGATCCCTGCGCTGGACCTCCTTGGCAGAGACTTGGCTGAGACAACTGGCAGCGATGACTGCCTAAAACAACTGCCTGAGGAACCAAGAAGCACAAGATAGAGCTGCGGGCTTGTTGGCCCACAGAGCAAGAAGCTGAGTGCCTTTGGGCAGGAGGCTAGCTGGTGGAGCAGGGTGCACCTAGGTGTGCCTATTGGTAGAGAGCTAAAAGAGCTTTGTGACACTTAGCTCCGCAGGGCAGAGACCAGGCTGAGAGGCCAAGGGCCAAAGAGGCATGCCTAAGGACTAGCAGGGGGAGACTGTACTGATGGAAGAATTGTGTCCTGAGAGGTTCCTGAAATCTGAATTGTAGGCTGTCACTTTCCTAAAAAACCCCGTCATCGTGAGTATTGCCTGTGAGTTCTGTGTGGCCATTACGACAAATTATCAAACCCAGTAGAGAGGTAGTGAGTGCCGTGAGAGGGACAGTTGGTGTCCGAGTTTGTAAAAAGGTTTGGAGGGTGGTGGCATGTCTGGGCTAAGCCTTGGGCTGCTGGTGGTAACTCTGTCTCCCTGTCGTGAAGTTAGAGGAGGTGGGAGGATGATTCTGCTCCCACGCCTTTTTTTGCAAAAACCCATGCGGGTGGCTTTAAGAGACAACAGTTCTTTCCTCACAGTTCTGGAGGCTAGAGTTCAAATTCAGGTACCGGCCCTGGGGAAAGGCTCTGTTTCTGTTGGCTCTAAGGAAAGATCCATGACTCTTTCAGCCTCTGTACCCCAGCATTCCCAAGTGCATGGCATCTGTCCCCCTGTTTTGTACTTCCTCTGTCTCTAATCCACTCTTCATAACTCAGAAGTGGTAAGGTTTAGGCCATACTCTACACTGACACGGCCTCATTAATATATCAAAGAAAACCTGTTCCCAAAATGGTTCACATTCACAGGAATAGGGTTAGAATTGACAACACATATTTTGGGGTGCATAATTCAATCCACAGGAGGGCATAGGACAAGGGTGTCATTGCTGATGTCAGATGGTTCTTGACTGAAAGACCACTAAAGGAAGGGAGAAATGAAGTCAGGTCACCTGAGAAACCCTGAGCTTGAGGGCAAGGCGGACAGGGCCCAGTTACATCTTGTCTACTCAGAATGAATAGGTTTTGGCCAGTGGCTTTGCCAACCGACACCATGCCAATTTCCAAGAGCCCATACTTGTCGGAGTACAATGCTTTCAAAAGGGGCCATGGTGGAGAAATACCTAGTGTCAGTCTATTAAAATGTTCTCAAATATTGTATATAGGGTCAC
>NW_006921722.1:5587747-5589325 GCF_000298275.1 Orycteropus afer afer
GTTTGTGCCACCAGGGACCTCTATATCACCAATCACCACAGCCGCTACCATTTAGACAGCACATGTTCACCACACTTGAGCAGAGGGAGGGAACACCGTCCACGCTAATGGTGGGAATCAGGGTCCAGAGTGAATTTGGGGGGCTCTTGGAGGAGCTAGTGGGGAAGGGAGAAGGGACCCTGGTCTCCTTGTGGACTCCTGTTGGGTTGGGTTGTTTACCCAACTCAGCCTGGCTTATGTTGTCTCTGACCCTCGCTTTTCTCCTCCAGTACCCAGAGCTGAATGGGACACTGAACAAGAGAAGCACAGAGGCTGACACATGGCAAGTGTCCCATGAGTGCAACTCCCACCCCTTTCCTGACATGAAACCAAACCCTGTAGGATCTGTCTGCTGTTCCCTGCCCCCAAGTCCACAAGTTGCCCAAAGTGACAGCTCATGTTCTCACCTCAGTCACGATGGAGGAGCCCAGTGTGTCATACACCCAGCCATGCTTGCAGGGGCCCAGCGTTAGGTGGCTCCGGTTGGTAGCCAGTTCAGCCAGCGGGTCCACACAGCTGAGGGTGCTCTGGTTCCAGTCCACCTCATACCTGAGGCACTGCTGGGTAAAGGCATCACCCAGGGCCCCGGGCACCGTGTAGTTCAGCTCCTCGTCCCGGCTCCAGCCACATCGCTGGCTGAGCTCGGCCACCCCGGGGCTCCGACAGCGGTGGTCTGGGGTGAAGCCCAGGAAGACGATGCCCACGTAGATGGGGGCAAAGGAAGCAGAGAGCAGGCACAGGGTCAGGAAGGCTTGCTTCTGGAAGCAGCCAAACTCCCCAACCTTCTCGAGAACTTCATCCACAGTGGGCATGGTAGAGTCAGCTGCATCACTCTGGCCAGCCCCACTGTGGGTTCAATGATTTATTGGGATTTTTTTGAAATAGGGTGGTTTGAAATCAAGTTGTTGTCCAAGCATGGTACTTCTGGAAGGCGACCAACTAGAAGTAATCTTTTACCCGTGGTGCCGGGTAAGCATGGAAGCAGGAGGGTGACCGTTGATTTGTTTGTTTAACTGGGAAGAAGGTTGAGCAGGGTCAAGCCCTCAGAGAATCAGAGCTCATGAGAGGGAGCATGAGAGCACTCTAGAAATCTCCTCTGTCTCTTTAAGGACCCCCTGAAGACGTTCTGTTGTGGGAAACTTCCTTCCTAACACAGATGAACACAGGAGGGCAAACCAACTGTTTGGCACGGCTAGGTGGTCATTCTTGCTAGTTGCCACCAAGTTGGCTCTGACCATGCTGACCCTGTGCACACTGAACAAAATGTCGCCCTGGTCATGCACCATCTTCATGTTCGTTGGTCTGCTCAAGTTCATCGTTGTGGTCACTGTGTACTCTGAGTCTCTTCTTCCAGGACGGTATCAGACAATGTGCCATTGCGATCCACAGCATTTTCAATGGCTAATTTAGGAGCTCTGGTAGCATAGTGGCTAAAGCACTTGCCTGCTAACCAGAAGGCTGGAGGTTCAAACCCACCAGCCACTCCTCGGAAGGAAGGTTGGGCAATCCTACTTCCATAGTGATACTGCCTCGAAAACC
>NW_006921722.1:5589425-5596390 GCF_000298275.1 Orycteropus afer afer
CTATGAGTCGGGGCCGACCCGACGGCACATAACAACAACAACAACAATTTTTGAAAGTAGATCATCATGCCTTTCTTCCTAGTCCAGACGCTCCACTGGAACCTGTCCACCTTGATTGAGCCTGATGGTAGCATAGCTCCCAGCATCACATCAACACAAAAGCCATCACAAGAGAACACCATGAGAGGCAGGTGGTGGGACATGGCCACAGGTGCTGGGTGCATCGTGCCCCTTCAACCCTCTGATGAAAGTCAGGCCTGTGTTCTCCTGAGCTCATCTTCTGGAGCCCCACAGAGGCCCTGTGGGTGAACCATGTCCCTATCCCAGGCCTCACTTCCAGTTGTCGCTGAGGGGCTTGAAGACCAGAGACTACTAGAAAAGGGAGCAGCGAATGGCCACACACCAAAGCTCTGGAACCCAACAGTGAGCCAACTGGACCAATCAGAGACATTAATAATAACATCAACTTCACACTTAGGAAGGAGGCTTCTGCCATCCCACTTGACTGATGAGAACTATGGCTCAGAGAGGCTAAGGAACTTCAGTGGTACTCAGCTAATAAGGGGCAGAGCTAGGATTCAATCAGGCAGTCTGACTCCAACACCACGGCTCCCCATCACCACAGGCTCCACCATTTAGACACCATGTGTCCGTCGCTCTAGAGCAGAGTGCCCTCTGAAGTGAGCCAGGTTCTTCTAAAGAATTCCCACGACACCTTCAGAGGCATTGTATCGCTGTCTCCATTCTGCAGCCAGGGAAGCAGAGGCCAAGGGAGGGGGAGCAGCTTTCAAAGTCTGCACTGTGATTAAGTCTGAGCCTGGCTCTGCTCGAGAGGAAGCCCTCCCAGGCTTTCAGCTGGCGTCTGGCTGCCTGGGAACCGTCCCCGGTGCTCGTTGGTGTTTGTGTTCACTAGGGAAACATCTGTTACGTCCCTGTGCGTCTGTGCCGTGGGTCGGAGATGGGTCCACCCCTGACTCCCAGCAGCTCACAGTTCAGAGGGCAGATGGCCTCTGTCTGAGCATCCTCGGGCTCCATAACATGCCATGCCATGACATGCCGTAGCATGCCCCACATGCCATGCCATGTGTGGTAGTTATATTTGTGTGTCAACTTGGCTGGGCCTGGTTGAATGGCTGGGCAGCTGGTGGTAGTTATTCCCCATGATGAGACTGGCAATCAACTCCATGGTGGGATCTACCACAAGCAGCTGAATAGCTGCTTTAAGGATGTGATCTGCTTCCAGTATATAAGAAGCAGCTTTGGGAATGGGCCAGGAGCAGGAGGCAGAGCTGGACTCCAAGGATGAAGGGCTTTCACCCAGCCCCTAGAGCCTGGCACTTTGAACTTGGACTTAAAGCCTCCTAATTGTAAGAATAAACTCCTGTTTGTGAAGGCAATCCCATTTGTGGTATATTCTTGTCAGAGCGGCACTAGGTAACAAGAACAGAATTTGGTACCGAGAGAGTGGGGTGCTGTTCTGACAGATACCTAAACTGTGGAAACAGGAGTGGAGTGTGTCCTTGACCCGAGACCCCAGCATACGGCCTGACAGATGGCAGGTACATACAGCAAGAGACCAGCATGAGAGACGGCAGAAGCAGAGCCCAGAGACCGGCATGAGACAGCGACAGCCTTACCAGCCCACGGAGGAGAAAGCTGGATGCCTTTGGTTCGGCAGCTTCCTGGCGGAGTGGGCTGCCTTCAGGCATTAATTGCTGAAGAGACTGGCATGAAATGGAGTAGCAGGTTGGCTGGCCCACAGAGCAAGAAAGCTAAATGTCCTTTGGGGCAGGAAGATTTCTGGCGGAGTGGAATGCCCCCGGGCATTCATCGCCAGAAGCAGAGACCAAGGAAACGGAAGCAGAGCTGCCTCAGCCTGAAAGGGTAGGACCATGGCCTTTGGGGGTGGAATGACCACAGCCCCCTAGGTTTCAAAGAGCCAGGCCTTCACCACCTTGGTTCTGGAGTGTGGGGCTGCTCGTTCATGTGAGCCAGTGGGATGGAGCCATAGTCGCTGCCCAAGAGTGAGGGGGCGGGGCTGCCATGCCCAAGAGGGAGAGAAACGGGGCCTGCCAGGCCAAGGGGTAAGGTCACCACTTAGGAACTAGGGGACTGGAGTCACCCAGTGGAAGAGACTTGTACAGATACCACCCACTGAAGATCTATACAGGTGCCAAGTTGACAAGAGGTGTAATTGTGGTAGTTATATTTGTGTGTCAACTTAGCTGGCCCTGGTTGAGTGGCTGGGCAGCTGGTGGTAGTTATTCCCCATGATGAGAATGGCAATTAGCTCCATGGTGGGACCTACCACAAGCAGCTGAGTAGCTACTTTAGGGATGTGGTCTGCTTCCTGTATTTAAGGAGAAGCCTTCGGGATGGTCTGTAGCCTATGGCGCGCTTGGACTCTGCATGTACCCTTGTTGCTCAGCAGCCTGCCGTGCTTGACCGACCTTGGGACTTACAATGGACTTGAGTTAATGGCCTGCCGTGTGGTTTGGTAACATCGGGACTGTCAGCCTGGGGCTTCTCAGCCTCAGCAGCCAGCAGCTGTCTGAGTGAAGAAACGCCTCTAGCTCCAGTGGGCCAGGAGCAGGAGACAGAGCTGGACCCCAAGGTTGAAGGGCTTTCCCCCAGCCCCTAGAGCCTGGCACTTTGAACTTGGACTTAAAGCCTCCAAATTTAAGAATAAACTGGTGTCTGTTAAGGCAATCCCATTTGTGGTATATTCTTGTCAGAGTGATGCTAGGTAACCAGAACATCATGCCATAGCATACCGTGACATGCCATAACATGCCACAGCACACCATAACATGCATAACATGCCATGCATGACATGTTGGGGAGGCCCCACAGCAAGGAATAGGGTGGGTGGCTTCAAACAACAGAAATGTGCTCTCTCCAGTTCTGGGGCCACAAGTCCAAAATCAGGTGTCTGCAGGGCCATGCTCCCTCCAAAAGCTCAGGGGAGCTCCGTCCTTGCCTCTCCAGCTTCTGGTGGCCCTGGCGTTCCTTGGCTCGTGGCCACATCAGTCCCATCTTGGCCTCTGTCATTATTGCATGGCCGTCTTCCCTCTGTGTCTCTGTGTCCCTTCTCTTCTTATAAGGACACCACTCACATAGGATCAGGAACCCCCTGCTTCAGTGAGACCTTATGTTAACTGAGAACATCTTCAAAGGCCCCATTTGCAAATAAGGTCACATTCACAGGTACTGGGGTCAGGACTTGAACGTATCTGTTCCAGGGATACAATTTAGCCCGTAACAGACTTGTGAAGGGGCCATGCCCAGGGCTGTGGCCGTAGTGTGCACCAGCTGGCCCCTCAGCCCGCCATGAGCCTCACTGCCCCCCTCAGAGTTAACCAGGGGAAGCAGAAGGAGCAGGAGGGGAGGGGCAGAGGGTGCAGCAGACCGACTCTCAGGCAGCCCCCAGGCCCCGCCTCCTGGTGCTCACCCCAGGGAAGGGACCCGTGACTTGCTTCCAACTGAGAGGATCTGGCCAATGGGGCAGGTGGCCCCGTGGTTACGTCACATAGACTGTAAAGTCTGCCTTGTTGGCATTGCTGAAGCAAATGGCCATGCTGGGGATGCCACGGCCAGGAACGGAGGAGGGCCTCTGGCTGACAGCCAGCTCGACACTGAGACCCTCAGTCCTGCACGGCAAGGGCCCAAATCCTGCCAACACCCAGGTGTGCTTGGAGGCGGGTCTTTCCCCAGCCGGCCCCTCCTGACTGCGGAGGGTCCAGGTGTGCCGTGCCCCACAGAAACCCTGCTTCACAATGAGCCAGGGCTCTGGCAGGAGCAGGGCCCAGGGCAGGCCCAGCTCTCCTCCAGCAGGTCGTGTGCAGCACTTCCTACACCCACTGGGGCCGTGCAGTGTGCTCCACCCGCGCTCAGGCCCCTTCCTGGGGAAGACCTGGGAGCCGGGTGGCTGTGGAGGCCAGGGCACTGGCAGAGCCAGGACTAAGGCTGTGCAGTGTTTCCATGCATGCCTGAGGGCCCAGAGCCACTCCCTCGGGGACACCTAGGAGCCAGGCGGCGAGTGAGGAGGCCAGGGCTTGGCCTCTAAGTCTGCCTGGTGGCTGCTGTTGGGAGTGTGTGTGTGGGGGGTGTCTGGGATGGCTGGGTCCTCTAGGCTCTGGGCTCCATCTGTTCGTCCGGGTCACCTGCTTGGGAAAACACCGTGCATAGGCTGGCTCACCCACCCCTCCCCAGCCCCTTACCCCGCTTCCCCATCCCTCCACTCCTGCAGGGGTCCCCACCCCCAGCAGGGGTCAAAGAGGACATCAAGGCCCAGGGTTACAGGTGGAGATCTTCATCCCCTCCTGCACTTACCGGGGAGGAGGAGCCTGGGGCAGAGACGCAAGTTCACCTGCCAAAGGCACCTAAGACGGAAGCACTGGCACCCGCAGGTCCCGATCCTGGTCATGGTTGCCATCAGCCAGCTGGCGCCCTAGGCTGACCCCAGAAACAACTTTTGGATTTCAGGGAAACCAGGCCTCCCAGTCTCAGGGGCTGACCCAGGATGGTGAAGGCTCCACAGTCTACAGAGAAGCCAAGTCCTGGCTACCTTGTCGCCAACTTAGGGCAGCCCAGTCATTACTCAAAAATGTAGGCCGTGCCCAGAATGACACAAAGCCGATTCCGCTGAGAGGAGTAGTTGTTTCATCACTCGTGCGTAAGTGGGGGATGGCCAGAGTTTCAGAATACTCCCCAAGTCCACTCACCCCCAGTGGGCAAATTCAGGGTTGAGCCATGAGCTCATGATTACAGGCGCACGTGCCATTCCCAAGGACCAGGGCACTGTAACCCATGATGTGCACAGGGAGCCCTACGTGATGACCCGGCTGTATCGTCTCCTGGGTCTGATGGCATCGCCACCAGGTGGATGTGCTCTTCTCACGGCTGACTGCCCTGGAGTATCTCACGCTACATTCTTTGGGTTTGGGCCTCTGGGTTCCCCTGCTCTTTCCTGTGGTTACTTTTTTTTTAGGATTTGGGTGAAGATTTACAGAGTAAATTCACTTTTCATACAGCAGTTCACATATACTTTGTCTCATGACATTGACCAAAATTTACAATGCAGCAGCTCCCCTCCCACTTCCTCCCCATAGTTACCTCCTCCCAGTGTCCATCCCTTCATACTCTTCTGCACCCTGAGCTATCTCCCTGTGCATAAGCAGCCCTTCCTTCTCCCATGATTGTTCTCTCCAGGGCGTGTGTCTACTTGAGGTAAATGTTTAACTCACATGCCTGTACTTTGTTTGGCTGGAAACCACAGTTGTGGGTTCAATTCCAGACCTGAAGGGCAGCTAGGGGCTATAGTCTCAGTGGTTACACCAGGCTCCATTGGACCAGCAAACCTGATCCCCACCTTCTTTTCTTTTTTTTTGCCTCCAAATGATTTTGAGTTTTGTACCACATTGTTCTCCCTCTTTATGCAGCATCTCCTACATCCCTTCCAAGTGGATGGCAGTGGTAGCTGGGCACCATCTAGTTCTTCTGGTCTCATAGTTGTATAGGTTGCAGATCGGATGGTGTACCAGTCTCTAGGACTGGTTGTTTCCATTAATTTTGGTTTTCTTCTTTCTTCTTGACGAGGAGAGACCCGTTGTTGCATCTAGATGGCAGCTTCCTAGCTTTTAAGGTCCTCCTGTGGTTACTTTGTACCTTAGGCTATCCCTACATGGGTCTTACCAGGGGCCAGCACTGTCCTGGGCAGACTCCCTGTGGCTTGACTTGAACCAACCTGAATTCCCCAGTGACCTGGCAAAGGGCTGTCTCTGAGTAGGCATTAGGACAATCTCAATGTGCTTTTGGGTGGAGGGGCTGATAGGTGGCACCGGAGGGCCGCTGGGCAGAGAGCAGCCACCCCCCTGCTGCAGTCCTGGGTGCCCGTGATAAAGGAGGCCCAGTGCATGCAGAAGGGACACCACACAGCCCAGGAACCAACAGAGGGCCTGTTTCCAGAACTCTCCTCTCTGCGATGTCGGCATTGGCCCTGGTGCTACAAGCCTCAGGGGCTACAGCTTGAAGTTCCCTCCCCACGTCCTCCCCTTGGACGACTTGGCTTGGAGTCTTGGACCGTACGCTCCCTGGGGGGAACTGGAGAGGGCAGAGCAAATAGCCCCCAAGAGGCCTTCCCTTTGATCGTTGGCAGCTGTGCTCATGGCCTCAAGTGTGCTGATCCAAGGTATGCACAGCCTCACCTCTTCAAGCTGGAGAGCAGCCAGGGGCCAAGGTCCTGGGAGAAGCCAGGGCCCCACCCCCACCCCATCCGGGCCCAGCAGTTTACTGCTTACTCTTCCATGGAAAAAAGCAGCCTCCTAGCTCTGGACAGGAGCTGCCCTCCTGAGCCTGGGGGCCCGGGCCCTCTTCTGGGACCAGAGAGCAAGGTCAGCCCTTACGTGGCCTCTGCGTGCTGCCTTCCCCCACCTCCCAGGCCCAGGGGTCGGGTAAAGTCAGGGTGGCTGGGCCCTGCTGGGCAATCAAACTGGCAAAGGGGGGGGGGGGGCAGTGGCAATGCTGCAGCCAAAAACCAAGAGTTAAAGAGTGATGGTCAAGGTTGGATTCAGTCAGGTGAGGGTGGGGAGGGATGATTGAAGAATCAAAGGGAGCCGACTAGCAACTGCCAGGCTGACCACCATGCGCCGTGGCTATGTCTTTCTTTCTGACCACAAGGCAGCAAGCAGTCCAAGGGAGGGCTGGACAATGAAAAGAACTTCCCTGAAAGCGAGGGGGTTGGCCCAGCCATCGGTTGTCAGGCCTCTTCTTTACAGAGGGCTTCCTTGTGGGCTTAGCAGGAAGCTGGGACTGGCTCAGAGAGCAGCACCCCTCGATGCGATCCTGAGACATTGTAAGGTAAACCTTTACAGGACCCTGAGATGTCATGAGTCGGGAGACACGGTGCGGAATTGTGAAGAGAGGCAATTCCAAATGGATAATTAAAAATGAGATGGGGGGAAGGA
>NW_006921722.1:5596976-5641603 GCF_000298275.1 Orycteropus afer afer
TGCATGAGTCAGAAAAGCCTTCAGCCCCAGTGGGCCTGGAACAAGCAGCAGAGCTGAAGCCCACGGCTGAGGGGCCTTCACCCAACCCCTAGAGCTGGCACACTGAATTCAGACTTGTAACCTCCTAAATTGTCAAAGAATACATTCTCGTTTGTTAACTCCATGCACCTGTGGTATTTCCATTATAGCAGCACTAGAGAATCAAGACAGAGATGGACCCTAAGAAATCTGTTTTTAACAAAGCAGTAGCTCTCTGCTTTGATGTTAACATTCTGGTAGCGCTCTGTGACTGACTAGGAATTTAAGATGGAAGACTCTGGATTTATTCGAGAGAAAACACTACCGTAAGGAAGAACTCTTAGATGAGGTTCCGAGCACATGCTCCACTCTATCATGGGATTCTCCCCTCCACGGCCGTTGTTCTGGAAAACGGCACCCTCGGAGGTGGGTGTTCTTAGAAAGAGTGAGGAAATTAGATCTCAGTAACGCTGGGAAGGCCAACTGGATCTCCGTTTAGTAACACCTACTGAGCAAAGCAGACTCAAGAGAAACTAGAGGGCTGCTTCACACAGTGCCAAGGAGAACACTGAAGCTAAAACCCAGATTCAAGACACCTGTTTAACCTAGAAAGACACTGAAGGCAAGTGGGCAGGACCAAGAGCGTCCATGGAAAAAACCGCAACACCCAACTAATAATTTATCTTTTATTGAAATTGTTGAATACGTTATATTACAGTAAACTTGATTGAAAAAAAAAAGAGATAAATCAATTTTTAAAAATACACTCATGTTGAAATCAAATAAGCCAGCCACACCGGGTGCAAACCGGCATTGTGGAGGGCGGTTTGCTTCTAAATAGATGAATACTGTGAGTCTATGTACAGCTCTAAAACATGACACCCATCCCCAAAAGTCTCCCCAGAAACATCGAGAAAGGAGCCACCAGCCACGAGGGGGAGGGCACCGGAGCTGCCCGTCCGTCCGTTCTGGCCACACCATGGGTCCCACCGCGGCCCATCTAGAGCACAAACCCAGGCCCACACGGGGCAAGGTGAGGACCCACCTTCTCTCATGCCATCTCCCTAAGTCACACACTGTGCAAATTAAGGCTTCAATAGGTCGAATGGTTGATCAATGCATTTTTCTTTAAAAAAATAAGCACAGTAAAGGTGGTATTGTGAGACCCTGAAGAGATGAGACCTAAACCCCAAATCTGGAAAGAGTAATGTGCTTGGCCAACTCAACCCCACGCACACACGTACACAATCCATCTTTGGCTGGGCCGTGTGTAGAAATACTGACAAGCATGCCCTGTCCACTGAGGTTGAGGATGCCATGCAAAAAGCAGTAGCCGGTGACCAACTGAAGGCATAGACAGGCAAGCCTCCAGAGCCCAGGCACTCAAGGTCTGCGTGCACGCGTGTGCGTGTGCGCACGCGTGTGGCGTGTGCGTACGCGTGCGTGTTCCCTTCAGAGCAGAAAGCAAAAAGGAAAAGACAGGATGGAGTATTCTAACGTAGGGGCTACACCAGCAACCAGTTCCTGGGCCCTGGGTCCACTTCCCTAGTGCACTAACAGGGTTCCCTTCTACTAACGGGTAACCCAGTAGGTGACGCCCTGGGCCACAGGAAGATACTGCTGCTGTCTGGTTTGATTTTCTTCCTTTTTCGCAAACCTGAGTAAATGTTAAAGTCAATAAATACAAGGAGAGAATTAAGATGCTCAACAGAATGGTCAAATGTCCAACAGGGACTAAAGCAGCGAGGGTTCTGTCAAAAACAGCCCTCTGTTCTGAGATACGTCAGCCGGCATGAGGACACGCACGGCGGGCAGCACTGGGGGCAGAACCCTGGAACGAGGTCCCCCTCTGGCCAATCTGTGTTCCAATGACTGTGAGCACCCACGCAAGCAGCGCCGGGCCTCGTGACCCTCTCCCCCATCACAAAAACTCTTCCCTTGTGAAATCGTTTTTGTCAAAGGCAAAAATGATAGAAGCGTCATGGCGGTAAAGTCTTATTTGGTTGGAGGTGCTTTGTCGTGCCATGATGTGTCTTCCCTCGGAGGCACCAGGGGTTAGACGTGGAGGAGGTCCTCGTCGCTGTCGTCATGGAAGGCCACCGGGTGGGCAGAGTGCCCTGGCCTCTGCTGGCCGGCTCTGCACTTCCCTTTCCGGGCCCTCTCCTCTCTGACCAACCCCAGCCTGTCATCATCCCACTCCCGACCTGCCTTCCTCGGGGGGCTCCTTGTCTTGTGCGAGCTATCCGCCCCGGACCCTCGGGCAGAGTGCACCTTCACGTCGGGGATGGTCAGCACCTCATCCTCGCTGTCCTGGTCGTCCCCGTGCAGGGACGTGAGGGCGTCGGCTTTCACCGACTTTGTGGTGATGTGGCCGTTCTCCTGCCCGTCCTTCCCGGGTCTGGGGGCTGGCATCTGGATCTCCTCCATGAGCCACTCACTCTCATGCTCGTCGGCCTCCTCCTCCTTGCTGACCTGTGGGACCAACCGCAAAGACCACATGAGCCCCTGAGACTCATTATTCTCCCACAGACCAGCCCAGGACTCACCCCAACTGGGGCGACGGCCCCTCCCCACAGTGGTGATGGCCTGTCTAGCTCCCAGGGCCCTACCAGGGGCAAGGCTAGGGCTGGCCCCCTGCCTGCTCCACCGGGACCCCAAGAGTAATACAAGTGGGCAGAGCCAAGCAGAAGGTAATCACGTGATGGTTCATTTTATGCATTAGCTTTATTAGGCTATGGTTCTCAGTTGTTCTGCCAAACACTAGACTAGCTGCTGTTATATAATGTAATCTAATACAATGTAAAGTCTTCACCTCCCATCGTGTAATCTGACGCATGTACCGTATTCACCTCCCATAATGCAATCTAATGCACTGGAACGTCACCACTTCTCATAACATAATCAGTGGGATGTAACCAATCAATCAGTTGACGGGGAGTTCTTTACGGCATGGTCTGCCTTCAGACCATAAACAGATGTTTTTGGCAGAACTTGCTCACTTCTCTGGATTCCACACTCTTCTCTTCACCTGACTGACGGATCTTGGAACACAAACCCACAAAGTCCCCAGCTTGTCACCTGGCCCACAGGTTTCGGACTTGCCGGCCCCCACAGCTGGCCCCCTACTGACTGAGCCCCGACAACTGTATGGCCAATCCCTTGAAGCAGCACTTGTGCTGGGTGTGGGTGTGGGTGTGGGTGTGTGTGTCTGGTTCTGTTTCCCTAGAGAGCCCTAGGACAACTCAGGGTGGAAGGCAGGTGGTGACAAGGCAGCAATGCTGGGCAAGAAGTAACTCCCCCAGCTCTCGGCACATCAAAGTGCCTGCGTGGCACAGGGCAGGGCACGTGGTAAGAGCAGCTGCAGCAGGACACGTGCAAAAAGCCTAACCGATGGGAACCTTTCCAGAAGCAGTTTGGCAACATTCACCAAGGGCCACAAATGTTGATGTCCTTTGGCCCAAAGAATGCCTCTTTCTGGAGATTTACCTGAGGACAATAACCCAAATGCGAGAGGGACAAAGATGGTCATGGGTTAGGCTTGGTTTGGTTCTAGAACAGCCAAGGGAGCAGAGGCAAACTAACAGTCCTCCAAGGAAGTCCATCGCAACCAAACCAAAAAACCAACTGTAACCCAAGAGGAAACTTGAAGGAAAATCACAGAAGACATGCTAGGGTCACAGGGGAATGGATCTCCCTTTTCAATTTCCACTGATAGTGCTCCACTGATGATGTCCATGATGATGCCTTTATGAATGTTACCGACACTGACAACTGTGACCACGCTCTGTTATGGGGAGGGGACGGGCAGGCAAGCTCACCCGAGACCCCCAGCAGAAACTTACCTTAGAGTATTTGTAGGACACATTTGAACTTCTTCTACAGCAAGCGGTGAGCTTATTCATCACTGTTTCCCTGTGAGAGAAGAGCCCCTAATTATTTTGTGGTCGACAAAGCACGAGGCAGGAATCTGACAGCAGCTGACAGCAGTAAGACTTCTGCTGCCGCTGGACCCAAATGCAACTCGCTTCCAAGCCCCCGGCTCTACTGCACACCCAGTCCACGGGGGCCCGGCCGCCTCTCCTTACCTCTGTTCCTTCTTGTAGAGCAGCAGGGTCAGCAGACAGCCAGTCAGGGCCACCAGCAGCAGGCTGAGAATGGCCCCCACGGCCTGGCTCCGCCCCGAGAGCCCCTGGTGCTCTGGCCCGCTCTCTCCAGCACTCTCGCCATCCAAGCCCACCCTGAAATGAAGCCAGCGAAGATCAGGTCCCGCGCGGCAGGCCACCGCCACGCAGACTCGCTCTCGGGTGCCTGAATGCTCGAGTCAGCCACATGGTGGTGAGAGTGAGTCACCACTGGGTCAATTCCAACTCCTGGTGCCCGAGTGTGCAGAGCAGACCGGCTCCAGGTCTCTAAGGCTGTGGCCTTTCAGAAGCAGGGCACCAGGCCTGTCTTCAGAAGTGCCTCTGGGAACATTTGAACCTGCAACCTTTGCCAGTAGCTGAGTGCTTCACTGCTGGTGCCACTCAGACTCCTCAAGTCAACCCTAAGAAGTCCCACCTCAGAGAGCACCTCGGACTTCTACAAACACCTCCATGACTCCTGCTCCAGCCACGAAAGAGCCATTTCACGGGGAAAAGAGCTTCAGAAAACCTTCTGTGATAACAAGGAGCACGGGAACGCAGATCAGAAGACACTGCCCTAGCTTCATGCAATACTGTGAGTGGAATAAGAGCTGCTCCAAGGAACACGGCCTGTCCAGCCCCATGTGCCCAACCGGGAGAGTCTCCAAGGGAGGGGGGGCAGTGCTTGCGAGAGCAGACCTGAGATACGAGCTGCCACCACGTCCCAGGACCAAGTGCTCTCTTCCCCAACTTCATTCTGGGAAGAAACAAGGGCCACAACCCAGGCAACAGCTCCCCCGCCCCCCCAAATCTCATCTTAGGATGTGGCCTTGACGTTTCCTGGGTGTAGCAGTTATGTTTGTGTGTCAACTTGGCTGGGCCTGGTTGAGTGGCTGGGCAGCGGGTGGTAGTTATTCCCTATGATGAGACTGGCAATCAACCCCATGGTGGGATCTACCACAAGCAGCTGAGTAGCTGCCGTTGGGGTGCAGTCTGCCTCTTGTATATAAGGAGAAGCCCTGGAGATAGTCTCTAGCTTATGGTACAGCTTGGACCCTGCATGTAGTGCTGTTGTTCAGCAGCCTGCCATGCTCTGCCGACCTTGGGACTCACAATGGACTTAAATTAATGGCCTGCTGTGTGATTTGGTAACATCGGGACTGTGCCTTTTTACTTGTCGACCTTGGGCTTGGCATCCTCAGCAGCCAGCAGCTGTCTGAGTGAAGAAAAGCCTCTAGCTCCAGGGGCCGGGAGCAGGAGGCAGAGCTGGACCCCAAGGTTGAGGGGCTTTCACCCAGCCCCTAGAGCCTGGCACTTTGAACTTGGACTTAAAACCTCCAAACCATAAGAGAATAAACTCCTGTTTGCTGAAGCCATCCCATTTGTGGTATATTCTTGTCAGAGTGGCACTAAGGAACCAGAACAATGGGCATTAAGGGCACAGCTGCAGTTCAACACTGGGCACATGGAAGGCACTCAGTGAGGGTTTGGATTTAAGTAAGAAAGTTTACTACGTCACTATTTCAATAAGAGACTGTCACATCCTTCTCCCAAGGAGTGCCTGGTGGATTTCAGTTCGTAGATGAGTGCTGAACCACTGTGCCACAAGGCTCCTTGTCTCTATCATGAAGTCACACTCTTCCCAAAAGCACCAGCTTGGGGCAAAGTGACCTCCCACTGAGAGTCTGTCACTATCACTGTGCAAAGTCCCCAGGAAAAGAAAGTAGAAAAAAAATGAAAAAGTTCAGTCACCCACGTCAGAAGCAGGAGTTAGTTGGTGGCATTTTAACCTCTTCAAGGCACTTGGACAGGGAGCCCAGGCCTTGGAAAGCAAGCAGCGTTCACTTTACGTTTCACTGACTTATTTAATCCACTCCTTTCACAAAGAGCTTCCTGCTTTTATTTTCCAACGATGTCACCAGAATACTATGACTACTCAAAAGCTAAGTCCCAGTCAGTGAGAGTCCCCAGAAGGCTCCTTCAGGGACTGTGCCGCTAAGAACCCTCACAGCCATGCCCTGCGGTGACTCAGGACACAGCTGCCTACGTTTTGTTGGGCTGGTGCCTGTATACAGTGAAAAAGAAAATTAAGATGTAAAGAGTACGCTCTGGAGCTGGGCCCACACTGTGTCTACCTCTGCTGTCTGCTGATGAGCAGGTCCTTATCCAGGAGGTGGACGGACCACATGTGCGACGACAGCTCATTGTGCTCCTACAGACTCAGGACCGAGAGTGCAAAGCTGTGAAGATGGGGTGGCCTGAGCGGCGCAGGAAGAGGACAAACCCAAGCCGTTCGCAGCACGTGGTTTCAGGCACAGGAGCAGAAGAGGTCAGAAGAGACAGTTCCCACAGACCACACGACGGCTGTGCTCTTCCCTCCTCTCGTCAGGGACATGGCCTCCTCAATTCCCACGGCAACCTGACACACCACTGATTGTCACAGTCTAGACAGAATTTCTCACTCGGATACAGACCATACTTCACTCGAATAGAAGTAAAGGTTCACCATGTAACCCACTTGCACTAGAACACAAAGGAACTACGGCTAGGAATAGAGACAGAACCTCTCCCCGAGGAGCTGAGGGGGCAGTGTGGGAAATGGCGTTGGTGGTACCAGGTGGGTCCACGCACAGAGGTGAATGGGTCACACAGAGGAGAAATGGCAGCTTTCCTGGGAACATGGGGTGTGGGGCAGGAGTGGAACGGACAGCAGGATGCTGGCCATGGCGGGCCAACTACTTTTGTACGAGTCTGAATAATCCCACAAAAAACAGACACTTGGTAAGCATCTATCCACGAGAGGAGACCAACCAACCAGCACACACTCCCAAGGGCCACCACGGCCATGCTTACCCGAGAGGACACACGGCAGAGGTGTACCACGAGAAGAGGTACTGGCAGTCGGCAGTCTCATGGCTGAACTCAGGGATCCCGTTCTCTGCCAAAGGGTCGCAGTGGAAGAAAATGGTGGATGAGACAGACTTGGTCTTGTCTTTGCCACACTTTGAGGACGAAGCAAACACAACATCGAGGTCACCATCTGTCAGAAAAGGAAAGTGCTAGATGAGGTGAAGGCTGAACATGGTAACTGTAATCAATGCCACTGAGCTGTCCATGTGAACGTTCAAACAGCAGGTGCTCTGGTACCTATGCATTTACCACAGTCAGGAAATCAGATGACGTACTGCACTGGACAAACCTGCTGCAAAAGACCTCTTCAAAGTGAAGAGCAAAGATGACTCTTCGAAGACTAAGGTACACCTAACCCAAGCCATGGTATTTTCAATCACCTCATATGCACGTGCGAGCTGGACAATGAATAAGGAAGATAGAAGAAGACTGAAGCTTTTGAGCTGTGGTGTTGGTAAGGAATATTGAAGGTACCATGGACTCCCAAAAGAAGTAACAAGTCTGTCCTGGATAAAGTGCAGCCAGAATGCTCCTTGGAAGTGAGAATGGCCAGACTTTGTCTCACCTACTTTGGTCATGCTGTCAGAAGGAACCATTCCCCGGAGAAGGATACCATGCTCGGTAAAGTGGAGGGTGAACAAAAGAGGGGAAGGCCCTCAATGAGATGGATTGACACAGTGGCTGCAGTGTTGGGCTCAGCTGTAGCAAGGACTGTGAGGCTGGCACAGGGCCAGAGAGTGATTCATTTTTTGTACATAAGACGACTACGAGTTGGGGTTGACTTAACAGCACCTAACAACAACAACATATTTACCATAATAATAATAATAATAACACCATTACATGGACTTGTCAGTAAGGTGCGAAGTTTCTCTTCACCATCCGTGAAGGGTCTGCCGAGGTGTATGTCAAGCATCAGGCATAGCGCATTCTACTCCCCCCATGCACTCTCCTCTTACACCTTAAAAAGGCCCCTTGCACACACGTGCCGAGCCCCTTCCCAGGCCAGTGTGCAGGACGGGGTTTAGCCTCACCCAAAGAGCTCTGCAGCTGAGAGGCACGGTCCTCGGCTCATGGTATGATTGAAGGTGGGGCTGGCCATGCCAGAAAGACCACTCATATGATGGAAAGTGGGGCTTCAGGTCATGTGGTATCAGTCGCCCCAGAGACTGAGATCAATTACATGGGCAATGAATCAATCAGTCATCCTACGTGATGAAGCCCCAGTGAAGACTCTGAACACCGAGGCTCAGGAGCACCCCGAGTGGGTGGGACTGACTCTGTGCGTGCCACCACACATCAGTGCTGGGACAGCAACGTGTCCAGACTGCACGGGGAGGACGTGGGGGGCTCCACGGTGGGTAAATCCCAGCCCCGCCCTGTGCACTTCTTCCCTTGACTGACATTCATCTGTATCCTTTTCCTAATCAACTGGAACTGAGTTCTTACAGTTGGGTCAGAAATGAGGGTGGTCTTGTGTGGGCTCTGCTCTGTCTGAACACTGCAGTTGGCTAAACGCTCCACTATCAGCCCCAGTGGAGCACCAGGAAGGCACAGGTGAGGGCTTGGTGTGTGGGACACGTCTGTCCACAAACAGTGGGCCCGTGGCCATGAGGGGCCGACTCTGAGGCACAGGATGCCTGCAGGCGTGGCTCGTAAAGGCCTGAAGAGGAAACGGGCTTCGGAGCCGAACATGGTCATCTTTGCTTTCTGACAGTCCTGCTAAATCACTCTTACGTAACTTTTGATGGGGTGGCCATGAAGTCCAACGTTTTGGCATATAGCCACCTTTGTTCACCAGAGGCATAAAAACCCCTGCCTCCCGTGGGGTGCACAGAGAACTGAACCTGTGTGCCACCACCCTGGACCTGCCTTATGTTTAAGTCCCTCCTAACAATCTCCTTTACCACAACCCTGGAGTCGCCAGCCTCTTTCTTTGGTCTCACGGGCCCTTTCATATTTGGAGGCAAATTTCAAGTTACTGGTCCATGCCCAGTCAAGGCTCCACGTGCTCCCACCTGTAACAAGCCACGACAGGAAGGCACAGTGTTCCACAGGCTTGTGTGGGGGAGCACGTCAGGGAGGAGTCAGGAGTCAAGATGGCAACTCCTCTGTGGCCTGCTCTTCCCTCAGGTGAACTCATGAAGAGATTTAAAACTCCACTTCTTCATGAAACATCAAAAGAGGGCCTCAAAACTAACCCTACTTTCTGACGCTAGCGAACAAAGCAGGCCAGTGACAAGGCCTACAAAAGCGTCTTATTAACTGAGAACACACACACACATGTTCAGAAAGTCAGGGATTCTACAAAGTATATTAGAGGTCCATGTCGTGAATGAGAAGGTCCTTCCCGCCGGGGTGCCTTTTGTTACAGTGGTGCTGGGAGACTAACAAGTGGCCAGTGGACAAGCTCCTTGAAGGGCAGCAAGGAACAAAGGACGCCACTTCTGTCAGAGCCAGTACCAGCCTTTCACACCATCTCAAGGGTGGATGCCGGTGTCTCTCGACTTCCTCTTTTATGCCTTTGACATGTATCAAATCTCTTACCCTTCTGTAATATGAAGTTTCAAACTGAATAAAGCATCATGGCTGCACCCAAATCAGCAGTTAATTGTGCATCCCCCACCTCATCACAACTTGCAGGTATGGGGTTAGACCAGGGTTGGCTGGTGGTTGTCTAGCTGAGGTCTGACACACCCACCATGAAGTGCCTATGTCTTCCACACACTGCAATCCATTCTTTAGAATGCAGGTCAACACAAGGGGCTCTGTTTGTAAAGTGTTCTAGAATGCCAACCTAAGGACATTTGTTCATGAGAAGTTTCAAGCTCTTCCTCTGAGGATGTTAAATGGGAACACTGACAGGTAACAATTACCTTGAATGTAGTATTTGGTTTTATCCGAAGTTCCCACCTTCCTACTAAAGTGCTGGTCGTTAGGTTTCAGCTGGCAGATGTTAGCCCCAGAACACGAAGGATTCGTGGAGCTGGTGATGGAAGAGAGCTGGATTTCATACAGGTACTTGTCCCCGTTGGTTCTCATGTCCCCAGAGGCGCTGAAGAGCCTGGAGAGACACAGAAGATCACCTAAGGCCTGGCATCCTCCAAGGACGTCATTTACTACATAACCCCCAAGCCCTTGGTGGAACCACAGGGCACGAGGTGCTTTCCTCTGACATCCCCAGCCTGGGCAGTGCCTCCTGAATCTGCAAAGGCTCCTGGGGTATGGACTTCCCACCCCAACCGTGTCACTACCCAATCCCACTTCTGCTGTCTGAGCGTTAACGGTCTTCCTCCGACGTCTGTGGCCGGCACCCCACTGCCTCCCTCTGCCCCGGTGCAGATGGCTGTAAGCCCAGCCGCCCCAGCAACACTGCTGGAAACTCCTTCTTCACAAACTGGCAAGCCCAGAAGGCTCCTGCTGACAGTTTGCAGGCTTCAGTGTCTACCCTGGGCTTACTGTAATGTCAGGGAGGAGAAGGGGCCTTTATTAGGAGAAAATTCACCATCTTTGGTGTTAAATGTTAATCATTCAATAATGTTTTCTCTCAGTTTGAGCAAAATACAGCAAGCTCCCTGGCAACAGCAGCTCAAATACACAAACCACTTGTCCTGCACCACTCCCCGCCTGTTAAAGATCTGAACCACTGGCCTAATTTTAAATACTTTTCCGTGAGCAGAAGGAAAATATCTGACTTACTTAAAATAGATGTCTCCCAGGCTAAAGCTCTTGCCGTTTATGGGATTGGTGATGGTCCCATTCACCACCTCCACCTCCTGGGGCTTCACCGCACATGCAGCCCGGGTGTCCCAGCGGAAGTAGTAGGTGCAGCTGTCGATATCAAACCTGAAAGGCAGCAGGTACAGCCCCCCAGTCACCAGCCCGGCCACCAGCAACCGCACAAAGATGAACACACTGACCAAGAGCACCACACCCCTAAGGAAACGTGCTGGCTTTCTACAAAGGTGCGGCAGGCCCCAGTCGGTCCTGCATTCAGCCCCCGTGCGCACAGAACCACTGCATAAATCAGCCCTTCCCGGCGCCTGGGCTGCCAGCCTGCTCAGGGACTGCAGACGTGACGCAGAAGGCAGCTCTGCTTTGTGGCTGTCGTGAGCTGCTGCAGAGTCAGCCCGTGACGCATGGCGACCCCTCGCACACAGAGAACAGGCTGCTGTCCTTCACGGGGTCTCACGGCTGACTTTCGCCAGACCACCGGGCCTCTCCTCCTAGTCCATCTCAGTCTGGAAGCTCCACTGAAACCTGTTCAGCATCAGAGCAACACTCAAACCCCTCCTGACAGATGGGCGATGGGTGCACAGGAGGCGCACCAGCTGGGAATCGAACCTGGGTCTCCGCCGTGGAAGGTGAGAAGCCTGCCACGGAGCCACCACCAGCCCAGTTCTGGGTAGAAACCCTTCCAGCACCTTAGTACTGCAGGCCTGTGTACATGCTTCAAAATTCAGAAACACTTTAAGGGCTGGGGTTGGCTCCCAGATTTCTGAAATTTTGTTTCACAAGCTTCTCAGGTTCAGCTGTGGAAGAAATCCTTTGACAATTTCTGGGTCTCCCTGTTCCAAGCCGAGTGGTCTGTTCACTGACATCAACTCACACATACCCCCAAGGAACCACACTCCACCTAGCACCTGGGGTGGGACTGTCTGATGGGATCCAGGAATGTCCAGCCATAGGCCCCACCTGCTGCCTGGACACTCGGCCTCGGGTGCCACCAATCGACACGCCTCTGAACCTACTGTCACAGTCAGAGACAGAGGCCAGCCAACAAATAAAGCACTAAGTCCAGGCCAGGAGCTTGGTTTACAGGGTAAGCAAGGACCAGGAAGTGGCTTGAGTCTACAAACCATGCTACCCAAGATGGGGTGACTGGTCCTGTCACCAGGGAATGCTGCCCTGTGTGGGGCAGCCCCGGTCCTCACACCCAGAGGAGCAGTAACCCAGCTCCTACCCTACTGAGGCAACCCAAACCTCCTCTCCCTGCATACCCACTGCCAAACTCCAAGTGAGAACCACGGGAGAAGTTCCAGAGAGCTCTGCAGGGCACCATGTCCCACGGTCCTCTGATGCTACAATCATCTTACCTGCTGTAGGCCGGCCTGCCCACTGTCTTCGCACATGTCAACTCGATCACTGTGGATGCGGTCTTATTTTCACCACACTGATAGCCTTTTGAGTAAGTTACGACAACTCTATCATCTGCAATACACAAATGAACAGATATAATTTCTGATGCATTAGAAAAAGCCTCAATGCCACACATCAAAAATCTCATTGAGACAGGAAAAAAGGAATTTTCTGCTCTGAAGACTTAAAGACCTTTTCATGGACCCACTTTTCCCAGCACCCCAAGCTCAGTGACACAGACCTCATAGCACCCACGCCAGTATTTGCATGGTAACAGAAAGAGCTCGGCTCAAATCCTAGTCCCTGCACTCACTAGTTCTATGACTGTGGGCTGCACTTCTCAACTGCCATGCTCTCATCTGTAAATGGTTTCCTACATCAAGCGTGAGGATCTCAGATGTGTCTGCAAGAGCCGAGTCCAGTGTGGGCAGCGCCACTATGCACACTCCCCACATCACTAATTGCTCTCCTGACGCTGTGGCTAACCACCCCTCCCCAAGCCTCATGGTGACAGCAGGGCAGACGTTCAACTGCCACCAGGCCTCCTGGCCCTCAGCTGGGCTCCTATTCTTGAAAGTGACATGTAGAAAAAAACCCGAAGACCTCTAGCTTCCAGGTCTTGGACCCATGATGCCTGCACTAGACCTCTTTGGCAGACAGGTGGCTGATACCCCAGCTGAGATGGTAGTGGGAGTGAAACCAAGACGCACAAGACCGAGCGGCAGTCTTACTGGCCCACGGAGCAAGTGAGAAAGCAGAGTGCCTTTGGGCAGGAGGCTTGCTGGTGGAGTGGGGTATACCTAATGTCCCTGTTGGCAGAGCTAAAAGAGCTTTATAGCACTTCCCTGGGCAGGGCCGAGGCCAGTCTGAGAGGCCAAGGGCCACACATGCATGAATGAGGGCACAGCAGAGGGAAGACTGTCCTGACTGAAGAACTATTTCCTGAACATGTTCCACTGGACTGTTAACCAGAAGGCTGGCAGTTCAAACCCACCAGCCACTCCTCAGAAGGAAAACTAAGCAACCTACTTCCATAGAGACACCGCCTCAGAAACCCAAAGAGGGGTCACTGGGAGTTGAACTGACTCGACAGCAATGAGGTTTTTTTTTTTTTTTTTAACTTCCCTAATAAACCCCATAATCGTAAGTACTGTCTGTGAGTTCTATGTACACACTGCAACAAATTATTAAGGCCAGGGGAGAAGTGCTGAATGTCGTGGGAGGGACAGTTGGTGTCAGCATTGATAAAAAGGCTGCAGAGAGGCGGCATGTCTAGCCTCATGGGAATAAGCCTTGGGCTACTGATGGACTCTGTCTCCTCCTCGTGAAGTCAGAGGAGGTCAGAAGATGCCACCCCCACGTTCTTTTTGCAACCCACAGTGAGAAAAAGAACTCGTGAGACACTCTGAACAAGCCAACTTCCTCCCCAAGTACAGATTCTCCCCAAGATCATGGACCCTGCTACCTACTCAGACTGGAGCCTGCAGGCTCAGCTAAGAGAAGGTGGTCCTTCTATCAATTTTCCCACAGAAACAGCACAGGCACAACCCAAGGAGCCGTCACTCAACGGCTATGCAGCCCCACCCCCATGCTGGCCCAGACGCAGCCCGGCCACCCAGCCCTGACGCCACCACAGCCTTACCCACAACGTCCAGCTTCTGCGTGTGCACCAGCCCCAGCACCTGCACCTGCCCAGAGGCCGTCTTCCTGCAAATACTGGCTCTGTCCGAGCAGCCAGAGGGGCCCTTGTATATCTTCTGACACAAGTTGATGTAGTACCTAAGAAACGACACCAGGGGGCAAGGAGAAGCAGAGTGGGTCAAGTCTCCAACGTTCTTGGTCAGAGGCTTTTCCATGACACTTCAGATAGACTATAGTTCTGAGAGCTAAGCATTCTCGTCACCTGAAGCAGGGGCTTCACAAAGGTTCACTCTTGGGGTGATCCTAACGTACGGGGTTCAGCAGAAAGAAGGGTGCTGGAGTTGGGGCAGGTGAAACTCTGGCAAGGGGGTCACCTTACGCAAATCCCTTACACGCCCCATGCTCCCACTGCCCCGCTCCAGCAAGGCCGCCACGCGCTTAGAGGGCCTGGTTACAGAGAGCACTCTACACAGCAAGCCACCATCACTGTACCCAACCTCAGGGCACTGCAGACCCCGAGACACTGGCCAGAGACCCCATGAAAGGTGACACATCTCCCCCACGCCCAGCCAGGGACCCTTCACAGAGAACTACCCTAGACTCCACTCCATCAGGCCAACAGCTGAACTGTGGCTTCTGCAGGCTCTGCTTCTGTTCACCAGAGGCGACGCTCACCCTTCTGCCATCATGGCCTATAGCACGTGAGGCTTGACGCCTCTGGATGGCTCCCGGGAGCAGTCCCAATTGATGCCACAGAACCTCCTGCCCCACCTTCCGACTCTGAGGTAAAACACCACAAACCAACTGCCGCCACCATGTCTCACGTTACTGCCTGGGAAGCGGGTAAAATGGCGGGCGCAGGGGCCCAGGTACTCACGAGGCACCACCGTGGACAAAGAACCAGGAGCCGGTGAGAGAGGAGAGCAGCCTGAGGTCATAGGTCTTGTGCTTCTGGATGAACTTGCACTCCATCTTCTTCGGAGGGCAGACCACCTTCGTCTTCCACTCAAAGGTCACTTCACAGCCACGAACCTCACTGAAGACCTGGGGCCACCCGATGTCGGCATCTTCGTCACACTTGAATATGATGGCCGACGTCCGGTGGCTGTTGGCTGGGGAGAAAGCAGCACAGGCAGTCAGAGCGCGGCCTGGGGCCCGAGGCTTGGTTTTCTTTTTTATTAATTGCAGTGAAATAGGTAGGACAGAACATTCGCTGTTTCAGCCAGCGTTAAGGGTCTAATTCAGTTAGTCATACTCACACACTGGGAGAGGCCACCACTGCCCCGTTTCCACAAACATTTTTACCACCCAAAGAGACACTCAGTCCTCATCACCAAGAACTCTCCTGAATACCACTGAGCGGCTTTTCCTCTGTGTACTTCCTGTCTGAGCTAGTTCAGGTCACACAGCATCTGCTCTCTGTGTCTGACCTATTCCACTCAGCATCACGTTTTCAGGTCCATTCATCGCTCTCTCTGGCTGACTGGTATGCCACTGCATGTACGTGTCACATTCTGTGTACCCACCCGTTTGCTGATGGACACTCGGGTTGTTTCCGCCTTCTGACTACTGCGCATGGTACTGCAATGAACGGGGGTGTACACGCGTCTGTCTGAGTCTCTGCCTTCGTGCCTTTTCAAGTCTGCTTTCACAGACCCAGGAGTGGAATCCCTGGGCTATAAGGTAACTCCAAGGAGCTCTGCTGGCACTCAGAGCAAGGCATTTGGCTGCTAACCAAAAGATGAGCAGTTCAAACCCACCAGCTGCTCTGCTGAAGAATACATGAGGCAGACTGCTTCTGTAAAGACGGCCAGCCTTGGAAACTCTATGGGGCAACTCCACCGTCCTCTAGGGTCGCTGTGAGGTGGACTCAACTCCACGGCAGTGGGTTTGATGTGGGCTTTGATTCTATGAAGACTGAAAGACTTGGAAACCCTCTGGGGCTTTTTTATGGTAATCCTGTTTAACTTTTTGGAGAATGCCAAACTGTTTGCCAGAACAGCTGCACCATTACACTCCCACCAGCCACGGACGGAGGTTCCAACGCTTGTCTTTACACTCCTTTCTCTCCCGAGCTTCACTTGGCCTCCCGGACTCCGCGACTCACCCAGCCTCTCCCACCACATGTGCCACATACGATCTGCCACGTATGTCCTATCTGCTGTGTGCATGCTGCCTGCCACGTATATCCCTCTCTGCCACATACCCCCCATCTCCCACCTATGTCCCATCTGCTGCCACGGCTATATCACACTGTCTCATTCATGAATCTTAACTCTGGATAGACCCAGTTCCTTCAGAGATCAGTGTCTCTTACAGTACTTCTTAATAACCGCACAGAGCCTTCTAGACAGGTATGCAATGACACTTAAAATGCTAATGAGAATAAAACATAAAAATAACAATAAAAATACCCATAGTTGGTGAGAAATGTTGAGTGCCAACCCATGGACTAGGAGAACTGTCACAGTAAGTCTCAAGACAAGCAGAGAGGTCCCTCGTAAATCCCACAGCCACAGTCCCCAGTGGATCCCACCTTGTCCCACGAGTCTTTCTAAGAATCAATGGTGCGTGCGTCTGCCTCATCTTGCTGCCCTCCAGAACCCACAAGGTGCCCCAGCATCAGTCTGATTCTTCCACGACACCAGACTCTAAGCACCAGAGGAGCAAGCCCGGCTCCCATTAGGTCTCCAGCCCTGCCCAGCGCCTGCCACACGGCGGAAAGCCAGTGGACAAGCCCACAGTCTTCCAGGACATTCACTGGCCACCCTCAAGGCCACAATTTTACAGGGGCACACGTGCAAGTCACCAGTGCCGACAGACAGGCATGTGGGCATAGCCCCTGAGCAGTGAGTGGGCCCAGCTGACACTAGCATCTGTGTCTCAACCCAGCGTTACCGTGGGCCCCCTCTCAGCTTCCACATGAAGTCTCATGCGTCAATTAAACTTGCTGTTTTGGTGGAAAACAGCCCTGACAAGAAAGTGAGATGGTCAGTGTGTGAACGAATGCTATAGAAACAGAAGCACGCCTGTTCGTTTGGAGATTTACAAGGGCCCTGCATCTCTGGGTGGCTGGCCCAGTGCACAGGTCACACCCCTTCCTACTCACAGTGCTTGCAGAACCCCCACTGGTGGTCGCGGTCGTAGTTCGAGGTGGTGGCACACCAGGGCCTCGGCCTCACCTCCACGGCACACTCCTCGTAGTTCTTCCCGTTGAATATGAACGGGAAGACACACGGGTCCCCATCTTCCGTTTCTGGAGAGGAGAAGGTCTCAGTGACACACACAGCAGCACCACATGGTCACCTACGAACACCTCACAGGACCCCCAAGGAGGCAGCCCAGCCCACACCACCACCTGACAGTGGCTCAGCTGTCATCTTGTTAGGGGCACTCTGAGCGCACTCCAAAGCACGAGCCAGGCACGCTCTGACCGCGTCTCGACTCAGTGCTTCACGTCAACGCCAAGCTGCCAGCCCTCACAGGGCTGGAATCTCAGCCTTGGCTTTTCCTGTTTCACGCTGACAAGGAATGTACCCTGCCCATGAAGAAGCCTTGCCTGGAGGGCAGCTGTCACCGTTGACGTAGCTCAGGATGACGGCCTCGTCCTGGTGCCTGTAGTCCAGCCTCATGGAGGCCAGCCGCCCAAACGAGGCTCCCTTGCTGCTGGAGAGCAGGCAGACGCCCCCGTCCTTGCAGCCGCCCTCGTCCAGGCCTGCGGCTGCGGTGCACACACCCACACTGTACGTGCGGGAGTCTCGTGTCACCTAGACAGACAGACAGACACCACGCTGGGTCCTGGGAATCCAGGGAAGAGGCCCGTCCCAACAGGATACGGGACCGTGCACGCAGCCGAGGCTGGTGTCTGTGTGCTGAGCACGGGAGCTGTGGTCACTGTCCTGCTCCCCGAGTCTAGGTCCTTCCTCTGCATGGGGGTCAGGATGAGGCACCTGGGTGACTCAGCACGGCCGCTGCGAGGGCACACAACTCCCCCACGCCCTGCCGAGTGTCCCTCCCCCCTGCTGGCTGCCCCTCCAGAGAGCGCAGCACGGACACAAGGCCTGGGCACGTGGCATGTGGTGAGGTAGCGGGGGGCCTCAGCTCCTTACCTGCACCAGGGGTGCCGTGGGGACCGAGTTAATGAGCAGAGTCAGATGCCGAGAGCACCTCCTGCACCCATGTGGTCTCCTGCCAGGCCCAGACCTGCTGTGCCCACTTTCAGGAGGGACCTCTCTTATAGGCACTGGAGAGCTGGCAGCAGAGCACAAAGCCCACCCTCACTACTGCCCACAGGGAGCTGGCATGCATGGCACAGTCCTTCGGGGGTTTGACTAAGCCAAGTCCAATCACTGGGCCTGAAGGCCTGAGTTCCCCAACCACAGGCGACCCAAGCCGATTCCTGGGCACAGTAAATAGTCCACAGACATGCCAGGCCACTGTACGGCCAGACGCACCCAGATCTCCAGTCTGGGGAGCGGGAGGGCCCACCTAACCTCCTCCATCCATGGCCTCCCTGGGCCCAAACGTCTGCCTCTTTATCTAAAAGTGAGGCTAGAGAAAAAGGGATCCCTTGGCCTCTAGTCCCCATACCATGCTGGCCACAGGCAGCGCTGGGAGAGACAACCTATGAGGCACCTACACAGAGACATACATGTGTGTTCCACACGTATGGTGCAGGACAAACAGGAACCGCTGTGTGACGCCACACACAAGACGAGCCCAGAGAGAAGATACGATCAAGACAGATACTAGGGCAGACGCTGCACACAATTCCACACGTGCATGACCAGCCTCCACACAGAGCTGCCATGGCTCATATGCCGCCAGCCCAGGCTGCACGGGGAACTGTCATGGGAGGAGGAAGCACCAGGCCATGGCCCCTCACTAGATGTGGGTCCCGTGTGTGTCCCCGAGCCTCCTCGCTTATTCTCCATTCACAACACAAAAGGACTCACTGCCCACCTGAGCAGTCATTCCAAGCTCGTTAAAGCCTGTACGCAGAGACACCTGAAGCTGTGAGGGTCAGTGTGAGTGCTGCCTGTGGTCAGCTACCCAGACAGTCCAGGACCCTGACATGCTGGTCTGTGAACCCAACACCAGTGCGGAGGCCAGCACCCCCAGACGCTGTCTCTAAGGGCAGCCCACGCTAGGGTGATAATGAGGATCACAAAAGGCCCACATGCTCACCGCAGGGCACCGCCCATTCCCGGGCCACGACCCACATACTTGCCACAGGGCACCGCTTGTTCCTGGGACCCACACACTCACCGCAGGGCACTGCCCGTTCCCGGGGCCACGACCCACATGCTCACCGCAGGGCACCGCCTGTTTCCGGGACCCACACGCTCACCACGGGGTGCCACCTCTTCCCGAGACCCACATGCTTACCGCAGGGCACTGCCCGTTCCCGGGACCCACAAGCTCACTACGGGGTGCTACCTGTTCCCGAGACCCACACGCTGACCGCAGGGCACCGCCTGTTCCCGGGACGATAATGCCCACACAAGATGGCAGTGCTCTGGGCGGGTCCCAGTACCTTGAAGGTGCTGGTGGACAGGCTGGACAGGTTGAAGCTGTAGTAGAGCTGTTCGTCGGTCAGCGAGCAGCCCTCTGTCTGCACGTTGTCCGGACACATGAGCGGGGTCTCCCACTCAAACACGAAGTCACAGTCGCTGGTCCTCAGCAGCTTGGGCGTTCCCTGGTGAAGAACAGAGACTGTCCAAGCCCACGCTCGGCAGTGCGCCAGGCCTTCTGTGCTCACGCTGAGCAATCCAAGCTGTCACTATGACCCCACGGGAGTGAGGACAAGGGCGGCCTCCTCGCAGGGGCACCCCACTCCTACCTAAGTGCCACCGGGGCCACAGGCTCCCGCTCCCAGCACACACGGCGCCCAGGAAAAATGCCCTGACCAATGCGTGCTCTGTGTACACCCCACACTGGCCTTGGGGTGGGCAGGGGGCACCAGGAGCAGCTGCAAGGAACCAGCACCACCCCCACCCACACACAGCCAGGAACCCCTCAGTGTCCCCAGATCACCGCATCACCTTTACTAAAGAAGACAAAAACAGAAAGAGAAAGAGAGAGCCACTCAGTGTCCCTGCTACAAGTGCAAAGAAGAAAATCAGTAAAACCAGTTGACACCAAGTCTTCGCCACCTCACAGTGACCCCGTGTGTGTCCGAGTAGAACTGTGCACATGGGATTCCCGGGGGGTGGGCTTTCAGAAGCAGAACGCCAGGCCTGTCTTCCGAGGCACCTCTGGGTGGAAATGAGGACAAGGACAGCCAAGGCCCCACTGCGAGGCTCTCAGAACTAGGGAGCCCTGCCCCAAGGCTGCAGCATGGCAGACATCCAATAGACGGCCTGAATATTTCTGAGAGCAGGCACTCGTCCTTCCTCAGTCACCAACAGCAGGGACCGCTGTGGCAGCTGTCGGCAGTGGCACTTTCAATTGCTGCCACATCCCTTTCTTCCGTAAACTCTGTATTTGCACTAAGGGTGAAAACCACAGGGGAGGAAAACCCTTTAAAAATCTTTCCAGAACTGAACACACGTTCAGAGTGGGGCCGCACATTTCCAAAAGCAGCTCAGCACCGGTCACGCTCCGTTGCAGCAGCTCTCCGACACCAATCACACTCCGGTTGCAGCGGCTCAACACTGGTCACGCCCCAGGCGCAGCAGCTCTAAGGACCGGCTGGGGTGCAGTACGGTCTCTGCCAAGCGGCCGCGCCCAGGAGCCAAGCACAGCCACCCGGAACTGCTCTGGCAGCGTGAGGTACTCAAGCACTCCTCAGTAAGAGCGGGGCCTTCAGAAGAAAGAAAGGCCCCTCTAACTCTGACAGTGGACGCCTAAGGGTTAGTCTCCATCTGCCCCAGACCGTGTGTTACAGATGCAAACCGACGACGCACAGAAACATGCAATTACACACACAGTAAGGAAGAACTGACTGAATACACACGCTAACCTCCTTGGTAACGCAGACATCTCGTGACACGCTAGCCTTCAGGACCGTGATGTGAGGTCTTGGAGGGACCGTGGCCTCTACGGGCAGCAGCCTACCCAGACAGCAAGGGCTTGTCTTGGTGTCGCCTTGCTCCATGTCTGCACTGCCCTGTTTGTTAGGCTGAGGCCACGTCGCTCACTGTCACTGTCAACACCCTCACAGCTGGTAGTATCATCCCCCACCCTTCACAAACCTGCGACAGGTCATGAGATCAGAACATGTTCACTGCAATGACACACCACCACAGGGAACCAGAGCTAGTATCTGAATTCCAGGGGTCCAAGGGGCCTCTGAAATCACTAGGATTTTTAGGACGCAAGTTTATTTATGTTACAAACATACACACACACACACACAAATACATACACACATGCACATATACACATACATGCATATGTACACATGCGTACACATAGGCATACATACACATATACCTATGCACACACACATACATCTGCACGTACACATACACGTCTGTGCAAATGTATGTACACATGCATACACACGCACATACATGTGCACGTGTGCATGCATATAGCCATGTGTGCATACACACAGATACACACACACACTCGAGAGTTCCATCTTGTTAAAGTCTCGCAAGCCTCTCTGCACAAAGCCTGCCTGCTCTCT
The DNA here is from genome assembly GCF_000298275.1 of Orycteropus afer afer. Lineage (NCBI taxonomy): Eukaryota > Metazoa > Chordata > Mammalia > Tubulidentata > Orycteropodidae > Orycteropus > Orycteropus afer. The sequence goes on from NW_006921722.1 coordinate 5,618,442, forward strand.
CAGTATGTGTGCACTCGTTCCCACAATGCTTTGGGACTGTTCGGATGCACCAGTGATGTGCCTGCCACTATGCTATCCCAGGCCCACACCGTGACGAAGGGCATCCCTAAACCCAGACTGTGGGTCATGGGTACCCAGCTACGGCCCAGTACTTGCACTCCAGCCTGCAGACTCTGGACAGGGGCACACTTACCATGCTCACGCCTCTCTTACAGTGAAAAGCAATGAGGGAGGTGTAGTTGAAGTGCTTGTCCTCGGCACAAGGTGTGGTACTTTCAAAATTCATGTAAACTTCATTTGCTGTGGGGTTGAGTATTGGAGGGCCTGTGATTCGGCCAATGTCCTAAACAAAGAACAAAAAGCACCAGGGTTTCAGGTTCTAATGATGCCCAAGGTTTGCAGAACAAGACCGACACAGCTCTGCAGATATTAAACCCCATCATCTCTGCACCCGAGAGGGCAACCAAGGAACTGGGTTCAAGTCAATCACCTGTGAGTCTGATCGGGAGAAGTGACACAGAGACACCAGGGGCCTGTAAGTCTGAGCTTTGATCCTAAGGGTGAGGACCATGCTTCCATTTCTACCTACACACAGTTTCCCGAGATTGTCTCCCTCCAAGGCTCTGTGCCCTGACTCTGATGGGAGGAAGCTACATCCAGACCAGAACACTCCCCATGTGGCCTGTCTCCTCCTCCCCAGACTGCAGCAGCAGTGACCCAGTACGGTCAGTGGGAAAGGCTCATGGTGTGTTTGCATTGTTTAGTACAGCATCTCACAGACAGTGGCTGTTCAGTAAATACTGCTGAGTGACTAAACAAACAAATGAATAAAAGCAATAAACAAAGAAAAGCAGTAAGTGAACAGTCAGGAATGGGGGCATGTGTGCACATGTATGTATGTGTGTATGTGTGTGTCTATGTGTGAACACATGCACATATATGTTTATGTGTGACTGAATATGCATGTATACACACATAACTGTGTGTACATGTATGTGCTGTATATGTGTGTGTTATATATGAGACTGTATATGTGGGGGGTATTACATGTGTGTGTGCTCAGCTGGTGAGTAGTTAGGAATGAGACACACACGTGCATCTCCCATGATTTTGTTTGTTAACTATGAGGCCTTTCCCACATCACTGTAGGGCACATACTGAATGTTCATCAAAACACAACCTCATCTCCAATTAAGGAACTAAGCGTAAGACCCTGACACACAGCAGTCAAGCAGGATACACAGCCGTCACCCCTCTGAGCAATGCTTTGCCATCCAGGGTCCCAGTCTTGCTGCTGGATAGACGTTACCCAAGCACCTCCCATTCAGGGTCCCTCAACTCAGGCCCACACTTCCCACGTAGCTACAGCTTTGCTAGATTCCTAATTAGTCTCTCGGTTTCTCGTGCTGCTATAATAGAGATACTACAGGTGGATGGCTTGAACAAACAGGAACTTGTTCTTCTATAGGTTAGGCAGCTAGAAGTCCTTCAGGGTGCTGGCTCTAGCAGCTGGGTGAAGGCCCCTGGACCTTGGGCTTCAGCTCTGCCTCCTACTCCAGGCCCTCTCACTGGAGCTAGAGGCTCTTCCTCACTCACGCAGCTGCTGGCTGCTGAGACTGACAAACACAAGATAGACAGGTAAAACGGCACAATCCCCACCCAGATCAGCAGACAACACTGCAAACCACTGGTTCAAGTTCAAGATCAGCAGGCAACGTGGCAGGTCAGACTCAGCCACGGGAAGTGTCCACATGTGTCAAAAACTAGAGACCTTTCTCAAAGCTTCCCCATATGTACTGAAAGCAGGCCACGCCCTGAAGGCAACTACTTAGCTGCTCACCGCAGATTCCACCATGGAGGTGATTACAGTCTCATCACGGGGGGAATAACCACATCCAGCTGCCCAGCCACTCAAAACCATGGCCCAGCCAAGCTGACACACAAGCTTAACTACCACATTATAGCCAAGCTCCCCACCCACTCCCCATGGTTCTCCTCGCCAATGACACAATGTCCACCTTTTAAAAGGACATCGAACCACTTTACAGGAGGCTTCACTACTTAAAGGATATAGAAAGAAATAGGACAGATGACTCTTGAGACACCTTTCAAGTAATAACACACAGTTGTTGTTGTTGTTGTTGTTGTTATGTGCCGTCGAGTCGGCCCCGACTCATAGCGACCCCTCCTTGGGTTTCCGAGGCAGTATCACTACGGAAGTAGGATTGCCCAACCTTCCTTCCGAGGAGTGGCTGGTGGGTTTGAACCGCCAGCCGTCTGGTTAGCAAGCAAGTGTCTTAGCCACTATGCTACCAGAGCTCCCTAACCCTAACCCTAACCCTAACCCTAAATAACACACAGTAGGAACTGTGAAGTCGATTTTCAAAAATCCAAATCTATATTAATATGCTAGTATCTAACCCAAACCTTCCCTTCAGAATTTTTTGCTTTCTATAAGCAAACCTGAGCTTACCCTTCATCTTAACTCAGCACAAAAAAAAAGCTCTAACTACACAGGCAGGCATAACAAGGACCCCAGATCTGCCACTGGCCTTTCTCACCACAATGTCTCTCTTGATCTGAGTTGGACCCAGCCTTCCCAACATGACCAAAGGTGTGGATCTACACACGTGTTCACATCTCCTTCCCTGACTCACAGGCTTCCTGGTACCGTTACAGGCTGACAGCTCAACTCTCAAGTCCTGACAGCCAGGCTCCCTGACACACGACATCCCAGCTTCTCTCTCCACCCTCTCAGCCTGAAAGCAAGAAACTCAACACCAAGTCCTCACGCAATCTCACAAAACCTGCTTCTGCCCTTGGACGTCCCCCACTTACAATGGGGGACCCGTCGACAGGGACTTTGCACACAGCTGCCCCGGCAGGACACGCCACCCCGTGGATCGGGTTCAGCGGCTGGCAGATGTTGATGTAGAAGTCGGGGTTGGTGTCAGAGCCGTCATCCTCGCTCTCGTCAAACGCTTCATAGCCGCCCGTGCGGTGGATCAGTGGGGACAAGTCGATGATGGAGCTGCCGTTCTTGACCGAACACTCCATCTGGAAAAGACCGCGTTTGAGTCCCTGTAAAATTCCACTAAGTCACTCGTAAGAAGCTAAGGAGTTTACACATTCAGCTGCTAACAGAAAGCTGGAGGTTCACGTCTCCCCAGAGGCATCTCCGAAGAAAGGCCTGGGGACTGACTTCTGAAAACTAAGCCACTGAAAACCCTAAGCAGCACAGTTCTGACACGTGGTGGCCCTGAGTTGGGATGGACTTGGTGGCAACAGGGTCAGTTTGGCCGGTAAAGAGCGTAAAAGCTTAAAAAAAAAAAAAAACATCAAGAGTGGGCTGAAGTCCTAAAACGTTTGGTCACACAGCACCGGACGCTTCTGCCACCGTGATCACTGGGGCAGGCGCAAGTGGGTGGGATACACCGGGGATCCTCCAGGAAGCAGTGAGTCACGGCAGTGACAAGGCTGGGAACCAGGGCCGGCCCGCCTTTCTCAGCGCAGGGCTCACAGCTGGCCAGGCCCCTCAGCTCGGCCTGCGCCCGCCACCAACTTACCACTTGCTCGCAGGCCAGTGGCGTGTGCCAGGAGAAGAAGAGGGTGCAGGTCTGCTTGTCCAGAGAGATGAGCATGGGCTGGTTGGTCGGGCCCGTCTCCGGCCGGCACACGAAGCTGATGACGCTCTTGTAACTCAGGCCCAGCTTCGAAGGACAAGGGGAGCCGTCCTCATAGACCAGCTGCAGCACCTGATCCACGTAGGTGAGCCTCTTGTTGGCCTTGCCCACACTGATTCTGGTCTGGCCGAAGCAGGCACCTGGAACACGGGACGGGTGGGGTCGATCAGGAACACACAGGACAGCCCCAACACGTCTGCAGCACAGACTGGAACGCTGCTGATTCCCTGGTGAGCACGTTCTGCAAGACCAGACTTCCAAATTCACAGCCAAATGTGCTGTTGCTTACGGCAGCCCGGATGTGCTAACGCTGTGTGTCTACTCTTTTCTCTCTCAGCCACTCTTGGCCACTCGAGCTGAGTCAGGCGGGACCAGGAAGCTTTTATAACTCCACGTTCAGTGCACCGATTTTACCACAGAAATGAGAAAGGCTAAAGCCACCTCCAGCGGCCAGAAGCCCCGGCACTCACCCACGCCAGGAGAGCAGTTTTCATTCTCCCCACAGACGCTGATGTAGACGAGGCCCTTCTCACTATAGGCAGCAGTGTAACCAGTTCTGCCACTCAAAGAGGTCAGATCAAACAGGTGCCCTGTGAGGAACAGGGAAGGGGACACAGTGACTGTACGAGACACGAGACCAAGACACCTGTCACCCCTGTGCTCACACACGGACTGCATCTTACCGTCAGGACTTCTGCCTTGGTGCCACAAGTCACTGCCCTTTAACCCATCACTACTGAGTCAATTGCGCCCCATGGAGACCCCATGTGTTACAGGGCAGAACTGTGCTCTGTAGGGTTTTCCTGGCTATAATTTTCACAAAACCACATTGCCAGGCCTTCTCTCTGCGGCACTGTTCAGTGGGCTTAAACCGGCAACCTTACAGTTACTAGTGCAAGCCGTGCATGCTACCCTTTCACTGATGCAGCCCAGGGAGATGCTCCTGAGGGGCCAGTCCACACCATGGGCCTTCGGTCCCCAAAGGTATGAGTAACCGATCCCCACTTGTCCCCAGGAGAGAGGCTCACAGCATCTTCCTTGACACAACAGCCCTTAGGACTCCGATGGACTGGGAGACCCCAACAGCGTCCCACTACCTCTGCCGACAGCCCTCCTCCTGCATGCCCTGTGTCTCTGGTACAAACAACACAGCTGCCTGTCTGCATCCTGTCAACTCTGAGAAGAACTGGGTATGGGACCCTGGAGCTTGTGTGGCTGTGGGCCTGTGAGGCAAGCCCTGGCCAGGGTCACAGAGAGAATGGCCTCAGGGAGACAGCATACACGCTTCCACAGAGGAGAGGCGTAAGCAGACATGATCAGCAGATCCAAGAGAAAGGCCAAACGTGTACAATGATGAGCCGTTCCTAGGGGGCCAGCCAACCACGCTTGCTCAAGGCCTCACCACGGCAGGGGTGGCGACTGTGAGAGGCCATGTAAGGCCTTGCTCTCAGCAGGGGTGGCGACTGTGAGAGGCCTGACCGCGGCAGGACTGGCAACCACGCGGGCCTCACCATGGCGGGGCTGGCGACCACACAAGGCCTCACCTGTGGCAGGGTTGGTAACTTGGCAGTTGTCATGCACGTTGCTCCTCACAGGACAAGCGGCAGGCGTGGGCCAGGAGAAGGTGTACTCGCAGTCCTCCACGGCGCTGATGAACATGGGCCTGGAATTCTACAGCCAAGACAAAGAGTTCCCACGTGAGGGCTGCTGTACACAGAAACTCCAACTGACCTCAAGCCAAGGTTGAGCCTCTCCGCAAAGCTCTGAGCACAGGGCCTTTCCACTTCCCTGTCTTTACGGGGTGAGGGGCAAGTTTAGGAAACCAAAGGGTCACAAGTGTTCTTGAGATACCACTGGGGACTTGAAACAGGGGCTTCAACTAACCCAGAGGCTGAAAGCCTACTGGGGAGGCCAGGAAGGGTTTCCCAAGACTAAAGCACACAACACGGGTGTGTGTGGGGGTCAGGAGGGCAAAGGCTGTCAAAGGGGTATCATGAGCACTGAATGAACACCTTATTAAATTCTGGAAAACAAGCGAACGGAAATCTGCTATGGACAAAGCAAATGGGGCCGCCAACAGAACCAGCAGTTAATGTCAGTAACCCATCCACCTGCGTGGGCTCAGGCTTGCTCTGGGTTCTCAGTCGATTACCATCCGCACAGAACGTTAACACCGCTCTCCTACCTCCTTACGGATGAACCCGATATTTGGCTTGGCTGCCAGCTATGACAAGCCCTGCTGGTTCCCCTCCTAGGGACTCGGGCTCACACAGAACCCAGCACAAGCCCCTCTGTTCCTCCCTCCCCATAAGCCTCTCTGTCACATACTGAGCTGAGAAAGTCCACCAGGCCTGGTTCCAGGCCCCAGAAGCCCAGTGGTCTAGTTTAAACTCTGTACATTCTTCCCTCAGAGAAAACTTCAGTGCCTCCTGTCAGGAGGGCAGCCCTGAGCGTCCTGTGCCCTGGGCTCCTCCTACCCCACCTGCTGGCCACAGACGTTGAGAGCCAGGTCACCCACCCTCATAGTTAGTGGGTAGTCCAGACTGGCCTTTTTCCCTAAACTTAGCTGTGACTCGGACCACACGTAATCAGACACTGGTCTTCTCCGGGATTTCACAGACAGCCTTGCTGTGGTGAAAACCATCCAAGAGAAACCATGAATTCAGCTGAAGCCTGCTTTAAGTGCTGCATACCAACCAACCAGGGGACAAAGTCAGTCATAAAGATGGTCTCCAACCACAGCACCTACAACAGGCCAGGAAGGAGTGCAGACTCACTCTCTCAACCATGCAACAATTTGGTAAGTCCAATACAGCTGGTGTGAGGATGACTAAGCTATTACAGTAACTGAGTGATTAGCCACACAGCTGGGCCTGAGAGCATACCATCCAAAGCAGGTCTGTCCAACCTTCCACTCTTTGCCAGCTTCCCCCATAGACACAAAGGGCATGTGGTCAACCTCAGTCTGCTGTACAGCCTTGCACTCAAATGTGAGAGAGAAGCAGCTGATATGAAAGTCAGAGTTGCCCGGTCGGGCATCTGAGGCGATGGGGAAGAAACTGCTTCCACGGACTGAGAACAAGGCTCGCCTCACTCACTGCTGAGCTAAGTTGCTGACAACATTTGAGCTCACACCCTCTGGCAAACAGGGACACTGGACTCACAGACCCTCAGATCTGGGCTGTTGCCAAGGCTGTGGCCAGGAGGGCTCCGTCATGAGGAGGGCTCTGTCAGTGGGGGGGTATGTTACTGGGGGGTCTGTCATGAGAAGGGCTCTGTCACTGGGGGGATATATCACTAGAAAGGCTCTGTCAGTAGGGGGTTATGGCACTGGGGGGTACATCACTGAGGGGATACGTCATGAGGAGGCCTGTCACTGGGGGGATATATCACTAGGAAGGCTCTGTCAGTAGGGGGTTATGCCACTGGGGGGTACGTCACTGAGGGGATACGTCATGAGGAGGGCTCTGTCACTAGGAGGCATGTATCACTTGGAAGGCTCTGTCAGTAGGGGAATGTCACTAGGAGGGATATGTCACTGGGGGAGTATGTCACAAGGAGGGCTGTCACTCACCACCTGGCTTTTGCTGCAGGTTAACCGGATGGTAGTTGACCTTTTCCGAATCTGGTCTGGACACAAGTCCCCATCCACGTACTTCAGGACAATTGAGTCATCTCTCCATTGAGGGCCGTCCCTCACCCGGCCGAGGTTCACAGCCTTGGAGCCATTCTGCAGACAGACAGCTGCTTCCAGGGGGCATGGCTCTACAACACAAGTGGTATGATTACGTTCACTCCAGTGGTTTTCCATCAAGAATGTATCCAGCGAGCAAGGAAGGGCAGACACACCAGGAACTGCAAGCCACTACAAAGTATCTGCTGCGTCGTTGCACAAGTCAGATCACAGTGGTCCCAACATGAGTTCTCACTCATGTCAATGCTGCCTCACCACAGAGCGGGTAGGCCTGGGGGTGAGAACCCAATGCACAGGCGGTTTAAGGTATTTGTGAACACCACCTAAGATGGAGCCAAAATATCTAGATGGAGCCAATGTCCTTATTCAAGATATTTCCAAGAACTCTGCCAAACAATGAATAACTCAATTCTAGAAACATCTGTGAGATGCTGGGTGAAGGACCAGCCCCACTCCACAGACGACGAGCCATGGCCCCATTCTTCTTCTGGTGCACTGCAGCGTGGCAAACTGGGCCCACGGCCCCAGCCCCCCAGAACAGGAAATGCAAAACCACCCTCTGCAGTGGAGGCACAAATGCTGTGGGTGCAGCCATCTTCAACTCCGAGAAAAGGGGACAAGCTCACTCTTGAGGATGCCATAGAAGCCCTGGGCAGCACCTGTGGCCACTGGGTCACGGCTGCCACGTGCACACACCTGAACGCTAGTCTCACTGCTGGCACTGAGTATTCCAGCACCAATCCTGCATTAGAAAAGGACCACCCCTCACACTCTTATCAGTAAGTGTGGGAAGTACACCCCGAGACCTACGCTACAGCTTCCTATCTCGTACCCTGCTAAGACTCACTCACCACCACCACCACTTCACCTACTCCATCCACTCACACGCCAACCCTGCTAAGGCGGCCACTTACCACCAATACCACTTCCACCTACTCCACTCACTCATACTCGAAATCACTGAGTCTGGCCTTCCCAGCAGAGCCGTCAGTGATCATTTGTCCTGGACCACACATCAGGGGCCAGTCATCAGGACCCTTTAAATAACCCTTCCCCTGCTTCTTGGCCAAACTGCTGGCATTTGGCAGAGAGCAGGGTGCCTCAGGGAATGGATCCCATTTCCAGTCCATCTTTCCCGGTAAAGTCAGCACAGGCGCTACAAAGCAGAGGTGTCTCTCACCAGTGCCAGGCTGTGGGGCCAGGGACTTGCAGACATTGATGAGGTAGTGCTCTGTGGCCCCCGTACTCGTCACTGCTTCCCAGTTGTCACTGTACTTTGACAGGGAGGAGAGGTCAAAGGAGTTGCCGGCACCATCTCTGATGTGGAGAGAAAGCCACGATTAGGTTCAGTCAGCATCCACTTAGGCACGTGTCACTCCGGCTACTATCGTTCCCATACGTGAGGCACGCCCCTCCCTGACGTTCTCTGACTCCGATCTTACATGATGACAGAACTTGACAGCAGCTCTTTCCCACATCCAGTCAGAATCAGCAAGATGACTCTGAGTTCAGGAAACCGCAAACCTTACCACCAACACCCCCACACACACACAGAAGTCTGACAGATAAGCATTCTCCACGTTCAGGCAGCGAGAAGCAGAGCTCCTACGGAACCAAGCCCTCGAGGGCCAGGACCCAAGGATGTCTAGTTTGTAAAGTGCCTGGGTGGGTCTGACTTAATCTAAACAGCAACGGCTAAAATGAACAGGAAACAAAGACCTCAACTTTACACGGTGTTGCAATGCAGCCCAATGTCATGAGGCATCTGAGTCACAGGTCACAAAGTTAAGTTCAAAACAAAAGAACTAAGAAAGCTGGCAGTCAGCATGCCCTCGTCCTCCCAGCTCTGGACACCCTCCGCCACCTCCCACTGCCCCACTGTCGCCATGTGGCAACAACTCAAAGAAGGCCTTCTCCATCTTCGTATCCCCAGAGACACATATCTGAGGGAGGGATAGAGGACAGGTGACCCCTGGCCCATCTGCACCACTCAGACTTTGAATCATGCAAAGTTTATGTTTCCTGGTTCAGCTTCAACCACACACACACACACACACACACACATACCTGGTTCAGCTTCAACCCTACACACACACACACACACACACACACGGACTGGGGAGCTAACCGAATCCAACTCCTCATTCAACTTTTAAGGAACTGAGGTCAAGAGAAATTAACTGACAAATCTAACCCATGCCTCCCGGACTACTAGCTATTAAAGCAGAATCACATGACGTCAACCTGACTGTCCAGAGTCAACATGCAAATGAACTTACTTGAATGAACACTCGGTCATTTCAAAGGGTGGGCAGGCGTGCTGTGTGCGCCACTCAAACAGGTATGAGCAATCTGACGTCTCCCTCAGGAACACTGGCTGGAAGAGTCAACAGACACAGATGGGGCAAGTGGATTCCAGAGTAAACACCCAGGAGACTTGAAAGGAGGAACACAAACAGGTAAGAGGACACAGTTCACCACTGCCAACAGGTGAAACGACCCAAGTGTCCATTAACAATGAACTCATTACCAAAATGCAGTAAGCACATACAACAGAATACTTAGGCATAGAGAAATGAAGTCCTGATACATGCTACAACATGGATGAACCTCGAAAACATGATCCTGAATGAAGTCGGTCAGACACAAAAGAACAAATAGCATATGACTGCACTTACATGAAATATCTAGTACAAGCAAATTTATTATTATTCACGATGATGAGAGACTAGGGGAAGAAGGGATGGGAATGACGGATGGGGTACCACATTTCTGTTTAGGGTGAGGAAAAAGTCAGGAAATGGACTGTGCTGAAGGTGCACAGCACGGTGGGTACAATTAATGCCAGAGTCAGACACTCAAAAATGGTAGAAATGCCATATATCTTATAGTATGTAATATCATCTTCCACAATAAAATAAAAACACAAAACACAAAATGTCAGTTTATGCTTTAAGGATGACGACAACAAGAGATTATTAAAATCTATATAAATCAATGAATGTTTCAATGTATTTTCCACAAATCCTGTATTTTAAACTAGGCTAATGAGGAGCTTTTATAAGATCAAAAAGTGATCCATCTCATAAAGATCCACCAGCAAGAGAGCAGCCCCCACCCAAAGGAGAAGATGCTCTTGGGTGCACTGATGCATCTACTAAACCAAGGAGAAAACAAGCTTGGGTGTCAGAGTCCACTCTAACCCCAGGGAGAAGATGCTCCTGGGTACACAGATACACGTACTAAACCCAAGGAGAAGACAACCTCGGGTGTCATAGTCCACACTAAGCCCGGGGAGAAGATGCCCTTGGGCACCACAGCCCACACTAACCCCGGGGAGAAGATGCCCTTGGGCACCACAGCCCAAACTAAGCCCGGGGAGAAGATGCCACTGGGTGCCGTGTTGTTGCTGTCAGGTGCCATCGAGTCAGCTCTGACTCACAGTGACCCCGTGTCCAACAGAACCAACAGTGCCCTGCTCTGTGCCATCCTCACAGTCTCTGCTGTGCCTGAGCCCATCACTGCAGCCACGTGTCAGTCCATCTCATTGAGAGTTCTCCCCTTTTTCTTTGATCCCCCACTTTACCAAGCATGATAACCTTCTCTAGGGACTGCTCTCTTCTGACCACATGACCAAAGCAGGTGAGATAAGTCTGGCCATTCTCAACTTCTAAGGAATATTCCAGCTGCACGTCTTCCCGAATAAATTTATTCATTCTTCTGGCAGTTCATGGTATTTTCAGTATTCTTCACCAGCACCATAATTCAAAAACATCAACTCTTTTTCAGTCTTCCTTATGCATTGTCCAGCTTTCACAGGCATATGAGGCAATTGATGATACCATGGCTTGGCATTGAGGAAGAGGAAGACATAGAGAGGTACATGGGAGGTATATACAACAAAGATGAACCCTTTTGCATGTGCAGTACTGCACTGTCAGTGAGAGCAAGCATTGGTCTACAAGTGGAGAGATGTGTGGACCAGCTGAACAATCAGGTATGTCTAGGCAGGGGGTAGTATGCCCATAACCATGTACACGGTTAACAATGTTTCTACATGCCTATTTGTATGTGCTATAAGAATGTCTAGGTATATAGTAAAGTTGACAAGGGGCAAGGTTGTGGTGGCTCTTTAGCACAGCTAGCTACCCGGACGGAGCAAGTAGTTGGACCTCTGAGCTCAGGAGCATGGTCACAGGGGACATCAAGGTCAATTGGCCTAACAGGCTACACAAAAACATTGTTCTACATTGTTCTAGTGACAGGCATCTTAAAAGCTTGCAAGTAGCCATCTAGAAGCAACACTGGGTCTCTCCTCATCCAGAGCAAAGAACAATGAAGAAAACCAAAGAGGCATAGAAACAATTAGTCCAAGGGACTGGTAGACCATGACATCCTCAGCCTACGTGACTATGAGACCAGAAGAACTAGATGGGGCCTGACTACCACTGCAACCACTTGGAGGGGTATCGGTGCAGGAGATTCTGGGTAGAGTGGGAGAACAATATGGAACAAGACTCAAAAATCATTTAAAAAAAAAAAAAAAAAGACCAGGTTTGCCGGTCTGATAGAGCCTGGTGACACCCCTGAGACTATGGCCTCTAGCCACCCTTCAGGTATGCAACTGAACTCACTTCTGTGGCTTCCAGCTAAACAGCAGACAGGCATATGTGCTGAACATTTACATCAGGTGGATACACTACTTGGAGCAATCAATTACTGGAGAAGAGAAGGGGCAGTGTTTACACAGGGAGACGGCTGCGGGGGGCGGGACACGGGAGTACATGGGAGGGAAGGACAAAGGGAAGAGGTAACTACGGGGAGGAAGTGGGAAGAGAGCTGTTACATTGTGGGGAATTGCATTTCATGTCATGAGACAAAATGTTTTTAAACTGCTGTATGGAAAATGAATTTGCTCTGTAAACTTTCAAATCATAATAAATTTTTTTTAAATAATAAGAAAGGAAAATACCATGGCTTAGGCTAGGTGCACCTTAATCTTCAACGTGATGTTTCTGCTCTTCAGCACTTTAAAGAGGGCTTTTGCAGCAGATCTGCCTAGTGTGATACAACATGATTTCTTGACTGCTGCTTCCATGGGTGTTGATTATGGATCCAAGTAACATGAAATCCCTGACAAACTTCCATCTTTTCTTCATGTATCAAGATAACTACTTATTGGTCCAGTTGTGAGGATTTTTGTTTGCTTTACATTGAAGTGTAATCCATAATGCAGACTGTAGTCTTTGATCTTCTTCAGTAAGTGCTTCATGTCATTTTCACTCTCAGCAAAGAAGTTTGTGCCATCTGCATATCACAGGCTGTAAACGAGTCTTCCTCCAATCCTGATACAAGGTTCTTCGTACAGTCCAGCTTCTCGGATTATTTGCTCAGCCTACAGATTAAACAAGTCTGGTGAAAAGATACTACCCTGTCATATACCCTTCCTGATGTTAAACCATGCTGTATCCATTTGTTCTGTTCAAATGATGGACTCTTGGTCTATGTACGTGTCCCTCGTGTGAACAATTAAGTGTCCTGGAATTACCATTCTTTGCAATGCTATCCATAATTCTGTATCATGCACACAGTCGAATGACTTTGAATAGTCAATGAAACACAGGAAAACATCTTTCCAGTGTTCTTTGCTTTCAGCCAAGATCCATCTGACATCAGCAATTATATGCTTTTTATTCCACATCCTCTTCTGAATCCTGCTTCAATTTCTGGAAGTTCCCTGTCAATATACTGCTGCAACCATTTCTGAATTATCTTCAGCAAAATTTTACTCATGTGTGGTATTAATGATATTATTCAATAATTTCCACATCCTGTGGGCTCACCTTTCTTTGGAACAGGCACAAGTATCAATCTCTTCCAGTCAGTTGGCCAGGTAGCTATCTTCCAAATTTCCTGACAAAGACAAGTAAGCACCTTCGTCTGTTTAAACATCTCAGTGGGTGTCCTGTCAATTCCTGGAACCTTGTTTTTTGCCAATTCCTTCAGTGCAGCTTGGATTCCTTCCTTCAATACTATTGGTTCTTGATCACATGCTATCTCGTGAAGTGGCTGAATGTCGACCATTTCTTTTGGTACAGTGACTCTATGTATTCCTTCCATATTCTTTTGATGCTTCCTACATCATTTAATATTTTGCGCACAGAATCCTTCAATATTGCAACCCAAGGCTTGAAATTTTTCCTCGGTTCAGACTGAAAAATGAGAAGCATGTTCTTCCCTCTTGGTTTTCTAACTCTAGGTCTTTGCACATTTCGTTAATATTTTACTTTGTCTTCTTGAGCCACTATAAATCACACTAACCTCAGGGAGTGGATGCCCTTGGGGGCCACAGCCCACAGTAACCCCAGGGAAAGGTTGCCCTTGGGCACCACAGCCCACATTAACCCCAGTGAGAGGACACCCTTGGGTACCTGCACTACTCCTGAGGAAAGGTCAACCTTGGGTGCCACAACCCACACTAACCCCAGGGAGAGGATGCCCTTAGGTGCCCACACTAACCCCGGGGAGAAGATATCCTTAGACGCTTGCACTACGTCTGGGGAAAGGACACCCTTGGGTGCCACAGTTCACACTAACCTTCTGGGTGCCACGATCACAGTAGAAGAAGATGGTTGTTGAACGCTGATACACGTTATGGCAAATGTCACCCCCAGTGTAGTTAATTTTTAACAATCCATTTTCATAAGTCACTTTTTGAGTAAGGAGACCTGTCCAGAAGAAACAAGTCAATGACAAAAGGTTCCCCTCAAGAAGTGCCCAGGTCACCAGGCTCATCACAGCAGATATGGCATATTGTGCAGCCTGAGTAAAGACTCAAGAGGGCAGTGCCCCTGGCTGCTAGCACTGGACAGCCGCCCTTGGTCACCGTGCCTTGTGGGATGAATAAAACCACCCTCCAGTGTCCCCAGGCTGCTCATTACAGACAATACTCCAGAGCTGGCTTCGTGAGAGAAAGACACTTCCCTCCACACAGTACTTCCCAGCTTCCCAGGTGCTCACCATGCCAGCTCTTCTAGCCTCATTTGTAAATGATGTTAAAATGTATTATCATTGTCCAAAGGCATGACCTGCATTAATCACCAACAGCCCACCATGTGGTCTCAGAGCCAAATCCTGCTCAAAATTTGCCCCTGCTGACTCAATGCTAGATAACACTACCCATCATGGATTAGTTCCTATGTCCTCACGTGGTAAGGCAGAAAAGGAAAATGATCTTAGAGTCAGCAACAGGTACTACTGAGGACGGAATACACATGCCAACAACACTCAGTACAGGTCCTGGTTAAGACAATCCACTCAAACCAGAACCATCATGCAGATGCTGTTCCACCTGGTCACAGCAGCCATTCTTCCTACTCGACAAACTCACTCTTCAGCTGAAATCTTAACACCTAACTCCATTCACTTGCAGCAAAAGTAGAATAAAAAACACAGTACCTGCCACTTTGTGAAAGCCATGAGGTCCCTGCTTCTCCTGACAGGATGAGACAACCATGGATCTGTCTTGAGTTGGACAGACTCCTGCGGAAAGCTTTCCACAGACGCGGAAGTAGTACGTGTACTCTCCAGCACTCACGATCGTGTCATTCAGACCCAGCGGCTTCAGGTCATAGACATTGCCGTGCCTGGGGTCTCTCACCTCACAGCTGTCCCCTTTGGCAACAAACAGGAAACAGAGGGCAAGGGCGATTACACACAGTCACACTGGGCAAGAGAGTACACAGATTTCAATCACGTAAGTATGGCCTTCAAATACTCCCAACAGGTATTAGTGGCCATTCCACATTATTTTATTTCACATACAGGTAATACAAAGGAACTCTGGTAGGGCAGTGCCTCAGGCATTTGACTGCTAACCAGAAGGCTGACAGTTCAAACTCACCAGCTGCTCCACAGAAGGAAGATAGGGCAATCTACTTCCATAAAGATTTGCTGCCTCGGAAACCCAATAGGGGTCGCTATGAGTTGGAAGCAACTCAATGCCAGTTTTTTTTTTTTCCTTTTTTGTTACAAGTAAAACAAGTTGCTCTGGGGTTACAGTAGTTAAGGCACTTGGCTGCTAACCAAAAGGTTAGTGGTTCAAACCCACCAGCCTCTCTGTGTAAGAAACGAGGCAGTCTGCTTCTGTAAAGATATACAGCCTTGGAAACCTAATGGGGGTTGTTATGAGTCAGAATCCACTCAATGGCAGTGAGTTTGGTTTGGTTTGCTTACAGGTAATACAAATTGCTTGCACACAGCTTCCTAGAAGCCTACAACACAGGATAAAGACCTGGTGTCCACCAAAGCAACACAGAGCCCCAAGTCAGGGCTCTCAAGGAACACCTACCACCTCCCTGGTAGGATTGGCAGTGCAGCTCATCAGAGTTACCTGCCCATGATAAGAGCTCCATGGTCAGCCACATGGCCACCACTACACGGTTTCATATCCAAACTAGGAACGAGAGTGTCTATTGCGTCTCACATTCATGCTGGCTGGTAAGGACCAGGGCAGCCTGACTCACCTTCCACTCGAACTACCGGGCAGGCCTCCACTGTTCTCCAGACAAACACATACTCACAGTCATCTAAAAGCTGAAACATTGGGGATCCCTGCAAGAGAACCAAAAGCTTGTTTTCAATTCCTAAGAAATCAGCCAAATGACAGCCACAAATAATACCCAAGTGCTAACCTCCATGAGCAAAAGGGTGGTGTTGTTAGTAGCAGTAGAGGCAGCCCAACTCATGGCGACCTGACGCCCAACAGAGCAAAACGGTGCCAGGTGCTGTGCCTCCTCGTGGTCAGCCACGGATCAGACTATCATGATCCACAAGCGTTTCCACTGGCTGATTTCTCGAAGTGGACCAGGCCTTTCTTCCTGGTCTCCCTTGGTCTGGAAGCTCTGCTGAAACCTGCTCAGCATCATGGTAACATAACAGCCTCCACAGACACATGAAGTGAACTGGCCAGGACTCGAACGTGGCTCTCCCACAGGAAAGAATTTACCACTGAACCATCCGTGTAGATCTAGGGGACTACATTAACTACCAAGAAGCCTTGGTGTGGTGCAGTCAATTACGTGGTGTGGCTTTTCTAGCCGTAGTCTTTGTAACTCCTACTTTGCTGTGAGTAACTGAGAAGCTGCTTGTTAAAACCATCCACCTGGGGAAGCATGAAGTAATCTTCTAGGAAAGTTCACTTTCTCTCAGGTGTATAGAACTCTGATGTTGGGATTGGTTTGTTTTGCCACTGCTGGCTGAGAGAGACATGCTGCTGAGAGACAGACGTGTGGCTGAGAGAGAGACACGCCTGGCTGAAAGACGGTGGCAGCAGAACCAAGAGGCACAAGACAGAGCAGGAGGCTTACCTGGCCCGGAGAGGCCAGGCCAAGAGACCAAGAGCCAGAGAGGCATGTCTAAGGACACAGCAGGGGGGGACCATCCTGACCGAAGAACACAATCCTGAGCACATTCCTGGATTCAAATTGTAACCATCTTCCCTAATAAACCCTGTACTCCGTGAGTTTTGTGTGACCACTGCAGCAGATTATCAAACCCAGCAAAGAGGTGGTGGGTGCCACGGGAGAGACAGTTGGTAAAAGGGCTGAGGGGTGGCGGCATGTCTGGCCTCAGAGGAACATGCCTTGGGCTGCTGATGGTGATTCTGTCCTCCTCTTGTGCAGTTACAGGGGGTCAGAGGTGCCACCTCCCTGCCCCTTTAGCAGTGATGCAGTGGTTAAGCACTCAGCTGCTAACCAAAAGGTCAGCAGTTCAAACCAACCAGCCACTCCACAGGATGTGGCAGTCTACTTCTATAAAGATGACAGCCTTAGAAACTCTATGGGACAGTTCTACTCTGTCCTTTAGGGGCACTGTGAGTCAGAATCGACTCGATGGCAGTGGATTTGGTTTGGGCTTTGCTTCTGTGAAGATTTATAGCTTGGGAAACTCTATAGAGAAGTTCTACTATGTCCTATAAGATAATTATGAGTTGAACTTGACTCCACAGCAATGAATTTTTTTCTTTTTTTTTTAATATATATAGTATGCTCATCAAATCCTACAGATGGTCTGACACCATGAACAGACAGACAAATCCTAAGTTAGATGGAAGCCTCAGACAAACAGAAAAAGGGGAACCGGAGCTACAGAGGCTCACTGCTAGTCTGAACACATACCGAAGTCTGAGCACATTCGAACATGATCCTGGTGGAGTACCGCTGGTTACCACACTTGTCGCCATTGACGTACACGATGCTCAGGGACCCATTCACTGTGGCTTGGGGGCTAATCTGCACCACCCCCAGGTTCCAGCTTTTGTCTTCTAACACTAAGCACGAGCCCATTGCACTGCCTGGAAGAACAGGACAATCAGCCAGGAGTGGGGAGACGGACTTCCACGCTCCCACACACAGGGACAGAGTGAAGTCGAGATAAAAGAGGACGCACCGTGGCATCCCGGAATAAAAGGGAGAGGGCTGCAAACGCTCAGATAGAAAGTTCTCTTCTTGCCACTGGCTGAGGTGTCCACAGCGGTCCAAGGCTTCCTTACTGTGCTCAAGGCACTCAGGTCATACTCGTTCCCGATGGCATCTGAAACACAAGACGCTGGCTAACCCACGTCCCTGAGTCTCCGGAGGACCACCTTTAAGCCCCAGTAGGGAGACTGACAATGCACAAAGGGGAAATCATAACAGGAGCAAGGAAAGCCACCAAAGGCAACAGGCTGTTCCTGCAGAAACACACATGCATCTTTGTGCCACCCAACTACTTTCACAGTAACAGCTCCCCGTGGACGAGGCCAGTTGATGCAGCAGAGAGTAAGGGGCCCAAGAGGAGAGCTGAGAAAGCTTCAACATCCTCCACTGTTTTCCTTCCTCAAAAAGCAGCTCTGACAGCATGGAGCTGATTCCCCGCCTAGCCGGAGAGGTGTTCTCTGAGCATAAGCAGCACTTGGATCCCAAAACACAGCTTCACACTTTGAATTCTGTGCCCTGATTCACTTCCAGAGAAGCATGACAACTCCAGGCATCATTCAAAGAAAACATGTCACACAAATGTACGGTGCCTGTAAAACACAGCATGCACACACGTGTGCACTGCCTCAGCCCCAACCAGTCCCCAACCCCTCGACTGCACGTCTGTACCGGTGACTTGGCAATCCACTGGAGAAGGCACACAGGCCAGAGCCGTTTCAAACTCAAAGAACGTGTCATGGATCCCAAGCCCAGAGTCGATATCCTGATGCAGGAATTTGGGTATTCCTGGGTAAACATCGTCGTTACAAACAAAGCGGATGATGAAAGCATCAGAGGTGCCTGTAGAAAAAGAGGGTCAGACTTAGGGCTGGAGCAATAACCCCAACTGCAGCCCAGTAAGCACAGAGCGGCAATGATTGGCTACTGTGAGGAAGCAGCTCAGTGGCTGTCTAAGGCAGTTACGTGGTGCAAACACATCAGTTCAAGACAACTGATTTGAGCTACAGACTGACCAAATTTACTGTAACATAATGACGAGCCACAGTGACCCACATCGTGACGGGCCCAGACTGTGAGCCACAGTGACCCATGTTATCATGGCATATACCGTGAGCTGAATATTTTGGCATTCTTACTATCCAAGAAAGTACTGAAATATAACATTAGTCCATTAGCACAGACTCAGAAAACAATGTAATTTCATTAGTTCGTTTATCAGAAACCAAAACTCAAACCTACTGCTGTCGTGTCAACTCCGACTCACGGAAACCCAGACGTTACAGACTAGAACTGCTCCACAGGGCTTTCTCGGGTGTGACCTTGACAGAAGGAGATCACCAGGCCTTTCTCCCAAGGAGCCACCAGGTGAGTCTGAACCAACACTGAGGTTAGTAACTGAATGCAAACCAATGGCACCACCCAAGAACTATTTATTCAACTGTCTGCAAATGACCAAACTTCTATGGACCTGTTTCATATGGCAAATAGAAAAGCATTAGTCAGCAAAGCCAGGACTAGAATCCAGGATGCTGGGTTCAGCCCCAGCTCTGCCGACTAAGGGGCTCCTGGCACTGGACAGGGCACGGGAGTGGCTCGCTGACCCTCCTTGATGCCACCCATGGAAGGACGAGGATGCTAAGCAGGAGGCCTGGAGCACAGGACAGTAAAGCCCAAAGGCTGTTGTAAGAACTGGCCAGGCAGTGCATGCACATCTTCACACAGTGCCTGGCGCAACAAAGACACCTGAGCACTGGTCAGCACTGCCATTACCACGAAGGCTCAGCCTTGCTCTTGTGGTTCAATGCCAGGGAGAAAAAGGCAACTATGTCTCTGCTAGGTAACACAGTGCAGAAAAGAGTAGGAATTTGGACAAATTTAACACAGTACAATTGTGTTTATTACATAAAAATAAAATGAAGACCGAATGAAGATGAGGAAGGAAAGTCAGGAGAAAACGGCATAATTTCAGTTATCTGCCATCATTCCTTCCACATCTGACAGGAGATATAGGCAGCGTGACAGCACTGGTCAGGGGAGCAGCAGCACGTAGAGGGGCCCAGGAGACAGCGTGCAGGGAGGGGGGGGCCGCGACTCCACCCAGTCTCCCTCAAGTTATGGAGTGACTTTTAAAGGACCCTTCCCTGGTCAAAATACAGGAGCCAGAGGGCAGGTGAGCAAGGGAGGTGTGTGAGTGTGCATGTGTGTGTGAATGTGTATGTGTGAGTGTGTGTGTTAACGTGTGAGTGTGTGTTATTTGTATGAGTCTGTATGTAAGGGAGAGCTCTAGATTTAAATTTATGGTTAGGTTTAGGGATAGGCTTAGCATTGATTTTAGGGTTAAGGTTAGGTTTAGGGTTCGGGTTACTGTTAGGTTTAGGGATAGTTGTAGGGTTACTCTTAGGTTCAGGTTAGGTTTAGGGTTAATGTATGCATGTGTGACCCAGGATCAGGGGTAGGGGGAGGTCCCTGTGAGAAGAGTCAACAGGAAACCTGATACTGTCCTCAGGAAGAGTGTCCTGCTGTGCAGAGCAGCCACGACCCCTCTGGCCACCCCAGCAGCCTGGCTCCCACTCACCTTTGGCAGGGTGGGGCAGTCCCCTGTAGGTCAGTGTGATGAACCCCTCGGTGGACAGCTGGAGGCTCTTCTCGCCTCCAACGACGCGGTCCGGCTCCAAGTTCTCCAAGTCTCCCGTCTGGGTTTCTGCCTCACAGCCGAAGGCTGGCTTCCCCTCGATGGTCCCACAGATGGGCATCGCTCCACAGATGTTCAACTGCAGGTCAGACCCCACACGTGCTGAAGCAGACTGTGTAACTGACCCCAGACAGAACCCAGCGTCTCCAACCCCACCAGGCCAAACACTGCATCATTATCATTCCACACACCAGCTTCCCACGTGGGGGCAGTTCAATTAGTGAATGAGGCAAAAAATCAGAGTCCAAACAAAAATAAATATCCATAAATTGCCTTTACATTTGGCTTTACCGTGACAGCCCTGTATAGTAACGTGATATACAGACACATAAACCGTCTTGGGTATAGTAACATACCATCTGCACCGGAGGAAGTACATGCAATCATACACCCACAGTATTTTTAATTATGTTACAGAAGGTATGTAAGTTGAAGTTACATTCATTCCAAGTAAATATCAAGCAAAGTTCCTGTGTTTCTTAAAAATACTGACATCACTCCACTCAAAAGTTCGCTGTTTACTATAGCTGTGAAAATGAAACTGAATAGGATCCTCAGTACGAAGACTCTGAAAGCC
This sequence comes from Orycteropus afer afer, assembly GCF_000298275.1. Taxonomy (NCBI): domain Eukaryota; kingdom Metazoa; phylum Chordata; class Mammalia; order Tubulidentata; family Orycteropodidae; genus Orycteropus; species Orycteropus afer. The sequence goes on from NW_006921722.1 coordinate 5,639,566, forward strand.
TCCTCTGCGGCAGTTGAGTGCTAACGGGCAATGTGTGCGAAGTTAAGGCTTACATCCAGCCCTTATTTCTCTTAAAGGAGATGGCCAGTGAGGACTAAGCCCACCCAAAGGCTCTGAGAAACAGCCAATGAGGACTAAGCCCCATCCGAAGACTCAGTGCGTGAGCGTGCTTAGGAGTCCATGTTTGGGGGAGCTGGTACATTCCTCCAAGGGCCGCATCCAGGGTTTGGGAACCACAGATCTGGGATGCCAGGACTATGCGGTCCTGCATGGGCACCAGTATCTCAGCTGTGCCTGAATCTGGGGTGTTCGGGGCCCTCGAGGGTGTTTTAGGACACTTTGCTCCAGCAGCATGGAGAACACTGGTGAGTACCGGGGCAGCAGACCAACAGGGTGGAGCGGTGAGTGGCACACTGGCGGGCAGTGGGGGCCCCAGCAGATGGCTCTGGCAGCAGGCCCTCTACACCCTGTCCCCGTTGCCAGGCGCCGTCCTCTAAGCAATCTTCTTATCTTATCCAGAGTCAGTTTCTGCTGTCTGTGACCGAGAGCCCTGAGGGACGCTCACAGCCTCCAACACCGGCCACAGCTCACAGAGCAGACCTTCTCTGAGCTCATCTGCCGCCTCTCTACTCCTGTATCCCGCAGCCACATACACTCTCATCCACAGTACTGGGCTTTCCAACCCTGGGGCTATCGCCACAGGATGGAGGAAATCCCTGAGGAAACTTGGTAGACAGGAACTCTAGGGGCACAGTGGCTGAGGCACTCAGTTGCAAATGGAAAGATCAGCGGTTCTAACCGACCAGGTGCTCTGCAGAGAAGGATGAGGCAGTCTGCTTCCATAAAGATTTAGTTTGGGAAACCCCGTAGGCAGTTCTACTCTGTCCTGTGAGGTCGCTATGAGTTGGATTCAACCTGATGGCAGTGGGTTTGGTTTCTTTTGGTTTAAGGGAGAAGCTAAAGTACCTAAGGCACTGGACTGCTAACCAGAAGGTGGGAAGTTCAAATCCACCAGCCACTCCTCGGAAGGAAGGCCGGGCAATCTACTTCCGTAGTGATACTGCCTCGGAAACCTAAGGAGGGGTCACTATTGAGTCGGATCCAACACGACAGCAGTGAGTTTGGTTTTTGGTTTTTTAAAGTGCTGCTAAGTCACAAATTCTGTCCCGGTATTGTCCTGGGCTCTTCATACAGTGAGCCTACAAAATTCTTCTGTATCCAAGTTTTATGAGACATTCTCATGTCAACCTCTGTTTACACAGCTTACTCTTGCTCCAATCCAATCTTGCTACAAGAATGCAAACGAATCAAAACTAAGACTTGTTAAAAGCTTTCGACCTTTTCTGTAGGGTTTGGTTTAAAACAGAATGTCATAATCTTGGAGGTTTCCCACCTCCTGCCCCCGGTATAGTGCTGGGGCTGTCTTTGAAGGAGGCACTGTCAGAAGATTCTAGAACATACCCATCCAGGTTATTTCTCCTTCATACGGAAATACAATTACCGTCTCCTCTAGACTAGCGGTGCGGAGTGCCTGCAAGATGGCGGACTAGGCAGAAGGACTACACAGACCCTCTTCAACAAAAAAAAAGGGAAACCAATTGACACAGACTCAAAAGATGATCATGGACCCCTGAGCCTTGAAGGGAAGGATACAGAAGTAGACTAAACCCCAGCTAGCAGAAAAATTTGTGTGAAAATACCAAAAAAGGAGACATACAGAGCTGCGGTTTGGCAGGAACCTGAGTGCCCGTGACGGCACAAACAGCCTGGACATTCCCGAGTGGTGGTAGGACCTAAAAATTAAACTAAAAATCACCCTGCTAGCCAGGGACTGCATGGACTGTGCACGGTGGCTGGGGAACAAACAGAGAAGGTGAAGAGAAAGGTGGGCTGAGCTGTAGACTTTTGCCGGTCCGGAGGCCGCCGCCATTCTGTAGGTTTAAAAAGCGGCTTGACTATTTTGGATATTTAAAGAGACAGCGCTCTTGCAGATTCCTGTGGTGGTAGGACTTAAGAATTAACCTAAAAATCACCCTGC
>NW_006921722.1:5642645-5643096 GCF_000298275.1 Orycteropus afer afer
CTTGTTTTTCTTTTTGCAATCCTTCTATTTTTCTTCTTCATTTATTATTCTCCTTCCCTACTTTTTTTTCTTCTTAGTGCCCTATCCCCAGATATTGCAGGTTTGCTTGTTTTTTATTTTTTATTTTTTCTCCCCTTTTCTCTTTTTTTGGTTACTGTTCTGTGTGATTACATAGTGTGCTTTTCGTCCATGGGCTTTTAGTTTTTTGAAGGTTATTCAATTGTAACTTGTGTCTAAATGAGTGGGAGACAACAACAGTCCTCATAAGACACAACTACACCCACACCTCCTGCGACTTCACTTATTGAGCAAGAGCCACTTCGTCCTTCTCCACCAATGGGCCAATGATAAAAAACCACCGAGAAAAGCCTGAACCACCCTTGGCTGATCTTCACAAACAATTAACAGAGATCTAAATACAACAACATCACGATGCCCCAGAAACAACAGA
>NW_006921722.1:5645995-5651973 GCF_000298275.1 Orycteropus afer afer
GAAAATTCCTTGAATCAAACGAGAATGAAAACAACATACCAAAATCTTTGGGACACAGCAAAAGCAGTGATCAGAGGTCAATTTATAGCAATAAGTGCACACATCAAAAAAGAAGAAAGAGCCAAAATCAACACTTCAAATGAACATCTCCAACAATTAAAGAAGGAACAGCAAGAAAAGCCTACAGTCACCAAAAGGAAGGAAATAATCAAGATTCGCGCAGAAATCAATGAAACAGAAAATAGAAGGGCTAGACTAGCGGTGCTCAGTCTTCAGCGGGCATCAGCATCAGTTCACTGCTTGTTTTATGAGACTGCTGGGCCCGCCCCTAAGCTTCTGATTCAGTGGGTGGGGGGAGAGGCTGGGGGCCGTAAACGTACATTTCTACCAAGGTCCTAGGCAATGCTGATGCTGCTGGTTGGGGGTCCACAGTGCCTGACATACAGCAACCAGACCCTGACAGCAGAGTTTAAAAAAATAAGCAACACAGCTCTGTGGAGTCGATCTTGCCTCACAGCGACTCTCTGTATGTCAGGACAGAGCTGTGCTCCAACGGGTTTTCAGCTGCTGACTTTTCAGAAGTAGATTGCCAGCCCCTTCTTCCAAGGCACCCAAGTGGACTCAAACCTCTAACCTTTCAGTTAGCAGCAAGCACACTAACCATCTGCACCACTAGGGGCTCTGGGCCACGAGACAGGAGTCGTTTGTTTTCTGTAGAATAACAAGCCCCATGTCTGAACCACATCAGGATGGTGGTGATGGTTTTCTTTCATTTTCTACTTCAATATTGATTGTCCCATCTCCTGCTTGTGGCAGCTGCATCACAGTGCCCTGGACCACTCCTGAGGACCACTGCCTCACCGCCAGGCCTGCAAGAATCACTGGTGGCAAGGATGCAATGCACCCCCATCTGTGGTGGTTAAGTTTGTATGTCAACTTGGCTGAGCCTGGCTGGATGGCTGGCCAGCTGGTGGTAGTTATTCCCCATGATGAGACTGGCAATCAACTCTATGGTGGGACCTACCACAAGCAGCTAAGTAGCTGCTTTAGGGATGTGGTCTGCTTCCCATATATAAGAAACAGCTTTGGGAATGGTCTCTAGCTTATGGCATACCTGAACCACACATGTAGTTGTGTTGTTGTTCAGGAACCTGCCTCTGCCAACCTTGAGACTTTCAATGGACTTGAATTAATGGCCTACCAGATGGTTTGGTAATATTGAGACTGTGCCTTTTTACTTGTTGACCTTGGGCTTGTCAGCCTCAGCAGCCAGCAGCTGTCTAAGTGAAGAAAAGCCTCCGGCTTCAGTGGGCCAGGAGCATGAGGCAGAGCTAAAGCCCAAGGTTGAAGAGCTTTCATCCACACCCCAGAGCCTAGCACTTGGAACTTAGACTTCCAGCCTCCAAACTGATACATTCTTGTCAGAGCAGTACTAGGTAACCAAAACACCATCCTTGCTGTAAATAGGAACATCATCACAGAACTCACCAAAAAGGTCTTCCCGATGCCCGAGACCACGTAACCCAGAGACATGTTGAGTGGGTTAAGGTTGAACACAAACCCACTGTTAGGGTCCTTTACGGAGCAGGCCTGCAGGAACAACGGGGAACAAAGAAGAGTCACACCAATATCACAAGAACACGATCAACGTACAGCACCTCCCAAAACATGTCTGTGTGTCACAAATCCGCATGCAGTTTATCTGAAAACATCGTATATCTTAGAAAGGTCTCTCAAGAGTGTTCACATGTGCTGGTGAGGATGCGGAGAGATTGGGACTCTTTTACACTGCTGGTGGGACTATAAAATGGTATAATCACTGTGGAAAGCAGTATAGCAATTCCTTCAAAAGTTGAAATTAGAAATACCATTTGACCCAGCCATTCCATTACTAGGTATGCATCTTAAAGAGTGAGAGCCATGACAAGAACAGACATATGCACACCCATGTTCATCGTAGCACTATTTACAATAGCCAAAAGATGGAAACAACCTAGGGGTCCATCAACTGAGGAATGGATAACCAAACTTATGGTGCATACACACAATGGAATATTATCCAACCCTAAAGAATAACCTAGAATCTGCAAAACACCGCATAACGTGGATGAACTTGGAGGACATTATGCTGAGTCAATCACAGAAGGACAAATATTGTATTATCTGTTATTGTAAAAAGTCAAGGAAAGGTTTATATATGGAAGGAAATTTTCTTTGTTGGTTACCAGGGATGGGAGGGGAGGGGAAGAAACACTGTTAGATAGGTAGAGATAAGTATTGATTTGGATGAAGAGAAGGGCAATGTACCAAATGTGAATGATCAGCACAGTGGCACTGAGGAAAAGGAAGACATAGAGAGGTACATGGGAGGTGTAGACAACAAAGATGAACCCTTTTGTACATAAAGTACTGCGTTGTCAGTAAAGGCAAACATGGATATATAGGTAGATAGATGGGTGGACAGGCTGAACTATTAGGTATGTCTATGAAGTGGGGAGTGTACCCAAGACCATGTATGGGGTTGGTAGACAATGGTTCTACAAGTGTATTTGTATATTCTGTAAGAATTCCCAGGTGTATAGTAGAGCTGACAAGGGACAAGGTTTTAGTCACTTCTTGGCCATAGCCAGCTACCCAGAGGGAGTGAGTAGTTGAACCTGTGGGCTCGGGACCATAGTCACAGGGGACATCAAGCTCAACTGACATAACATACTACTCAAAACATTGTTCCTCATCCTACTTCGGCGAGTAGCAACTGGGATCTTAAAAGCTTGCCATCCAGACCCAATGACAGGTCTCTCCTCGTCCAGAGCAAAGAATAATGAAGAAAACCAAAGATTCATGGAAACAATTAGTCCAAGTGACTGGTACACCATGTGATCCTCAGCCTATACAACTATGAGACCAGAAGAACTAGATGGTGCCCAGCTACCACTGTCAACCACTCAGAGAGGGATCTATGGAGGAGATCCTGGATAGAGAGGGAGAACAATAGGGAACAAAACTCAAAATTATCTGGAGGGGGGAAGGGACCAAGTTTGCTGGACTGATAGAGCCTGGTGAACCTCTGACACTATGGCCCCTAGCTGCCCTTCAGGTCTAGAATTGAACCCAAACCTGTGGCTTCCAGCCAAACAAAAGACAAGACATATGAAGTGAACATTTACCTGAGGTAGATACACTCCTTGGAGAGAACAATCATGGGAGAAAGAAGGGCTGCTTATGCACAGGGAGACAGCTCAGAGGGCAGGAGTGTATGGAGGGATGGACACAGGGAAGAGGCAACTATCGGAAGGAAGTGGGAGGGGAGCTGTTGCATTGGGGTAAATTGTAGTCAATGTCATGAGACAAAGTGTATGTGACCTGCTGTATGCAAAGTGAATTTGCTCTGTAAATTTTCACCCAAATCACAGTTTTAAAAAAATTAAAAAAAAAAAAAAAAACGCGTTCACGTGTTTCTGGCAAAACAAAAGAATTGAGAAACATCGTGACCAAGACTCTGTTTTGGGATCTGTTGACTAAGAACACCCGTCGATGAGTTCCTTCCTAAGTCTCCAAGTGGCCCGGAGTGCTCCAAACAGCCCCTCTGACCAGCCCCTGAAATATCCCCAAAGGATATGCTGGCCCAGATACACTGAACATCCCAGAAAGTGACCACACTCCCCCAGCAGAGAGAGATGATGGGGTGGGGGTTCTGAACAGCCAGATTCAGAACAGTCAACAGCGTAAGCCAGAACTTGACATGATCCAAAGAATCCTATCAGAAAGATCTATCGATAAGAAGCCTGATTGCAGAAAAACAAAACCATAAGAAACCTCACACTTGGTTGTGTCTCAATCCTCCCTTCAGGGCGATGACGGGACCTGTCGTGAACTGACTTGTCTCCTCTTGTAGAACACACACCTGACCTTGCCCGTGGGGCTCCCCAGTCTTTTTTCTGCCCATCCACTACACGCAGGTGGGGAGCAGCACCCACAGCCCCAGGAGGCACTGCTGTGGGTGACGAGCCCGGCGTCCTGCACCACTCCCTGACCCAGGGCCCAGGAGCACAGGACATCGTCATGGAACGCTTTTCCAGGTAAGCCACATCCCCACTGCAGTCTGAAGCATGGTGGAGGTTTATGGGAGGGAGGGGTGACCAAGCCCCATCGTAAAGAAACATACACAGGGCTTGTCAACAGCCAGCTCCTCTTGGGTGGGTGGTCAGGGAACCTCCAAGGAACTGCCACACCGCCCTTCACTGTCATCAAAGGTTAGCCACAGCAAGAGTTTCTCTCTCTTTAAGCTGGAAAGAGCTCATTCCAGGGCCAGATGTACTCAGCAAGCCCAGGGAAGGGCAGGGAGCTTCACGAGGCTGGAGGAGAAGGGGTTCCAGAGGCCTGGCTGGAGCCAGGCCATCAGGAGCCTTGAACATGACATTAAAGCAGGGCTTACCCCATGGACCCAGAGCACTGACACGCACTGGGTGGTAAGTGACGGATGAGCCCATCAGACCTGTCAGGGATAGAGGACCTCGGAACACAATGTGGTGGAGACGGAAGGCAGCTCCCCAGAGGACACAAGGGTACACTGAGGGTGTGAAGGGAGGTGGTGGAGAGCTAGGGATGGGCAGGATGACCTCCAGACCCCGGTATCCACACAGAGGGGATGCTGACTCAGTGACTAACTGGGGAACGCAGGTGGAAAGTTGAGAACTAGGGCCCCTGGAGGTCAGGGCGGCCACGCTCAGCGAGGGGTCAGCCTCAGAACACATACCTGGTCTGTGTCTGTGGCTGTCTGCACAGGGCAGGCAGCCTCCGTGTTCCACAGGAAAGTGACCACACACTCCCAACTGAGAGAATATATGGGATGGGTATTCTGGAAGGTAACACAAGACCATAGTCAACGAAATGAAATGGAACTTGACGTCAGCAGCAGAACACTAACTGGACCCCTGAGAACAGCTTAGACGTTCAAACATTTAATACGTGTCAAGTCGACAGGCAGGTGCTGCACATGAGTTACTGAATGCTAATATGATGGCCTCATCCCTGTGAAGGAGGTATTATTATCTCTCATACTCAGATGTTCAGAAATTTACCTGCAACCATGCCAACAGAAAACAGGAGAACTGGCACCCAAACCCTAGTCTGATTACTATTCCACTCTCTCAGGAAACGCTTGGTACCAAGGGCTGAATGAACACAAGAGCCACAGCGGAGTATGTGTAACTTCCTCCCTGTGAGCTCAAGAAGGGGCAAAATGAACGTACATGTGAGAGGCCAGCATGACGGCCGTCCTTGGACAGAGGCTGAGAAGTAACCACAGAAGGGGCTCGTGAGGGCTTTTGGGGACTGCTAACTTTATTTCAGGTGATAACCAAATCAAAAACAAAACCCATTCTGAGAAGTCAATCCCGACTCATGGTGACCCCATGTGTCACAGAGGACTGTTCCGTATGGGAGTCTCGTCTGGAATGTTTATGGATTACGACAGATTACAGCCTAAGAAACCCATAGGGCAGTTCTCCTCTGCCAGGTGGACTATCATGAGTCAGCATCCACCCAGTATCACCCAAGAACACAACAACGATCTTTATGGAGGTAGATTGCCAAGTCTTTCTTCTGTGGAATCAACAGGTGGGTCCAAACTACCAACCAAGATGCAGCAGTCTGCTTCCATAAAGACTGCAGCCTTGGAAACCCCATAGGGCAGTTCTTTTCTGTCCCACAGGGCCACTAGGAGTCCGAATTGACTTGATGGCAGTGGGTTTGGCTTTTTGGTTTGGTTTATTAACACACAGGAGCCTGGTGGTGCCGCAGTGAAACACGTGGCTGCCAACTGAAAGGTGTGCACCAGCTGCTCTGTGGGAGAAAGATGTGGCAGGCCACTTCCAGGAAGGGATTCAGAGCCTCAGAAGCCTACCGGGCAGTTCTGCTCTGTCCTACAGAGTCGCTGTGACTCGGAACGTACTCAATGACAACGGGGCATCTGGTAA
>NW_006921722.1:5652202-5674040 GCF_000298275.1 Orycteropus afer afer
GGAACGTACTCAATGACAACAGGGCATCTGGTAACAAGGAATTCTCTAGTCAGTCCGTGAGGACGTGCAGGGCCCATGCAGTGTTCTGCTCTGTCCTACAGAGTCGCTGCGACTCGGAACGTACTCAATGACAACAGGGCATCTGGTAACGAGGAATTCTCTAGTCAGTCCGTGAGGACGTGCAGGGCCCATGCAGTGTTCTGCTCTGTCCTACAGAGTCGCTGTGACTCGGAACGTACTCAATGACAACGGGGCATCTGGTAACGGGGAATTCTCTCATCAGTCCGTGAGGACGTGCAGGGCCTGCGCAGTATATCAGCCCTGTGCACATGCTGAGGGACAGTGACAATGTGAGATTACCCTGAAAATCAAAACACACCATCAAGTAAGCTTTCTTAGAAAAGCTGATACACTAAGGGTCCAAACAAAATTACTGGAACCATCCAGTACCTCAGTGTCCAGAAAACAGAGAAGGGTAGGTGCATAGTCAAGGTTCTGAGGAAGGGACAACAGGGGCCCAAGTACGCTGACCGTGAAGCCCTCTGGGGGCAGGCCTGTGCCTTTGGAATCAAAGCTCTGGGGATTCCTTCTCAGGACCCAGAGAAGGGCATGGAGCCCCTGCTCAGAGCACACAAAGGATCACGTGTTTATAATGTCATTTGTGGGCCTGCACTTAGCCAGCGAACACCAGGCCTGTTTCACAGAGGTCCTCTAGAATGTTCAACGAAGCATAGAACGTTCAGTGAAGCATAGACTGGTGTGCTGACAGACAGTGCAAGTCACCTGGGGGTCTCCAAGCGACTGGACAGGCCGCGACTGAAAGTCCACCAGCCTCGGTGGTGTCAATGGTTAACACACTCCACTGCTAATCAAAAGGGGGGAGGTGCCGCCTAAGAAAGATCTGGTGATCTTTTAAAGCCCAGACATTAAAAGTTCAAGTTCTATTCTGACCACATGGGTCACTGTGAGTCAAGGCTGACTTGACAGCAACTGGTTTCAGACGGAGAGCAGGGAATGCTAGTTCATTTCAATGAGCCTAGAGGAAACTGGAATGCACCTAGACTTTTAAAATACTCATCCGATCATAAACACGACCTCAGTGTCCCCACTCTGGATTTACCCAACAATTTTTAAATTATTGTAAGACCCAATAAAAGCATTAACATCCAGGTGGAAAAGAACTGGGATGAGACCTCAGTCCCCCAGGCCCCCAGCATTTCTGTTTGGAGTTTTCTACTCTGTGTCCCCAGCAAAGGAACTCAGGGCCAAAAGCCCCTCAGCACTGTCTCGGCTCTCTGCCTTGCCCCATCAGCTCGTTTTGCTATCATGTTCCCTGTCTGTTCTTCTCTGTGTGTCTGGGACACATTGGACTCAGCGTCCTCCCCTATGAACTCTGGGCTTCACACACCAAACCATCCCCGAAGGGGTGGGGTGTCTGTACAATTCCAGGGGGGATTCAAGCCCACAGGACGGACCGTGTCGGGCACAGGCTGACACAGTGACAGGCTTTGAGGCTAAAGCTTCAGAAATCCGCCACAGGAGCACCCACGGCAAAGTCCTCGCTCCTCCCAGTCGCGGCACAGGCTGACCTAAGGCAGGGCTGAGCCCAAGCACACTCCTCTGCCACCCGAGCTGAGACACAGCAGGCCGCTCAGCAGACAGGGCGGGAGCACTTCCCACCCCGATGCCCTGCCACGCACCACGCTGCCCGGGGAACAGATGAGGTGGATCCGTGTGGTGTAGTTGGTCAGCTGGCCGTCGCTGGTCTTGCAGGCCGAGCCGTTCACATACTCCAGGAGGAGGCTGCCCCTGTCTTCAATTGTGGGACCTGCCCTCGCGATGCCCAAGTTACTGATGGAGACGATCTCAGAAGATGACCCCTGCAAGTAAGCACATCCGTTGGACTTTCCCTTGGAACACAAGTGACTTCCTCGCTCTGATGGAGCAGCGGTCATGGCGCCATGAAGGTGTCTGACCACCAGAGGGCACTCTCCTCCTTCCCCATAAGACTCCCAAGCCGCCAGTGAGGACGCTGAGAAAAGCGATTCCAGACAAGCTCTCTGAGGAAGCCGGTTTCTACAGCACACACACCTTTCACACTGCCCTGCATGGGGACCAAGAGGATGTGGCGAAAAGTTCCGGCAGGAGCGGAACCCCACCGGACAGCCAAGCACAGCCTGGCACCAGAAGAGCGCGGGCCAAGTCCACCCGCAGCCACTTGCTCAAGCCCACGTCCTCCCAGCCAGCCCAGTAGCATTTGCCAGCAAGCAAACACGACTTCTTCACGGATATCTGCTGAACCACGGAAAGGGCACTTCCGAATGCGGGCTCCCTCTGCCCTTCACTGTGAGCAAAGGTCACCAACACCAGGAACTTGTTTTTTAGGTTTGTCCACATCTGTCAGGAGATCGGTTTACAGGGACAGCCCATGCACACGTCCAGGGCCCCACTCCAGCAGGCAGGTGGCTCTGATCTGGGAGTCCAAACCAGCTCCCACACGTGGGGGTCACATGACAGGATGACACCCGGGACTGGGGGGGCGGTGGCAGGCTCACCTGCTCACGCTTGTATTTCATCTCACACGCAGAGGCAAAGCGGTCACAGCCAGGCACCGGGTTCAGGGGCCGACACACATTGATGTAGTACTTCCTCCAGGTGGCCCGTGCACCAGCATTATCCATGGCATACCAGTTTCCACCATGGCTGCCTTCGGATTTTGCTAGACTACAGATTCAGAGCAAAATGTATGCTTTTAGAGAGCTTACACAGCTCAGTGTAACCATTTATTCCTAGACAGTTGGAGAAATACAGACACATTGGATGAGGCGGGACTGCCATTCCACGATTCCTGACTGACCATGACCACAGCCAACTCTGCAGGCCGTGGGCTCTCAAACTACCTGAACCTCTGTGGTGACAGTTATGGTTGCAAACAGCGAACGCTAAAGGTTCAGAACCAGAGACGGGCAGGAGGGTGTCTGTGCCATCCAGGGGCAAACTCACATCTCAGAACACCAAACAGCACGCGTCCCCCACCGGTATCACAACGACTACCAGAGCATCACTCAAATTCACACGGCGTCAAGCTCACCACTTGACACTGCACCCCAGCACTGACATCACTTCCCACCGTCGGCAGTCGTGTGGCCACCGTGACCAGCTCTGCAGCCTCAGCCCAGACTCTGGACCCAGCGCTGGACCTGACCCCAAGGGCCAAGCAGGCAGGCCCCGAGGAAGCCCCTCACCTGGAAAGGTCGTACTGCTCCAGTGTGATGGGGTCTGTCACAACACACTCCAGGGGCTCCTCGGGGCAGGCGTAGTTGGTGTACCAGCGGAAGTTGTAGGTCGAGTTGTCTTCTTCCTAACGACACACCGAGGAGGGTGACGGGGGGAAGGGGCAGTCAAAGAAGAGGAAACGTGACACAAAGCCGGACCTTCAACACGGACAGTGGCATTTCTGAAAGAAAAACCCCTCTCTCACACACAGTTTAACATCAACAGATGAGTGGACTGACAAAATCCACACAACGGAGTATCCCCCAGCCATAAAGAGAAACAAAATACGTGCTATGACCTGGATGAAGCTGGACATTATGCTGCATGAAGTAGGCCACGAGAGGACAGAGGCTGTTGATCCCACTTATATACAACATCTAGAAGAGGCCAGTGCATGGGGACCAAAGGCTATGGTGGTGACCAGGGACAGGTGGCAGGAGGGGGTGGGAGGTACGGCTTGAGGAAAACTGAGAATCTGTTCAGGGGGACGGAGAATTTAGAAACAGGTAGTGGTGATGGCTGCACAATGTGGGGGACACAAGTAACGGCACTGCACTGTACCTAGAAACACGGCTGAAATAGCAACGTTTTGTTGCTTGTTATATATACTTCCCCACCATAAAAAAAAAGGATTGTTAAAAAACACTTTTCCTTTGCCTTTCTCTGTTCACTTTATTAAGAGGAAGACCGCCCGACAATGGATTCAGATGGAACTGGACCCTCTGCTAAATGGGACTGAGAGATGAGTCCTGACGTTTCTGTGTGTTCTCTGCCCCGCATCGCCACGCAGGCTGTCACCGAGGTACATGCCCAGGACCACACAGCCCGAAGAATGACACCACTCCCTGCCTGGGAGGCCTGAGAAGAATGACGGAAACCAGACCCATTACCACCAGCTCTGCCTCTAAACAAAGGGCCCGGGACAGGTTCATTTTCCCCAAAGCCAGGGGAGGGGACTACCAGTGACCCAAGGGGGAGCATTGTGGCCCGTATCTCACAGGTTACGAAAACCACATTGTATGTTAGGGAAGTCAGCCCTGCAGTAATGCTGCTGCTGCTTCCCTGCCTCGTGGAGGTGGGCATCTCTGCCCACTTCCCTCACTGATACGTACACGCACACACATACATGGGACAATCCCTACCTGATACTCAGGGGCACCCACTCCAGCGTCTCTGTCACAGAGGAAAGTGATGAGTGTCGATCTCGGAGTATGCTTTGCATTATTATAGGGGGTGCCATCCCTGTAGTTCAGCTGGATCATCCCGTCATAATACGAAAGCTTAGCATTACTCAGGCCCAGGTTCCAAACCTTCTTGTCACTAAAACAAACAAACGAACAGACGTCCCTCAGAAGAGACACTACAACCAGAAACACACTAATGCCGCCGTATTTGGGGAAGGGCCGATGCGCTGGAATTCCCAGGACCCGGAGTAGTCTACCACACAAGGTAAGGATTTCCAAGTGGGGCACCCTTGTGGGGGTGCAGAGTAAGAGGGCTCTCACCCCAGCCCACCCTCCCCTGCTCACTGGGACCCAAATCCACTCTCAGCACCACTGGCTGCATGTTAAGAGGTAGCACACAGAATGGAGAAACAGGAGCACGAGGATCTACCTCACACCTGACGGGCACAGAGCACACAGAGCTGAAGTATCACATAACTCACACCCTCCAAGGGAGGTTTGTCCCTTTCTCTGTGGCAGGAAACTCTGAGCGCTTGGTGTTCAGGCCAGACCTTCTCAGCATCGAAATGCTTGTCATAAACGTAACAACCTCAGAAGAGGACAGACTCATTCCTGAATAAAGTACGTGTCGACACAGAATACCTCAGAACACTCCATGGCAGAAAACAGGTACTTGCCTTTTTGCAACCTGACACGCTCCTGAGTTCTCACAAGAGTTCAGAGTCACAGGGCCACACACATTTATGTAAAAGTCATACTCCTCTGTTTCAACTTTATAGCCACTTGTCTTTGCAAGAGGTGACAAATCAAAAGAAAACCCTATACAAGAACAAACAGATCAAAATACTTAAGGTCAGTCAGAACTCAGTCACCAAAAGTGACTTCATGTCCACAGCATGGAGAGATAGACATTCTTCCCAGGGACAAAGACACTTTACCCACAGGCCACCAAGGCTGACGTTACTAGTATTTTCCTTGGAAATGGAGTCAACACCACCAACCCCTTTCACTGTGTAAACCTGAAACACTGGAAGCCTGTAACAGCAGGGCTAATAAACAACCAGTATGTTCAAAGCTCATATGACGACCACAGTCCAATGGTCTGCTTGTCAAGGGTCCCCAGGATACACGTCTTGGCTAGAACTCACGTGAAAAGCCTTTTCACACATGACTTACTGCCCTGTGCTCCTCAGGCGTGTCACTCAGCACGCTTATCTCAGCAGTGGGTTTAGATACTATCTTTGATATCTCCAACAAGCCCCAAACATCAGGTTTTCAGAATTTTGGTCAGATAGTAGGAACACAATTCTAAAGGAGGTTATCTATGAAACGTTCATAAAAATGTTTTTAAAAAGGAAGCAGATACAACTGACATCACACAATACCCACCTGCCTGGGAATCCAGCACGGTGCAGTTCTCGCCCTCTGCCCTGGCCAGCACGCAGGCAGCAGCCGTGTGCCACTCAAACTCGTAGAAGCAACCACTGTCCCCAAAACTTCTCAGCACTGGAGCACTTTCAAAATCACCTGTCGACGGGGGGAAGAAACGATCACGAATCCACTCCTGAAAATCTTGCCTTGTTCTCACTCTGTGAAAAACAGACTTGGCAGAAGCAAGACTGAACTACCAGCGCCGCAAGTTGGGGCCTACTCCTGGAGAGCCCGGGCACTACAGAGGAGAACTGAGCTCTACAGGGTTTTCCCGGCTATAATCGTCACGGAAACAGGTCACCAGGCCTTTCTTCCATGGCACTGCTAGGTGGGTTTGATCCACCAACCTTCAGGTTAGAAGTCGAGATCAAACCGTTTGTTCCATCCAGAACCCGAGTCTCACTCTGTTAAAAACAGACCTGGCAGAAGTGGTGGGAAACTAGGTAAAATACACTGAGTGTCAAATATTGGTCCTATTCTGACCCATTCTACAGCTGGGAACTTATCCAAAGGCAGCTTATCACCATGAGGTGGGGAGAGGCTACGGAAGCGTGCAGATTCCCTCCTGAAAACAGGCTATTATTCCAACAATCGGATGTTTCAAAAGGGCAAAGCCATGCCTCACCAGCAAAGAAGCCCCCCTGAAAGTATAGTAATAATTTGAAACATGAGAGTATTTACAAAATGCTCTATTGTAAATATAAACGTGTGCATACATGCAGATCGGACTCTGGAAACAATGCGTACCTGTACATAAAGGTGAGAGCCAGCACTGAATCTAAAGGGTGGCATTACCCACTGCGTTTTAAACGGTTACCATTCCTTCCAGCCTTCAGAGGAAGTTAAGTGACCCGCATAACTTTCATTGTATCAAAGGAAGGGGAAGCCCAGCTGACACAGCTTATCAGGGAATCGCAACAAAACTGCCCTCGGTGGGGCACAGTGCCGGGCAGTGGGGCATGGGGTGCCGGGGCCATGAGAGGGCAGCGGGGCACAGTATGCCACAAGGCCATTGGGTACGGGGTGGTGAGGCACAGGGCATCACCAATTCCAGGCTGGTTGGGGGAGGGGAGACGGGTGAAGGATAAAACCCAGTTGACCCACCTACCCCCACCACTGAATTCCGGAGCCGAAAATATTCGGCACCCCCTTGCATGTGGACTTCACGGTGACCAAGGAAGAAGAGAGGGTGAAGGATAAAGGCAGCCCTCTGACAAAAGTCACTGTAATGTCTTTGCTAAAAAATTTTTACCTGGTTTACAAACAAACGTAATATTTGTTTTTATTTTCTTGCCACGACCACAAGCATCACCGTCTGAGTAACAGAGCTGAACGTTTCCTTTGTCTTTTGTGGGAGAAGACAAAAATCTTCCCAGATTTTTACTTCTTCCATTCTTATCTGGAAAGGGGTGGGGGAGACACACACACAGAAGGGCACAGTTAAAAACGACCCTGGCGAAGACAAGACGGACGGTGACTATCGAGTCAGTCCCGAGTCATGTGACCCCATGTATGTCAGAGCTGTGCTCCATCGGGATTTCAGTGGCCCATTTCTCAGACCCAGATCCCACGTCTTCCTTCCCAGGTAGCTCTGGTGGTTATCACCTGCCGGTCGATAGCCCAGCACTTCAACGCTTGTGCCACCAGAGACTCCGACACAGATGATGAAGCATCCAAAGTCAGCAAAAGCCCAGCCTGGGCACCATGCCCCTGCCCAGCCCCGGCCCGCACAGGCAGGCCAGGGTGGGAAACAAGCCTTCCCTGAGTGCCAAGTCTTGAGTGACATGTGGCAGCCACGTGGACGAGGGCTCCAAGGCCACCTCCAGGCTCAGAGGGCCATGAAAGGTAAGCACTGATCTCCATGGGAACAAGGGAAGGATGAGGGGGCAAGTTCGTGGAGCAATGTGATCCCCCCCATCGTCAGGGGCTCAGCCACCCTGAGACACACGTGCTCTAGAAACCACAGCCAAGGGCTCAGAGCAGCACCGTGAACAAAGCAGGAAGAACCACGCCTGCTGAGTGGGCCAGCCAGGGGACCATCTGTCCAGCTGCTTTTCTAAGCTAAAATACAAACCTGTGTCCCAAAGTCCTTCCAAGGAGGCCCCCGGCCATGCTTTTCAAAAGACCATGTTAGGACCACAGCTTAAGAAAGGCTTCCATTGCAGCCTGGTCTACAGACATGTCTGAATGCTAGGATCACTCCCTCAATCCAACCTAGGTTCAGAAGGCACTGGCCCACTTCAGGACAATCGAAGTTCCACATTTTCAAAGGGCGTCACACAGTTTCCTACAATCGCATCACTAACTTTTTTCCTTTACGTTTTCTTTATATATTGAACCCACGAAAAGGAGGCCTAGATAAGCCACGGGAAGACTTCATAACTCACTCCAGACTGGGCGCAACTGGGTACCCCCAGCCCCCACTCACCCACAGCGCACACAGCTGCGTCCTCGGCGCAGCCTCTCGCCTGGCCCGTCTGTAGCACTCGGTGACAGACATTAATGAAAAAATGCTTCTTTTCCATGTCTGCCTGGCTGCCATCCACGGCTTCCCAATTCTGTTCTCGTTCTGTAACGGAAAACTCTTTCTTTTAGCAAAAGGCAATGATTATTCTTCTGTCAGTCACATTACGTGGTGATGAAGCCAAAAGGAAAGGGCCCTGAGCTCATGAAGTATTAGGTCCCTGTCTTGGGCTGAGTGGTCCCCCAAAACAGTTACACTGACCCAACCCCTGTGCCTGTGAATGAGATCTTGTCTGAGGAAACCTGCCCTTTCCTTGAGGATCTTATCAGGGAAGTCCTACTGGAGGCAGGGCAAGTCCTAGTCCTAAGCCCTCCTAAGTGGCGTGGGACACAGGGCAGGCGCTCCCAGGGGAAGACAGAATGTAAGGAATCGACCAGCTGCAGAGGACGCCAAGGAGCAACAGCAGCCTCCAAGAACTAGGAGCACACCCGCAGAAGGAACCAGCACAGCCTGACTCAGACTTCAAACTCCTCTCCAGACCCCAGAACTGTGAGAAAACAAACACTTGTTTTTTAAGGCACTGGCTATGGTATTTTCATTACACAGCCACAGGAAACTGAGATAGTCACCAACCCCTGGCCCTCACAGCCCTGTGACCCAGGCAGGCTGAAGGCTCAGAACCTCCCACAGATTCTGAGATTTTTAAATGAGTTGGACACAAACCACACTCCAACACTCAGAAGAGGAGGTTTACATGGGGGCGGGGATCAAGAATCGAACAGCAAAATTCTCCAGAGCTCCCCCAGTGTGAAATCAGAAACAGAAAAACCTATCAGGAAGCCAGGGTGGCCTGGGGGTCTAGCAGAAAGACCCCCACCAAGGACACCTCCAGCCTCCAACCTGTCAAGGGCTGTGTGGTGAGGAGAGACCTGCATCCCACACAAGAGAAGCCCAGAATGAGCGCAGGGCTTCGTGCTCCGTGCCACAGGATGGCACACAGCCATGGGCTCTCAACACCAAAGGTGCGTGATCCAGTCACGTCCCAGCAGAACCAAATCCACCTTAACAGCAGGTGGCGGGAGCACAGCAGAGAGCTGAGAGCTCTACAGCAACGGAGAGAGGCCACAGCCAGCCACTGCTGCCGACAGCCACAGCGCCGCGCCGACAGCAGGGAAGGGAAGAAAGACACATAAATACATCCAGAGGGAGGCTCTAATTGAAAAACACTTCTGGTGCATGTCGAGAACCAGTATTCAGAAGGCAGGAAGCCCACGGTTCACAGGTGGTGGGCCAAGAACTGGCTCAAACACAGCCTGGAAGAAACCACAGGTGAAGACATGTGTAAACAAGGGCCGCCCGAACAGAACCTGAGAGCTTTCAAGAGGTTTCTTGGTATACCAGAAGGTGGGATTTCCGCTCATGCCATCCAGCCTTCTTAGGTTCATCGGGGTGCAAACACCCAGAGATGCAGCAGGCAGGCTACTGGCTGCATCCTGAACCCCTCCCACATCTGAGGCTGCATCCTGACATGGTGACGCTGAAAGCCTTAGACACGAGGGACAGCACCAGCACACTCAGCTTACTGAAGGCGGCAGGGGCGGGACAAGGCAGGCCCTTGCTTAAGGACATGTAGCTGGTAGTAGCCGTGCAATCCTGAGCTGGGCCTCTGGTTCCAAGTTAGCCCCGCTCCCTGAGAGCACACCTGGACCAGAAGTGACCACAGCACTGTTGCCAACAGCCCGACAGTACATCTTACCTACGCACAGACCACCTGCTCCTGAGATGAGGCCTTAACACATAACACTTACAGCAGAGGTCTATGTTCAAAGGGACACACGGGGACACTGCACAAAAGAGGACTCCCCTTGCTGGTGCCACACTGGTCAAAGCAGATGAGGACTAGGGCAGCATGGAAGGCAGTCCTCCAGTAGCTGTGGACAGTGTGACTTTGGGCAAGTCACTCGCGGCCTCACACGCTACCTCTACCCAACAGGTACAACTGTCTGCAACGGCCTGACTTCCAGGGCTGCGGAAAGAGCAAACCGGGAAGTCCTCGGCTAGATCAGGCACCCCTGCCACACCCTGCTACAAGCTCCCACATGTACAATTCAATCTTCTTCTTTCTGTTAAACTGTAGCCACACGAGGGCGAGGACAGGCCCCAAGCTCCCCACAGCACCCTCAGCACCAAGTCTGAACCCAAATGCTCAACGAACACTTGTCGGTAAATCCATCGACACAATTCGGCAGGCATTCACCAGGAGCCAAGGCCTGGAGGACCAACCCCACCTTCTCGTTCACGCACTTCCCAGCCTCCCAAGAGCTCACCCACCACCCTCCCCTCCGCTGATCTCTGCACAAGAGAGCAGTGAGGCTGGGAGGCAATGTCAACACCAGTGATGAGGCGGATTTGAAGCAGTGAGATACCGGGAAAAGTTTGGGGGCCAAAAGGTACAAACTGAAGCCTAGCCCAACTCTTAACACCTAGCATGTCACCCTCGGAACCTGAGAGGTCGTGTGCTACACGGAGATGCTGCCTGCCTGAAAGCTGTCGCAGGAGTTTCAACTGAAAAATAAAAAGGATTTAACCCGAGGCACAGGGCCTGGGGGTCTTTATTAAACTATCAACAAGACGAGGAAGGTAGCAGAGCTGGCAAATGGCGACGCCAGCTTCGAAGTCGGGCGTTTTCTCCCATCTCGGGGCTGTTCCTAATCCATGCTGCCACGTGAGAAGGAACAGGAACGAGGAAGACCACGACACCATCAGTGGACTGCGTTCAAGAGTACAGCAGCAGCATGTCCCGAGCCATTCCAGGAAGAGGCCGGGGACCCCCAGACGCACAGACATGGCCCCACAGCCTCAGACCTACCTGAGTGTCGAGCCAGAGGGGACAGGTCGTACCGCCTCCTCCCGTCACTGAGACCACACAACAGGTCCTCCTTCTCCTTGACACAGGCATACTTGGTGTCCCATGTGAAGAAGTAGGTGCAGTCCACCTCCCCCGTGAACACAGGGACTCCTTTTCCGTGGTTACCTGTGAATTTGCCAAGGGGAAAGTCAAACTGCAGGATGCGACAAGAGCTCAGAATGTCAGAGGAATAAGGGAAGAGAGTAAAAGGAGCCGGTGCCAGTAGTCGGCTAAAAAGTCCCAGGCCAAACGCTCTGGGGACCAGGGTCAAGCAGCTTCTTAACATTTCAGACACTCGGACGCAGACCCTTCAACGGAGGGTCGGATCTGTTCATCTTGGAAGAATATTCCAAATAAGTGAGAAGCCTGTCTACAGCCACCACGAGAGGAGATCAAACGGACACTGAAGAGGGCCGGGTGACAGAGCAAGGCTTGGCCTCACAGGCTCTGTGACTGCCCACACAACTCCACACACGCAGCCTCTCCCACTTCCCACTAAACCACACAATCCTGGACACACCATGCTGGCTCTTCCAGCACCCAGACCCCAACACTCCAGTGCAACTTCCTGGTGCTCAGATTCCATGGGCAGCCGACGGGGAGCAGAGGTTTCCAGCAAACAAAGGCACCCTCTGCCCAAACGGAG
Organism: Orycteropus afer afer; assembly: GCF_000298275.1. Classification (NCBI taxonomy): domain Eukaryota; kingdom Metazoa; phylum Chordata; class Mammalia; order Tubulidentata; family Orycteropodidae; genus Orycteropus; species Orycteropus afer. Next base: position 5,664,112 of record NW_006921722.1, read on the forward strand.
CTGGCAAAGCCCATTCCTCTGCTGCAAACACAACACCACCTACTCACCAAGCATGGAGCTTTTGCCTAAGTACACAGCTAAGCCACACCTTCCAGCCTCCTTGCACTCAAAGTCACATTATGCAATTGAATTCTGGACATTAAAAAAAAAAAAGTATACTGTCCCTGTTCTGCAGAGACCTGGGAACCCTGGCGGTAAAGATGGCAAGAACCTGGCCCTGAATGGCTGCCTGGAGCAGAACTCCACACCACCCCAGCCCCACGTGGAGCGTGGTGTGAGTGAGACATAAACCTTCAGTGCACAGAGCGCTGAGCCCTGGATGGTTCCATGATCTGTGCTAACAGAGTCACTCCTCCCCAGAACGAGCCACATCCTTGTTTGACTGAGTCACTAACAATAAGGTGTTACATGACATCAAACTGCAGCACGTATGTTACTGAAACCAACAAAGATGTTAGTTTTATATACATACATATATAAACGTGAGAAGCTCTGGTGGTACAGTGCCTGAGGCACTCGACTGCTAAGCAAAAGGTAGGCGGTGCAAACCCATCAGCCACTCCATGTCAGGAAAATGAGGCAATGTACTTCCACAGAGATTTAGAGCGTCGGAAATCCAAAGGGGGTCGCTATGAGTCAGAACCAACTCAATGGCAGCGAGTTTGTTTTTAATATATCAATATAATGGCTAAAAGGGTCAGTTTATGTACCTTTGCACCTTAAATATTCATGAATCTTAGAGTCATAAGCATAAGTAATTCTTGATGTTCCAAGTTCAATTATAAACCACTTTACATTATTGTTGTTGTTATTATTATGTGCCGTCAAGTCGGACCCGACTCACAGCGACCCCTCCTTGGGTTTCCGAGGCAGTATCACTGTGGAAGTAGATGGGCCAACCTTCCTTCCGAGGAGTGGCTGGTGGGTTTGAGAGCCTTCTAGTCGGCAGTCGAGGGCCTTAGGCACACACACATTCAAAAACCCACTTACCCAGTAAGCCCAGAATCCACCAACGCACTAACTATCTCCAGACTCCGTGTAGATGTGAGCAAAGCTATGATGAAACCATTCTGGAACACACACAGTTTGCTCCCGAGTTTGGAGTACAGAGTCACGGAGCAGGAAGGATTGTAAGTAATTCATGATCCAAATCCTGCCTGAAAGGATGCAGGAAACCCTTCCCCTAAATCCCAGCGTCTCTAAGCCCATGTCCCTGTCACACTCACAAGAGCAGGCTGGTGCCAGCACTGACTTCTGATATTTGGGCACCACTCGTTTCACTAGGCACAGGAACAGTACCGAGGTTGTATAAAGGAATGCCCTTTTCTACAGGTCAAGTGAAGTGTCCTCTTTCATCAAGGACACAGTTAATACAAAACAAATCTGGCAAAACCTCATCATCGTTAGCTGCTGCTGAGTCAATTCCGACTCACGGTGACCCCGTGTGCACAGCAGGAGTAACTGCTCCACAGGATCTGCAAGGCCGTGACCTCTCAGCGGCAGATCGTCCGCACGCTTCCAAAGCGGGCGGGTTCTAACCACCAAGCTTTCCGCCAGCAGGCAAGCGCTTAACCATCTGCACCAGCAGGGGGCTCCGCTGGCAACGTTAATGACTTAAATCTGAGTGCTGGGCACAGGATGTTTCATTGTAATCATCTACTTTTATATTTTGGGAGCTCTGGTAGCATAGTGGCTAAGGCACTTGACTGCTAACCAGAAGGCTGGCGGTTCAAGCCCACCAGCCACTCCTCGGAAGGAAGGTTGGGCAATCCTACTCCCGTAGTGATACTGCCTCGGAAACCCAAGGAGGGGTCGCTATGAGTCGGGGCCGACTCGACGGCAAATAACAACAACAACAACAACTTTTATATTTGAATTTTTTTATACTAAAAAGTTTAAAAGAAAGAAAAGGTATTTTGCCTTTTTTCCCCCAAGTCTTGGCTCCCACAGGCTTTAGCTCTCCTGCCCAATTCCTCCATGTCCACCCCCTTCCCTGTGAACCCAGGACTACATGCCCCTCCCGGGATCTGCTTCATCTGTTTGGATGAGGGCCTTTCTGGCTCATTATTGCATCTTCCCGGCACCCCCTCAAAGAAGGTCAAACACTCAACGAAGGCCTCAGTCAAGGTGTTAATAGAAGCCCTGAACAGGTAGGGCCGAGAGAAGGCACGACCGGGTTGGTGTGTGATGTGGACCATGAGAGTCTAACAGCAGGGCAGTCAGGGTCCCAGGAGATTCTGCTGGAGGCAAGGTCGGCTGGGGCACCACCAACCCAGGGAATCAACAGCCAGAACCAAGCCCTGAGTAACTAAAGGACTGGGGCCTGGGGACGAAGCAGTGAACTACACTGCACGGGGGCTGGGAACACAGAACCGAGGACCTCAACTCTGAGACAGGCTCCTGCAGCTGGTGTGGACCAGGTGAGGAGCCCAGCGGAGCTCAGAGAGGGCAGGAGCCCCCACCCAAGGCAGGAGATGTGCCCAAAGCCCACCCTGATTCTTCTCATCCACCAAGTGGATTCACATCACACCCCACTGAATCACCACCCCTCCTGACCTCTTCTTCACCATTCTGAACACAAGCTTCCGAGGCCAAGTCCACGTCCTCTGAAGCTGCCTCCTCACAGACCCTGCAGCAAATCACTTAGAAATCTGCTCCACGACCAAATCATCAGAAGCCCCACCACACGGAAGTTGTGTGAGATACATTTACAACAATAAAAACAGCAGTGCTGACGCTGCTCATGGATAACCACATGCCTCATACAGGATTTGGTATCTCGCTTTGGTGGTTCACAGTCACGGTTTCATGGGACATCCCAGTTAATTGGCCCAATAACATGTTTAGTGCTTCTGTTCTACCTCGCAGTTTGCTCAGTAATGCCTGGGGTCTTAACAGCTTATATGCGGCTATCCAAGGTGCAACTGGTCTCTACTCGCCTAGAGCAACATGGAAAGAGAGTAAGGAACAAGAGGAGGACATGGAATGTGTGGCTAATTGTCTCCATGAACAACTGCCTCCTTTGCTGTGAGACCAGTAAAAGCTCATGAGTCCCGGCTACCCTTACTGAACACTTTGATCAAAGATTCTTTAGCAGAAACCTGATCGAAACAGAAAATGCAGAACAGGATTTCAAATTCTCGTGGAATCCAGACTTTCTGGAGCCACAGAGGCAAGATGCACCCCTGAAACTACTGCCCTGAGATCATCTTTAAACCTTCAAGCTCAAATACTCCCTGAATTCTTCCTAAAACCAAACCGTTTAACTTAAACCAGTAGAGAATATCTGCCCTGAGCACTGTGCTCCTTTAAGACCTATCTGTATGGGGTCAAACTGACAACAGCAACTCCCAAGATTAGATAAGGAAGCTTAGGAGCAAGGAATTGACGTTAATGGAGGAGGAACAGTTCAGATAAAGGAGGGTGAGAATTGTGGTTGCACAATTCAAAGAATGTAATCAATGCCACTGAAATGCACATGTTGAAACTGCCAAACATACAGTGTATGTTCTACTGTATATTCCTAAAAACAAGTGCAATAAATCATTTAAAAAAAAAAAGATCTGCCAAAGAAACACACCAGACAGACAGAATGAAGGACTAACAAGCACCTCAGCGGAGCAGGCTGTACAAGGACAGCGACCAAAGTCAGGCCCAGGGAGGAATACTCCCTGCAGGGCTGTCTACCGGGGGGTGGGGGTGGGGATCGTTGAGGCCAACCAGGGCTGTGGCCTGCAGCTGTGAGAGAGTGCCCCCAGCCCCTCTACAGACACCACTGGTGTGCACAAGCTTCAAGATAAGGACAGTGGGCGTTTGAAATGCCAATGCCCTGGAGTTTCAAGGAACTTTTTCCTAATGGCTCAGATAAAAGCAAACATTCAGCTAAAACTTGCCCTGTGACATTCTGCAATCTAAAAGTCGTAACTTTGCAAAAAGGGTTGCCTTGAAGCCGACTACCACCACGAAGAAGAGGCCACCCACTCAAACAAAGCCGGTGGGTAAGCCCTACTCTGCTGGACGTGCTGCAGTGTGAGGGATACGCAAGACAGAAACTCTCCCAGCAAGAGGAGCACGGGGCCCACTCCCAACACAAACAGAGCAGGGAGGGAGATGGAAACAGGATGTGTGTGTCATTGGGGGAGGGTCCTCTACCCATTACAGCAACAGCAAAGCCCAGCCTGGGGACTAGGGCTGGCCAGGTCCAAAGGAGACACAACTGTTCCAAAATGCTGCTCCAGTCCACGCTCCACTTCCCAGAATACAGACCACACATACACACACCACACGCACCTCACATACACACACAGTACGTATCACACACACAGGGCACACACACCCCACAGGCCCTCCCACACCCCTACTACATGCCACGCACCCCATCCACACACGGCACACACACGCTGCACACTCACACGACGTGCCCTATGCCTCCACCACCCTCCCTCCACAGCACACACAATTCCCGACTTGTCCACCAATTCAAAAAAACGTGACTGACACCAGCGCACACTCACCGGCGGTTTGGTTGCACTCAAAGTTGATGACGCTCATTCGCTGAAAGCCTGAGCTGCACTCATCACCTCCAGAGTATATTAAGGTAAGATCTGCATCCGAGTATCTAGAGTTTGTGAAGAGAGATACACGTGAAAATGCGGAGGAACCGAGAGAGAAACTTGGCTTCTTAGAAATGTTTCCATTAAGCCTTCTGCGTGCCACCATCCATCACCTCTGACATCAAACAGCAGACTCCCTACCAGCTGCAGAGCAAGGGCCAGAGGGAAGGAGTCCCCAAAGTGCAGGCCTGTCATCCTTTCCCTTCAGGGTCGTAACTGGCGGAGAAGGCGGCCCGGGTTTTGCTGTGAGCGTGGAGACACTCTTGTGCTCTCACTTTCAGGGCTGCTACAAAATAAACAACATCCAGGAGTCCCGCGGCTGGCGTTCCTGCAGGAACACAGTCTGACTCAAGGGGTCCTGGGCAAGGCATACCTCCGGAAAAGAGCCTTTGCGTAGTGCAGGTGTGAATACCACCACCAGCCTAAGGGCCGCCAGAATTGCACTGAGGGGCTATGTTGAGCTGTTTAAATTTTTTATAGAATGCTAAAGGCATTTGAGAGTCTCAAACTCCTAGGGAAAAATGTAAATTCTTCAAAAACATACATTTTAAAGTATCAAAGCTGCTGTCTGTTTTACATTAACTTAGTATCCTTCTTACAACATGGCTCCTTACAAACAACAGGTCTGCACATTTTAACAGCAGCCCCCTTTCGACGGCATCTAAACATCCAGCTGTCATTAGTTCAGTGACGAGAGATGGGCTGCCTCGGCCGGAGGGGAAGGGATGCTGGCTTATCAGATTGCCCTGCACTTCAGGGAAAGCCAAGCAGGATTAGGATTTGGGGAGCTGGCTTTGTCTCACAGGACAGACACGATGCCTTCAGAACCACACTAGACTGTTTACACACCGCAGGGTTTGGTTCTGGGATCTTCCTGCCACTTTCATTCGAGTGCTATCAGCCTTCTTCACTTGGCAAACTGCAACCCCTTTCGTATTGCAGATGTAGGCTTCGGTGTCTCGACACACATTCAATACAAAATTATATTCGTCTCCGTCCGAGGTATTGTACAAGAAGTAGGACACTGAAGAAAGGTGGAGAAGAGGCGTGGTTATCTCCATGAATACTAGAAAGTTCCAGCATTACATTAGTCAAGCGTCGATCCCAGCCTCCCTACAGACCAGACTACGCACAGCTCTCTCCTTCCCAGTGGCACAGATTAACTCAGGCCACAGTCCCACGGTCCCCTCTCCCACCCTGCGTCTCCACAGGGCACACACTGGCAGCGCAAGAGGCCCCTACTCACATCCATTCCGTGCGAGCGGCGTCAGGTCAATGGTGACGTCATGTTGCTCACTGTTGAGAGAACATGTTTTACTCTCCAAATAACCCCTGTGGCAGGCATACTCGGTGACCCACTCCACCTCGTAGCGGCAGTTGGATTTCGCAGTCAGCTTAGGAATGGTGCCCTGTTAGGAGCAATTGAAAAGGAGCAAGAGAAACTTAAGACATGCAGCTTAAATGCAGATGTCCTGTGCTTCTGCAAAGCTCACAGATGGCTGGGATCTTACCGGTTCTGTTCCTGTTGTTAGACCCGTGACTGCTCCTAACACATCCCGACTAACTCACGAAAGCTCGGTTTACAGGAGACCTCACAGGTGTGGCCCACACCTGGCATTCAGAGCTCCACTGAGCCAGGGGCCCACCTGGAGCTAGCACCGTCGGAGGGCTGGTCGTTACAACCTTGGCAAACAGTGACTGTTTCCAAAAGGCATGTGTGTCCAGCCTCTCCTTAAATCAGACGTGCTTCACTGGGACGGGATGAAAATTGCCGTGTGTGTACATCTGGAGAGACAGTCCCAGCCCCTTTCATAAGGTTGTCAGAGTCTTGGGGCCTGAAGGCTGAGCTCCCCCCTCATCTGCACGTTCAAATCAGCTCCTTCTCCTGGGTGAAGTCAGCCGCCGCCACCCACAAACTCCAGGCCTGCCACTTTGCCCCGAGAGCTGCTTGTGCAAACCAGAAGCGAGGGCGTCCATCACCGGTGTGAGCTGTGGGGTGCTAATGAGGTCACTCATTCTGGCCAGGGCCAACTTCTTGGTCATCCTCGGGAGAGGCCCCACTGGCCTCAGTGCCAGGAATACTGAGCACTGCTTTAACCAGGACCCGCTGCCATCACGTCAACTCCGACTCACGGCAAGCCCACGTGTGTCAGAGCAGAATCACAATCCACAGGGTTTCCGAGGGCTGGTTTTTTGGAAAGTAGATCACCAGGCCTTTCTTCCAACACACCTCTGGGGTTGACGGGACCCTCCAACCTTTCGGTTCACAGCCGAGCACAGTCACTGTTGGCAACGTCACGGACTATGTACTGACGGTGTCATGTGCTAGGTTATACGTAGACATCACACCATGGGTAAGTCACAAAACTTTACGTCCAACCATCTTCTGCAGGGCCCGGAATCCAGGCTTCTAACCTCTCACTCAGAGCAGCCTGACATGGTGAGGCAGTGCAGAGCACACAGTGACAGAAGCCAGACACAAAGGACCACATGCTGCAATGATTCCGTTTACATGAAGTGTCCAGAGAGACAGGAAATGGACTCGTGGTCTTCAGGGGCCGGGTGGGAACAGGGAGTGACTGCACATGGCCCGAGGTTTCTTTTGGGGTGAAAATATTCTCAAATTGACTGTGGAGACGGCTATGTAATGCTGTGAATACACTAATAACCACAGGGTTGTACTTGCAACAGGAGAATTTTATAGTCTACCAAGTCAACACAGCTTTTTTCTAAGATCAGTTTGAAAGATGGATGTTTACTACAATACTAACCCTCACAAGCATTCAGTGGGCCAACAGGCAGTCCCCAATTAAGACAGGGTTCCGTCTGACTGCTGTAAGCCAGTTTTGACCTAAGTCAAATAACTCAATTTCTTTTTAATTTTATTATTGCCTTTTTTAATCAGTATCTTTATAAACCCAGCCTTTGTCTTAGGAGTTGGAAACGTTACATATAAACATACGGATGTATTTTAACATTGTACACAGCATGCATCACTAACAATCAGATGTACAAAAAAGACACGGTCTGAAGCCCAGTTCATCATAACTGGCCTGCATCCTAAGCTGGACTCCCTGCACTGAAATAAATCTTTCCAGTATTAAAGTGTCCAAAGACGTGTCACACGAGCTCCGCCTGGCAGGCAAGAAGCCAGAGACGGAACCTCGACTCTGCTGCGAGGTTAGCGGTTCCTCTCCTAGTAACAGCCAATGCCCTGTACCCTACGGAGGAGAAGGGACGGAACCCCACCTCCCTTCCCTGAGAAGGCACAAAATGTTTCTGACTGCATATGGAGGGGGGGATTGGGGAGGCAAACCCTGAGGACCACTAGGAGCTAAGGACATTTGTGGAGGCTTCAAAGACCCTATGCAAGCCTGCGGGCAGATATGGAAGCATAAACATCCGTCAGGATTCCCGGTCAGAACCAGCTTTCCTCTGTGGGTCTGCTGGGCCGACATCAGATGTGAGGTAGGAGTCTAGGTGCAGAAACAGGGACGCTGAGCTGGGACTATGCCCCCGTCTCCATGCTGCTGGGATTAGGTGCCACCAAGTAGCTCCGACTCACAGCGACCCACGTGCAACAGAACAAAACACTGCCCGGTCCCACGCCATCCTCACAAGCATTGCTACTTTTCTCCACAGCCCCACACAAAATGCAGGCCAACTGCCAGCATGAGCAAATTCCACACTTCTTTTCGGGGGGAGAGGGTGGGTGTCTGGCAAAGGAATTCGGCTTGGCCCGCTGTGTTCCGCTCCAGGACAGCAGAACTGAATGGAAGGAAAAGCCTACCCTTCCTCCCTGAGGAATGGTTGTGTTCGATGCTGCAGCGCAGGGCCCATTAAAATGGAAACACGTCAGCAGCAGGCCAGCACGTGCAGAGCGAGCCAGGCACTGAGACAAAGGCTGAGTAGGACTGGTGCCCCTCGAGGAGTTTACAACATCCAGGACATTCAATAAACAGCTGGCGATCAGCAGCCATAAATCTGCCTGCGAGTGACCGGGAGGGACGCAGGGAGGCAGGCGAGCAGGGAGGGAGGACAGGCATGGGGGGGGGGCAGAGGGGAATGGGAGGGCGCCCCTCTCCCGCACTGGTGTCCCCCGGAGTTTCTGCCCCATCTGGAAACCGTCTGAACTACTCGTTTCTCAGTATGTTTAACAACACCGGTATATCTTAACATGTGAGTATCTTTAATTTGCTTCATCATCATTGAGCACTAATATCCATGAAATCTCAGGCTTGATATTACGCTGATGGGTTTTGCAAACGTGCATTAAAATTAACAAACTATTAGAATTAAAAAAAAACCCTGTCCGTGAGCCCCCTAAAACCACCTCACATAGCACGACAACGTAACACCATCCCACGTTAACACAGGAGGGGGCCGCTCTGGTTACTGAGGAAAACAAACACACTGCTCTCCCTGGCAGGCTCGCACCCATGGCAGAAGCTACCCCAGGAAGCACGCTTTCTCCCAGGTCCCCCCGATAGTGCCAGGCACATGTGCACAGCCAGCTCTTTCCAGCACCTGGCCCCACCCAGCCCTTTAACCACAAACTTGTGTCTATGTATCTAGCTAGGTAAACAACCCACATCAGCCCTGGCCTACTCTCCACTGGAAGTCACCCTTGGACAGGTCACTCACCTCTCTCCGCTCTGATGGGCACACAAAGGTAACAGTCACTGCCGGGCTGTGACCATCACAGAAGTCTGGCTTAGCTGCCTCTTCCTTCACATAAGTCAGGACCAGCCTGGACCACATGTGTTAAAAAAAAGTGTAAGTTACACTCAAATCAATGTGTTGCCCTGAACATTCAGTACATCTGACTGGGGGGCGGTGGGTAACAGAAGCATGAACATATAAAAGATGCCTTGCAGCCAATGTCAGGGAACAAAGGGTATGGAACCACTGATGGGGAAAACTACCTGCTATACAACCTTTCACCTGCAGCACACAAAAATGTCTAAAACCTATATATATATATTCTCACTGACTAACATCAAGTTAATTCCCACTCACAGACCCCCCTAGGGTTTCCAAGGCTGTAAGTCTTTATGGAAGCAGACTGCCCCATCTTTCTTGTACGGAGCAGCTGGTGGGTTTGAATCACTGACCTTAACCACTACACCACCAGAGCTCCTTAAAATATATATAGATATATATGTACATGGGAGTTCTGGTGGCGTAGTGCCTAAGGCATTTGACTGCTAACCAGAAGGCTGGCAGTTCAAACCCACCAACCACTCCTTGGAAGGAAGGTTGGGCAATCTACTTCCATAGTGATACCACCTTGGAAACCCATGGAGGGGTCTGACT
>NW_006921722.1:5675110-5683978 GCF_000298275.1 Orycteropus afer afer
TCTGTGACCCCAGGGCTCCTGCAGACATGCTTAGACGTGCAGAGTCACGGACCGTCTAAGTCAACTGACACACACATTCCCAGCCAGGTTCATACCAGGAAACGCTGTGCCACCTTTGTGTATCAGCTCTGGACTGTGACAAGGGTCCTTCTGCAGTCAATTAGTGCCACGTCCTACACCCTCTGTACTTGTGGTTGGTGGTTTCACTGTTGAAAATGGCCCCCACGTGCAGTGCTAAGCACTGGCCAGTGTTCTCAGCACAAGAAGGTTGTGAAGTGTCTCATGGAGAAGATGTGTATGTGATCAGCTGCGTTCAGGCACGAGGGACAGTGCTATGGACTGTGAGTTCAATGAAAATGTGAGCAGAGACTTGCAGGGACGTAATCCTGCTTTGCCCCATGAGCCATGGCTCAGGGTTCACTAATTCAGTGGTCGCAGTCACTTTACAGATATAACTACCACAGACAGTGAGAAGCGACTGTGCGTGGATCATGTACTGGGCCCAAGTACACGACACGTCTGCACCTCTATAGCAGACACGTGATTAGAAGCAAGCCACAGGCGACCGGCCTCTGAGACCCAGCACTGACAGTAACCTCACAAGCACACGTGTAGCCATCGTTCTGCAGGGACGATCCCAAGGCCCTGGATAGCTGGGTCCCTGCCAAGGACTGAAAACACGGCAGCAGTGGAGGCCACAGACTGACCTGTCCTTGCCCACAAGCTTCAGCCCGTCCTTTGGCTGGCCGACATCAAACCCTTGGTCCCCTTTCACCAGGCAGGCGGCAGCACCGGAGGGACAAGCACGCAGCTGCAGACTGGAATCCCGCAGCGAATCTGGGAGGAAGCACACGTTACACTCGTCAGCCTGGTCTCAGGCGTGGTCCTCACGGCTACCCTCTGGGCCAGCCTAACCCCTTCAAAAGCTGACAGAACTTTTGAATGTTTCTTAAGTAACATGAGATAGGAGAAGTTTGGAAACCAAAAAAAACGGCCTAGGCCTCAGAGGCCATTCTGAGACCTTGGGCTCTTTTGCACATGGTTTTTCTCATCCGTAAAATGAGAGTGACAGCCCCCACCATGCAGAACTGCTGGGAAGATGGGGGGAAGGGGGAAAGTAGATATGCGATGTGTCACTCGGCAGCTGGCACATAAAACGTGCCAGCAAACAAACAGTGACTGTCATGGTATTTCTAGATAAGGAATGCACCCCACCTTCTCCTAGTAATACACTCACATTAACATCACCCCTTCCGAGCCATAAACAGACCCAAAAACACAGGCCCTCTGCAGATAGCGGAAAGATTAGGAGATTAGTGGAAAGAATGCAGACAGTTTGAGGTTCAAATCCCAGACTCACCACTTCCTGTCTCTCTAACTCGGGCCTAACAACACATCAACCCACCCGGCAGTTTGCTATTCCACAGATCTGGGGAGGATTAAGGACAAGAACATCCTACTGCACTTGGAGCCATGCTACCAACAGCAGCCAAGGCAGTTCCCACAGCCCTGTTCCCCTTTACACTGCATCCCTCTTCCCAGCATGCACATTTCTAGGTTGACTTGCTTACTGTGTAGCTCTCCACCCACCAGGCGATAAGCTCCAGACCTCCCATGCTGTATTCCCAGCGCCTGCCTAAATCAGTACCCAGCACACTGTTAAGGGTGCAGGAAAGGGTTCTCCCATGAACGTGTGTGTAAATAACAACAGGGCCTTGCTTTGTGCTCGCCTGGTCACCTAACGCAGGCGGGTTACCCTGGCTTCTCTGGTTTTCTGTGAGGGTCCGCCAGCTCACAAATGGAAAAGCAACCTTTACCTCTGAGGATGTCCAAATACCAGAAGGGAGGATGAAATTCGACCTACAGGCTGCTCTGCTCCACACAGAGGACCTGCTGTGCTAGAGGCAATTGCCCTTACAGGGACTTAGTGTTAGGCCCATGCATTCGTTTAAGGCAAAGCGTCAGGCATGTGTCAACCAGCATGCAAGGAGATGAGCAAAAGGCAGTAAATCTAAGCCTATGCGTGAGGGTAAAGGGTCACTTTCAAAACTGGTCTGAGGCTTAGGTCAACTTCCTGGGAGTGGAGAAGCTCTGCTTCCCCCAACCCAGGGCCCCTCCGGTGTCAATCAAATTTCTGGGACGCTGGGGACAATGTATACAAAGATATGCTGTGAATTCAGAGAATCTTCGAAATGATAAAGGACCAGAAGTCTACATCTGTTTTCCAAACCAGAAAAGCGTATTATTTCCAAATTCACTAATCTACAGGCTCCTTCAACTATGCCAGCAATTTTGAGTTACAGACCCACTGACACACGAAGATTGGCTTCATCGGCATTTTTCTAAAAGAACACTCAAGACATTTCTGGAGAGCAAGAAACAGGCTTACTAACTGACCCACAGGCAATTTAAAGTTATCGCCGGTCACTCTGGGAGAGCTGTGTGGGCATTATTTTTTAAACTGTTTAGAGATAACATACAAACCGGATGGGATACAATGCATACGTACAATTTTTAAAATAACTGTAAATCAGCACTCACGTATCTGCTCCCCAGCAATGACCTCCACCCCCATGTACTGACTTGGTTTTTCTGAAGATTTATCAAGCCTTTCTAAGGCCACAGCATCAGGAACTGTGTCTTGGGACAAATGTTCCCTTCCCAGATTTAATCAGTGACATGAATGTCCAAACAGGAAGAAGGGTGGAAGGGCAAAGATAAGGAAAAAAGGCTTGTCGCCCACCCAAGCTCCCAGCCCCTCGAGACTCAGACCTATGTCTCTACAGACATTGATGAACAGAGATGTGTCAGGATCAGAGTCATCCACCAGATAACCGCCGCTACTCTTGATCAAGGGATTTAAATCATGCTTCTGTAACTCTTTATCAAATGCATAGCACGGCACCTAGAAGAGAGGAGGAGAAAAGGTGAGTTTCCAATGCCATCTTTTCAGGATGTGCACAGGTAAAATTTACGATGGGTGTCTCCACACGTAAGATCTCTCAGGCTGCGGTGGCCCTCAACAACAAAAAAACACTAAGCCACTCCACACTGCCGCACATCTAGTCTCGCTTCACGAGGACTGAGCTTCTGCAGCAGCTCCTCTCAGCTGCATCCCCTGCTCTGCCCCCACCGCCAGCTCAGTCCCACGGCAGGAAGCAGTATCCACCCTCTAAAAACGTGCCCGTTCCTCCATCCCCGTCACCATCATCCCACACTGCACCCCTCCGTCCACTTGCTATCATCCAGCACCTCACGTACACAGAGCAATGGCCCTTGGACTGTCCACACCCACTGCCCCCTTTCCCACACACCCTCGTCCTCTCCTGAACACCTGCCAGGTACCAGTGAGCACCTTGTGGTCAGGTCCAATGCCCATTCCCTAGTCTTCCCCTCACGTGATCTCATAGTGCCGTCTGGCTTCTTGAAGCGTTTCTTCACTTTGCTTCCCGCCCACCCAGAAGGCCCTGGTTTTCCTTCTGCCCCACCGCCTGCTGCTCGTCTGCCTCCTGGGGACACGTCTCCTCTTCCTCTAAAGCCAGGTGCTGTGGCGTCGGCGCTGACCACAGCGCCCGTGTGTCGGAGACCTGTGCTCAGTGGGCTCTCTGTGGCTGGTTCTTCAGACACAGGTCACCAGGCTTCTCCTCTGTAGCACCGAGGGTCAACTCGGACCCAACCTTTCAGTTAGCAGCCCAATGAGGTAACCATCTGGGCCACCCAGGGACGCCACCTTCCTTCCAACTACTCTACGTGTGGAGGCGTTCTGCGGCCCTCAGCCTGTCTATGCTCACTCCCTTGGTGATCTCCTCCATAGCTGTGGCTTTAAGTGTCTGCCAGCAATTCCCAAATTTAGGCCTCTAGCCCTGAGCTGCCCCCTAGAACTGCAGACATCTGTAACCAACCACACTAGCTCTGACTCTCCGGAGCTGTATAACCATGAGCAAATTCACCTCTCGGTGCCTCAGTTTCCCCATGTGCCAAATGAACACACAACTTCACCAGGCTGCTCGAAGGACTAGACGAGTTAGCATCCAGGAAGCTGGTAGAACCTGCTGCCCCTGGTGGCTGGCAGAACAGTGCCCGCGAGCTCACGCGAGCGTTGCCTGCTGCTGCACCTGGTGCTGCCGGTGCTGCCATGCACTCCCAGCCCGTGGACGAGGCGTCGTGATCTCCAGCCTCCTCATCTACCACTCGCCCTCACTGCACTCGGCCGTGCTGGTTTCCTGGCACAGGTCAGCACCCGGGACCTCCCGTTTCCTCTACAGGTGCTTTCTCTGCCCATCTGCACAGCTCTCCCCTCCTTCATTCAGGTCTCTGGTGTGAGGTCTCCTGCTTAACTAGTTAGAGCTCTCTTCCTCAACCAGCCACCTCCTGTCTCTGTCCCCTGCTTTATTTTTCTTCACAGCACCTTCACGTATGATACCAGGGAATGCTGCCCGTTTAAGGACCCTGGGTGGGGCCAACAGTTTGTGCTCTACTACTGCTGGCAGTGCAAAGCTACCCGCGGACACCACAAACACAGACCTGGCCATCTGCTTCCATAAAGACGACGGCCCAGAAAACCTCAGAGCATCCACGTGGGGTTGCCATGAGTCACGATCTACTGACTCCATGGCAATGGGTTTGGGGGTTTGGCTATTTGTTTACTTGTCAGTTTCCTCTGCGGGAACTCTTAAGGTTGAGGGTGAGCGTGCGCATAGTGCCTGCCAGATTAGCAAGAATGACTGTCTGCTCAATAAAATACAAACACGAGCACTGAACCTGGGCACCGACACGCGTCCCCACTCGGGCTTATTTAGGATCACTCTCTCATATCTGTGAACAAATGGCTTTTCATTTTAAAGATGTCAAGGAGCCCACAGTGGTGGCAAGATCCTTGACTTTAAAAGTTCCACTGTTTCCGAAGGCAGAGCATTCAAGTATTCAAGCCCAGACATACACCCAAGAGCAAGTGTGGCTTTGGTCACCTGGTTACCACCACCTATTGCTACGTCTTTATGAGAACCATCCCATACGGTTTATTTCCAAAACATTACACGGGTTGGACTGTAACCCTCCCTGCTGAGGAGTATCTACCAACGCATGTCCTCTGGAATCAACTCCACATGACTCGTTTGATCACTTTTTTTAAGGATCATTTCCCTAAAACGGCTACCTGCCAGACGGAAGCTGTGCACAGATGGGGCCCCTTATAAACTTTAACTGCTTAATATTTAGCTTTCAGGGCTTTGTTCGAAAAAGGTTATGAGCCTGCAGGAAGGTTCTAACCCACTAACCTCCCCCTGTCCGGGAGAGGAACAATGACATCAAACAACTCCTAGGGCCTCAGGGGACACATGAAGGCTGAGCAGTGACTCAGTGACGGTCAGGAGGTCAGGGCTGAGGGGCTCCCAGGCCACAGGCCATGGGAGATAACCAGGGCAGAGGTCGGAGGCCCAGTCCACCAACAGAAACACAATTCAAATAAAATAAAACTGTCACCGCAAACGTAATCAGGACCCAGTGAAAAGCAACTTCGTGTGTCCTGAAGCTTGTCATCCTACAAGAAGGTAATTCAGAAACCTGAAGCCCAGAGAGGAGGAATTCAGCTGAGTAGTGAGGGCAGGAGACAGGCAACTCTCCAGCTAAAAACCAAGCCTGTGAGAGTTGAGGGAACAGGACAGCATGGCCAGTGGCGGGCCGGGCTATAAGGGAGAGAGCCCCCCAGCTAGGAACCTGGCTCAGCTTCCCCGCAGGCTTGGGGGGCTTGGCCTGCAGGTTGCTCCTACTGCCTCCCTCCTCCAGAAGGGAACAGAAGTGTCACTTCCCAGCACTCCTCAGGACTGGCATGTGCCCTGGAAATGCGGTGGAGGCCACTGGGAAAGCCTGGGGAGAAAGCTCTCTACCTCACACTCCCCAGAGCAAAGCAACGAGGATATTCAAAAGAACAGGAACTCAGCAGCCATGAGGGGGTGGCTGGTCAGCTTCCCTTACGCCACCCTGGAGTAATAGTGCTGGCACTGTCTTACATATACCAATGTAATGTATTTAACTCTGGTGAGATTGCTAGCACACCAGTTCTACATAGAGACATTCCCAGAAGTGCTATGGCAGGGCACATTTGTCCACATTGTTTTGTTTTTTTTTTTTTATTACCGGGCCTTTCTTCCTAGTCTGTCTTAGTCTGGAAGCTCCACTGAAACCTATCCACCACAGGTGACCCTGCTGGGATTGAAAATGCTGGTGACACAGCTTCCAGCATCCTAGAAACATACAAGTCACCACAGCAGGACAAAGTGACAAATAGGTGGTGGAAATGGTCCACGATGTTTTAAGAAATAATTATCTAAGAAAATCCCTCCCAGAATTCACTGAGCAAGGGCTATACCCATAGTGTGGGTCTACCGAGATCTTCACCCATCCAATCATTGTAAATCTGACAAAGCAAAACAGAAGACACGAGAAGATAGCAAAGACACATGGCAGTGAAAACTAGGACAGCACTGAACCACATCAGGGTATTTTCCCTGAAGGAATGGTGTTTGGACAAGTACAGAAAACATTTAATGTATTTTTTGAAGCTATCACACCACAGTCTGTAGTCATAGCGCCATGATACTAAAGAAAGAAAAAAGGGAAGATGCTTCATCATGACTGCATAAAGATGACAGTAGCTACTTTTGTTAGCAGTCAATATGCTCTTCAGTTCCTCCCATTAATTAATCTATCCCCAAGGCAGAAAAAAAGGAGATCTGGTGGAGTAGTGCTGAAGGCACTGGGCTGCTAACCAGAAGGTCAGTGGTTCAAACCCACCAGCCACTCCACAGGAAGAAACATGAGGCAGCCTGCTTCCATAAAGACCGAGCGCCTTGGAAACCCAATGGAAGTCACTATGAGTCAGTCAACTCAATGGCAGTGTGTTTGGTTTTGGTTTGGTGAAGACAGGGAAAACCTGAGGTCATGACTGTGGTTATGTCCTCTACACCTTTAGTCTCTGGGCTCCCTGAAAGCAAGAACCATTTTAGCATTTTATGAAAGCCTTGCTGCTCAAGGTTTCCCAATAAATATAAAATGAAAACTGAAATCATGAAACCTCCACTGCCAACTGGACCTCAGCAGAGGTAAAAATCACTTTCTTAGTTCCAGAGCAGGACAAAAACTGGCCAGGGGCAGGGTGTGGCCCATAGCTGACCTAGAACACAGAGAAATTAGAAAGCAAGTTGCTACGTACTTATTTTAAAGACAGCAATTTTCCCCAGGTGAGCGGAAGGCACAAAACTAGGCAGGAGGGATGCTCAGGTAAAACAGCAAAATGGGTCTTGCACTCAGGTTGGAGAATCGAAGCCCAAGAGAACATCTGTGGCATCAAGGGAGGCCTGAGGCCTCAGACACCAGCCTCTGGAAACGCTTTGGGTTCAGCTACCTGATGACTTTGGATAAACATCCACCACTCACCCACCCAGCCCTGGCTCCCCACGGGTTTCTATGTTTTGAGATTTTTTTTCCCATCATTAACAGTATATGGTCAAAGACTCACATAACTTTTAAAACTTAAACTAAATTTGAATTTTATTATGGTGCAAACAATGCTTTCAGCTGCTACAAGGCTGGCAATTCAGTCCATCCAAAGATGCATGGTAAGAAAGGCGTGGCAATCTGCTTCCAAAAAAACCAGCCACGTGAAACCCTACACACAGTTCCTCCCTGATACACGGGGCACCGAGTCCATGACTCAACAGCAACCGGTGGCCTGGTAACTGCGTCACTTCACTCTTCCTATACTTGAGACTTTTAAAAAGAGCATTCTTTACGGTCTTTAAGCCAGGAGGCAACATTTTGCCTCTTCTACTTCTGTATCAGCCTGTCTTTTCTTTCACAAACTGCCATGTTTGAAACATCAGTGACACTTTGCTATTTATGACATAGATTTAGTTTATTTTTAAGGGACAAACTTCTCTCCTTCTGTCCTCCTCATACTACACTAGGTTATCAACCATCTATTTGTTAGTTCCCAGATCCTAAAAGCTCTGGTAGCATAGTGCCTAAGGCACCTGACTGCTAACCAGAAGGCTGGCAGTTCAAACCCACCAGCCACTCCTCGGAAGGAAGACTGGACAATCCACTTCCATAGTGATACCTCCTCAGAAACCCAAGGAGGGGAAACCCAAGGAAGGGTCATTATGAGTAGGGCTGACTTCACGGCACATAACAACTAGAGAGTCTTTGAATCTCATCCTTAAACACTGAAAGTGGACAAAAGTGAAAAGAATCAGTTAACCATTAGCAGGGTGGGGCTGGAAGCTACTGTTAAGACAGGGTGTGGTGAGAGGGAGAGGGGCCTGGGTCTGCGGTGCAAGGCCAGCAGCAGAGCCAACTCCGGAGGTCACATACCAAGGACAGCATGAGCTCACAGCTAGGCAAAAGGATGATTCCTTATCCCCACGGAGAGCTTGGCCAGGGGCTGCCCAGATAACCACAGGGAAAGAGTGCAAGTAAAGATATCGGAGGTCCAGTCTCAGGGGGAAACACACAGAACTCAAGGGGTGGGGCACCTGGCCTGGGCCCACAGTGCATCCAGAAGCGACTCCAGGACAGGGAGAGAATGGGTTTAACAGTCTGTACAGGCAGAGTGGGGTGCACCAGCTGCAGGAAGCCAACGAAGGCAGAGGACACAGCCAGGACAAAGCAAGCACTGCCGTATGGACGCTGAAGACTCTCCAAGCCCAGCCCTGCCACTTGGCTTCTGGAACTCCAGAGCCCTCACGGGGTAAGCCAGCACGATCACAGTCTGGGGCATTTAAAATGCCCTGTTGTGGGAAAAGGCAACTACCAGGAGGAAGTGGGAAGAGAGCTGTTACATTTGGGGAATTGCAGTCAATGTCATGAAAC
>NW_006921722.1:5684078-5704306 GCF_000298275.1 Orycteropus afer afer
AAAAAGCCCTGTTGTAAAAATAAGAACTGCCCACAACAATTTTTTACAATGGAATCAAAAGGCATCTCTGTGCAACTGGAGTTTGAAAACTAAAATAGGCTTTCATCTCAAACGGTTAGAATCCGTACTCTAAATCTTAATCCCAGAGTTTACTTCGTAAACATGTGGCTGTAAGGTTCCCGTGTTACCTCTTTACTGGCTTTAAATGTTTCTTTCTTGCAGGCCACTGAGGTCCTCCACTCAAAGTAATGCACGCATTCTGTTGCAGTGACAAACTCAGGAGTCCCCTATGTAAAAGACAATTGAAAACAAGTTACCACAGCACACATCGTGAGATTTCCTTTCCAAAGTTAGCACACGGTTGAAGCTAATGAAATAAAGTAGCTATGAGAAGGGGGGGGCAGAAAAGAAAAAGAAGAACATTCGTTAAACAAGGTCATCAAGAAGTTCCCAAACCCAAAAATTTGGAACGCAAACATCCATGAGATCACTGGAGTTTCAATTCTGCTGGCCCAAAGCCATTCCATGGCCCCAACCACGCCAGTCCAGGAAACTCCAGGGAACGAGCCTTTGGAGCCTTCCAAATGTTCTCTTAACCAAATGCCAACAAAATCGAAGCCAGAAACGTGAACTCATTTCCTGTGTGCTGAGCAGGGAGGCCCATCTGGATCCGGCTTCAGCATGTGCACCTAACAGACGCAGGCTGGGCCTCCATCTCACTTCAGATATTCTCACAAGAGTGGTTAACCACCCCAGTGCTCAGCAACCAGGCGGGAAGGGATACTCCCCTGTGAGGATGCAGGGTCTTGCCTTCGAAATCCTGCTTCTCGTATGCTGCACACAGATGTCTTAAAGGACACGAGCTAAAATTAAAGTAGCAGCTAGAGTATTCTGTCAGACAGCCCTTCACATTTCGCACCCCTGCGGACAGCTTCTTTTACAGGGTGTCAGCATGTGCAACGGGGCGGTCGATGGACTTGTCCAGAATTAACACTTTCAATGCTATCTGTCAAGTGCTTTGGATGAGGCATCATGGGCCAGAAGATATGACGGTCACAGCACCATATTATAATCAGATATTTTAGAGTCATTTGGTGGCCACCTGAGTCTCACTCAACCCGAGTTTGCTAAACCCTTGGGTTCCTACTCTGATGAGCAATCACTCACACGATGTGCACACAAATCGCTTCTCCTGCAAGCCAGCGACTCTCGACTGAAAGCTCCCTTCTGGACACTAAGAGTTAAAAGCAACACATCACATACAATCTGCAGAGAGGAGGAACAAACATCCTGCTTTACCCAGTGAAGGCCCCCTTCCACGCAGGCTAACAGTCAAAACGCTTGGGAGCTCCATCTCTTGCTGGCCGAAGCAGCTTCTAAATAGATGTTGGCCTCTCAAATACAGTGTAAGTGAAGGAAGTAAAACAGTTGTTAAAAATCAACACATGGCCCTAAAACCTGTCCAAATGAAATGCCGGGAGAAGAGGTTTCAGAAATTTAAAAACAAAACTGTGCCTGCAACATGAACATAAAACAGCACTCACACACTCATTAGTCAGAACCTCAGCCTTCTGCAGGGTGTGCAAGTTTTACCTCAGAGTTTTAACTGTAGGCTTGGAGTGCACTTACTCGTTCTCACTGGTGCTAGTGACTTGGTGGGGAGGGGGGTGGTGTGTGTGTTTAGTTCTGCACAGACTCTTTCTGGAATACCTCTGAGAGAGAACGCCCACAGGGCCCAGGTTTCTGACAAGAGAAGTGACTCTGAAGACTCACCAGGGTTTTCCCACACAGGAAGGTGATGCTACTCTGGACTTTGTGATTTTTGCTTGGCTGCTCACAATTGGTTGTTGTGTTAAACTCCAGAAGAGATCTGGTTCCACTTTTCAGAAGAGAATCACCTATTAAGACAGAGAGGGAACAAGCTATAAAACATATGCAACCTTAAAACTATTCCCGAGGATAAGCAAATTAAAAGTGGCACTATAATTCATCTGAAAGCTTAGACACTTACAAACTATCCCTCCCCAGAACTTTCCATTTCAGGAACGGCATTCCCAGCCAGCCAGCTGTTCAAGCTCCAAACACATTCCCCGGAGTCCTGTCTTTCCCTCATCCAGCAATACGTCAGAAAGTTCTGCTAGTCCTACCTCCTTAGCAAGTATGTCTCACACATCCCTCCACCTCTATTACTATTAAAACCACTACCAGCTCTCACCTGTATTCTCACTGCTATTAAAACGCCTACTATCTCTTGCCTGTATTCTTGCCTCCTCGATGGCCCCTTGGCTTCCATTCTGTCTCACCACTCACCCATTCTCCTCCCCCATCCCTCTTGCACCAGGGTGATCTTAAGCTAGAATATGTAACGCTGCTGTTGAAACTTCATAAATTCCCAATCATGTGTGTTACAAAATCTAACTTCTCCAGCACAGTCCACAAGTAGGGTGGCCATGTCTCAGCATGGAACATTACTGGTTCACTCCAGTTGTCCTGGAGTTAACAAAGAGCTCTCCCCTTTACTCTCAAAAGTGTCCCAGTTTGCATGAGAAACCATTTGCTCACTTTATCTGTGAGTCCCTACAAGCCTAACACTCTATCCTTATCGCCCCCATTCTTCCCTCAACTCACTGTCCTTCAACCACCTTGGCCTCATGCCAACCTCGCATCTATGCCAGCACCTTTGTGTGTGTCATTTCATTGCTTACAATGCTCCTCCAGCAGATCCTCTAACGGCTGACTCCTGGTCATCTGAATCACAGCTCAAAATTCATTTCTGCAAAGAGGCGCCCAGTTGTCCAACTCCTTCATGTTATACAGTTTCCTTCCTCACACTTAACTCTTATCTGAAACCGTTTTATGTCTTTGTTCTTCGGTCATCTGCTCCCCAACTAGGATGCAAGCTCCGACTTGTTTACCTTTGTATCCCAACACTTAGATCAGCGTGTAAGTTTATGGTAAGCTTTTGTCAAACATTTACTGAACAAAATCCTAGCTCACAGTCATTCTTTTGGGTGGATCTGTGTCTCATGAATTTAAATGTAAAAGGTTCTAGAATAGTAAGACTGCATATGTGAAGTAGATGAACATGTATATGAATGTATATATGTATCTTTAGGGGCATATAGGATCTCTAAAAGTTCCATTCAAATTTAACAGTAGTTACTCCAGGAGCATTTCAAGGAAAAGATAAAGAAGGAGGCCTTTATGCCCTCCTGTACGGTCTGAAATTACGAAGGAGCAGGAACTTCTTTGGAATTAATCAACAAGAATTCAACCTAAAAGAACCCATTCTTATTAACATATGTGGCTAAATTTTCAGATTATTAATTAGGTAACATGCAAAATGCTTAGCAATTGCTTGGCATATTCTAAGTGTTTAAGAAATGTTAGCTACTGGGAGCAACAGTGGTACGTTTCTCTCACTGCCATGGAGTCAAGTCAGTTTTGACTCATAGAGACCCCTCCTCGGGTTTCTGAGCTAGTATCACTACGAAAGTAGAGGAGTGGCTGAGGGGTTTGAACCACTACCCTTCTGGTTAGCAGTCAAGTGCCTCAGGCACTACGCCACCAGAGCTTAGCACCCCCTCAACAAAATTTTTAAAGGATTCATTCCCCACTACCAGGGTGTCTGTCTCTGTCTGCCTGTCTCTCTCTTTCATACACACACATATACATTCTAAGTGGAAACAGGGAAAAAACGTGGGAAACTCTACAGTGGATAGGTTAGTGCCCCAGATAACACATTTCTGAGCTGTAACGTAAGAGTCCCTAAGGCAAAGAAAATCACTGTGGAAAGGAGGAGAAGAGAGATCACAATGGAAATTAGTCAACATTTATTTGGTTCGCCAGGTTCTCGCTCTTTTCTTAAAATCAGTTCCAGCATTCTGCACTTTTGTGCTGGGGTGAGGAGCAAACGGCTGCAGCTGGGGTGCCTCAGGCTCTGCCCGGGGCTCCTCCTCCAGGGCCCCAGCCCTCCCCCGCTCAGCCCCAGGCCTAGAGACACCAAGACTGAGCCCTGCCTTCTCTCATTTGCACTGTCTGACAAAATAAACAGCACCCACCCCTAAGGGCAACAGAGGCCAGCAGCCAAAGAAAACAAGATATTTGAGGAACACAACCATTTCAAAAGAAAGAAAATGCTGGATTATAGATAGAACAGAATGAGAACTGTAAGAGATAGGAAAGAGCCTCGTAAACATATTTAAAGAGATAAGAGAAGACACTGGCAACCTAAAATGAGCACAATAAGCAGAAATGGGAAATATTACAACTACAACAGATAAAATTCCTAAAAACACACAATAGATGGAAGATAGGAGAAAGGACACAGCTGAAGAATGAACTAACCAACTTTCACACCAAACTGAAGAAATGTGCCAGAATGAAGAACAAAGAAATGGAATATACAAAAGAAAAGGCAAGACACAAGACAGAAGGTGAAGTGCTAGCAAGGTGAAAACAGACATCCCAGGAGAAAAAGGAGAGGAGGAAATGTCTGAAGGGCAGAGAGATTCTCTTTCTTTATAAATCCAAATAAAAAAGGAGATGAAAGACTGACTGAGAAAACACAGCATGCCAAAAATGAGAAAGAAGGAAAAACTTACACCTGGTCACATGATCATGAATTCTAATAGCCAAAGGCCAAGAAAAATGTCTGAAACTTCTGGTGAAAAAGAACAGATCACATGCAACAGATACCCCAATAGAAAAATGGACACACATGACCAAACAAAACAAAAACACGC
The DNA here is from genome assembly GCF_000298275.1 of Orycteropus afer afer. Taxonomy (NCBI): domain Eukaryota; kingdom Metazoa; phylum Chordata; class Mammalia; order Tubulidentata; family Orycteropodidae; genus Orycteropus; species Orycteropus afer. The sequence goes on from NW_006921722.1 coordinate 5,688,824, forward strand.
GCCAGTAAACACATGAAGAACTATTCGACATCTCTGATGATCAAGGAATTGCAATCAAAATCCCAATGACAGATCATTTACAGCCATTCCATTGGCAAAAATGAAATACTTAGCATTGGAGATGCTTAGATCCAAAGCTCACCCTATGCTGTTGGGAGAAATGTAAACGGTATCACCTCTGTGTGAGTCAGCATGGCATCTATGGCATGGACTCTACAATCCAGCAATATTGTACTGTTAGATATACATACAAGAGAAAAGCATGTACATACATTAACAGGAAACATGGGAAACAATAGCTAGTATTATTCACAATAGTGAGAGCATGGAAACAACTCAAACTCTCATCAGCAGAAGAGTCGATAAATTAACCATGATAGAGCCACACAACAGATTATACAGCAGTTAATGGAACTGAACACGGTGGAAGATAATAATATGGTTAATTTTTAGCAATATAATACTGCTGTTATAGTACCAAAAATTTACACATAGCATGATATACATTCTTCATAAAGTTAAAAATATTACATATACACACATAGTTTTTTGAAATATCAACATATATAGATAGACAAACTCACTGTCACCGAGTCGATTCTGACTCATGGAAACCCCCACTGGGTTTCCAAGGCTGTACATCTTTATGGAAGCAGACTGCCTCATCTTTCTTCCACAAACTGGCTGGTGGGTTCAAACCACCAACCTTTTAGTTAGCAGACAAATGCCTTAACCACTACACCACCAGAGATGCTCAGACATAGGGTAAAAAAATTTTAAATACTGGATTCAGGCTACTGATTACTTTGGGGGCGGCAGGATAGGGAAACACGTTATTGTTGTTGTTATGTGCTGTCCAGTCGGACCTGACTCATAGCAACCCCTCCTTGGGTTTCCAAGGCAGTATCATAAGGAGCTCTGGTAGCATAGTGGCTAAGACACTTGCTTGCTAACCAGACGGCTGGCGGTTCAAACCCACCAGCCACTCCTCGGAAGGAAGGTTGGGCAATCCTACTTCCGTAGTGATACTGCCTTGGAAACCCAAGGAAGGGTCACTATGAGTCAGGGCTGACTCCACGGCACATAACAACAACAACAACAACATCACTACGGAAGTAGATTGTCCAACCTTCCTTCCGAGGAGTGGCTGGTGGGTTTGAACCACCAGCCTTCTGGTTAGCAGTCAAGTGCCTTAGGCACTATGCTACCAGAGCTCCCAGGGAAACACATAGATAATGGTTATTGTCAAAGTTCTAGCTTTTGTTAGAGGTGGGGTACATTGGGGTTTGTTACATAAACATGAATTTTAAAACAAAAGAAAAGTCTATGGATTCATCGTGAGTGTGAGTATGCATTATGAACTCAGGATTGTGACTGATCTAATGATACATACACCTGAGTTCCAAAAGGGGGGGCCTCTCCCCCAGGGGCCTCTCCCCCAAAAAAGGAAAAAGAGCAAGGTATGAAAATTAAGACGCCAGTGAAGGGGAGAGGACCAGGGCTGCCCACAGCACCGGGCTGGTAGCACACTGGACCTCCGTGGTTCTTTTTCCCGCATGCGCACAAAGGTGTGCTGAGATCCGGGATCGCCCCATTATGCCCGAAACTCCCAGGGTCTACATTAAACTGCTTCCCCTGATGGAATCAGCCAAAAGGGCGCAGAAGCTCTGCAGCAACTACGAGTACCAAGGACAGCGCCTGTGGCTCCGCCCACGAATGGGCGTGTCTCGTGGGTGGGCAGTGGTCACGTCAGGAGGCGGCCCAGGATTTGGGGCGGGGCTTCTGCACGTCCTCCAGCGCAGCTTCCGGACACACGCAGAAGGCAACAGGCGGCCTCAGCAGGCAGTGGCGGGAACTCGGCGGCGGGTCGGTGTGGCGTCACCCAGCACCCAATGACCGACCGCCCGCCTCGCCAGGCCCCAGACCCACATTGGCTCTTCACTGCTGCCGAAGAGTTCCCGGGGAGCATTTCACCCCATGCCTAGCCTGTCCGGAAAGTGAAATAAAAAGAGCCCTGGAGCCTTGGTGGAGGATCCGGCCACCGTGCCCGCAGTCCCAGGACTCGGAGGAATCGCGCCATTAGGACGCCTCACCGCCATCAAGACCCCTCACAGTCGTCTGGGTTCGCCCGGTGCCCTCGCCTTCCTCGCTTCCTCTCAACCAACCAGTCGGGACAAGCCCCTAACTAGGGGTCGCGGCGACACCGCAGGGAATCGCGGCACCCAGCGGCTTCGGTCGCCCTCCTCGCATCGATGGCTAGCCTCAGAGCACCAACACGGACTACGCCGAGCCACCGCGGGCCACCGGCCACGGGTCCACACTGGGCTTCGCCCAGTCTGTGCGCCAGGCCGCCTAGACCCCACCACGACCCGTCGCTCAGGACCATTCAGACCCCGCCGAGCTGCCTCACTCCCGGCCACCTCGCGGCGCCACGCCACGGCCCCTCCCTCTGGGCCACCTCACGGCGCCACGATCCCTCACGCCGGACCGCCTGGACCCCGCCGGGCTGCCTTACTCTGGGTCGCCTCTTCGCACCGCGCTACTACCCCTCACTTCGGGCCATCTCACTTTGGACCCCTCACTTCAGACCTTGCCACGACCCCTCAACTCCAGGGCACTAAGACTCCCTCACTCCGAGCCACCTCACAGCGCACAGGGCCGCCTAGACTGCGCTGGGACCGCCATACCGAAGGCACTAAGACCATCTCTGAGCCCTCCTAGACCGCGGGAGGGACACCTCACTCAGCCGCCTCACCGCGACGGGGCGCCACACGCTGGCGACCATCGGTGTCCCGAAGCGCGAGCCCAGCCGAGCCCGCAGCAGCTTCACCTGACTTGAGACCTCAAACTCCGGCAACTCCAGCCGCTAGGTGGCCTGGGGACCAGAAGCGCCGCAGCCAGTGCTCCACGGCCTCTGCCACGGCCACGGCGACCACGGTAGGACGACCACGGTAGGACGAAGGGAGCGTGACCAGACCTCCCTGCGCCATTCGCCCAGATCTAGCAATTCTTCTCTTCCCTCCCTCTACGTAGCCGTGTTTCTATTGTTATCATTCTCTTCAAAATACAATAACCGTATTAAACCGAATTTTTAAAAAAATAGTCTCCACCCAATGTTTCTCTCCAGCTACTGCCTCATTTATCTGTTCTTCTTTATATTAACCCTTTAAAAGAGACTTCCATTCTTGCTACCACAGACTCCTCCACTGAGCCCCTCACCTCTACTGGACTGCTTTCCCTGCAGAGCCACAAGGCTGTACTTCCTCAGCTCCAAAACCACGCTCAGAGGTCGCCTTCTCAGTGACACTCTTTCCATTTACTATCCCTGCACACATTCTCCTGTGCCTCTAGCACGCCTGCCTTTTCTTTTTTCTTTTTTTATAGTATTCGCTATATTCTAGCATAGTCATGTTTGTTTTTAACAGACTACCCACCGTACTAGAATGTAAGCTCTGTGGGAAAATAAATTTTTGCCTGTTTTGGCTATTGATGCATTTCCAGATAAAACTGGTACTCAAATATTTGTTATGAATAAGATTAAGTGTTGGCTATGGTTTATGTCTGCTAACCAGACGGCTGGCGGTTCAAACCCACCAGCCACTCCTCGGAAGGAAGGTTAGGCAATCCTACTTCCTTAGTGATACTGCCTCAGAAACCCAAGGAGGGGTCACTATGAGTCCGGGCCGACTCGATGGCACATAACAACAACAACATGGTTTATGTCAGGAGGACTGGTATCATAGTGCCTAAGGCACTTGACTGCTAACCAGAAGGCTGGCGGTTCAAACCCACCAGCCACTCCTCGGAAGGAAGGTTAGACAATCTACTTCCATAGTGATACCGCCTCGGAAACCCAAGGAGGTGTCGCTGTGGGTCAGATCCAACTCGATGGCAGTGTTTTTAGTTTAGGTTTTTATGGTTTATGTCTTTTTCAGAAACTTTTTAGCCTATTTTATATCAAAGTAAAATGTCCAATTTATTGAACTATCCCCTTAGGGTTAGACTATACTAAAACAATAAACAATATTACATTTAAAATGACTGTGCAAATATGTACATATAGTACCAATTCTTCCATTGGTTAGAGTCACAGAACTAGGTTATGTATTGCACTGCAGTGAATTACTTAATAATATGGCCCTTCTATTAAGGGCCATTAAGTCCCTCTTGTTACTCCCACAAAATGATGGGACCATGCAAATAAGGTATATGGAACACTAATGAGTAGATTGGTCAGTTTTGTCACTCTACAAGGCTTACAGAGGCCACTTGTAGATGCAGAGAGAGGGGACCTCACTAGCATCAAGAAGGAGTGGAGTATGTCCGTTAGATCTAGGGTCCTTGCACTGAGAACCTCCTAGTCTCAGGAAACAGCACAGCAGTAGCAAGAAGGGGCAGCAAGCACAGCAGAGTCCAGGGGCAGAGAAACAGCAGCAGAACCTACCAGGAGACCCAGCAGGAGACTACCCCAAGATAGCACAAGGGGCTTCCTGGCCCAAGGAACAAGGCAGCTATAATGGGCCTGCCAACCCAGTGAGTGAGAGAGCTGAGCACCTTTGTGCAGGAGGACTGGTGTGCCTCTGGGTACTCACTGGTGGAGCTTTGTTACTTTTGCCTGAGCAGGGCAGAGGCCAAGCTGAGGTACCAGAGAGAGAAAGAGCGGCCTACCTGTGGGCACAGCCAAGAAGCAGCTGTCCTGATTGAAGAACTAAATCCATGTCATTCCTGATCCTAAATTACTTTCCTGGAGCTCTGGTTGCATAAAGCACTTGACTGCTAACCAGAAGGCTGGCAGTTCAAACCCACCAGCCACTCCTCAGAAAGAAGGTTGGGTAATCTACTTCCGTAGTGAATACTGCCTTGGAAACCCAAGGAGGGGTTGCTATGAGTCAGGTCTTACTCAACGGCACATAACAACAACAACAACAAATAAGCCCCATAATTATGAGTATGGTCTATGAGTTCTGTGTGGCCATTGCAATGAATTATTGAACCCTACAGAGAAGTAGAGTGCCCTGGGAAGTATGGACAGTTTGTATCAAAACTGTTAAAAAGGTTGAAGGGTGGAAGTATATCTGAACTCCACCACATAGGAATCAGCCTTGGGCTGATGCTAATGGTAATTCTCTCTCCTTCCTTTGTGAAGTTAGGTGAGGAGGTCTGATAACACCACTGCCATTTTCACACATACACTTGTTTTAAATTTTAACAGATAATGCCAGGCAATCAAAACAGATCACAAATCAGACAAAAACATGAGTTATATCCAAAACTCAACAAGATATCATCTTACTCAACAGAACTGCATGGTTATAAGAAAATGACAAAATATGGGATTTAAAAGGAAAAGATATTTTCACATCTTAAGGGGCAAAAAGATGCAAAATTCTATCCAGTGATTAACCTAGATGGCTGGAATAGATTTCTGTAAGTAGACATAAGAATCAGACAATATATCACCCGAAGTCAGGGAGGCTCCTTAGAGTAATGAAGTCACTTGGCACAGAAGTACAACAGGATTCACTACATCCTATCCAGGTCACTAGCAAGAAGTCAGGCAGAATCCCAGGCTCTGATACTGCATAACCTGTATTAATGCTCCCTTAGAGGGTACATTATCTCATTTAAATGGCTGGTTACAGTCTTCCTGTAATGGATATGTAGCTTTGAGCTCTAAGAAAAATTAGTTCAATTAAAACCACAGTATTCATAAGTTTAAACTATTAAGTTTATAAAAATTCTTATTAGTACTGAAGTTCTAATTATTAAATCAGACATTTAAAAGAAACATATAAAATTATTATAAAATGCCTATGATTAATTAACTAGGTTACTTAGGTAAGTGGGACCAAATGTTATTTATAAGCCCATAAAAATGATTACTAAAATCTGTTAGATTCATATATGTAGTATTATTTTCCCAGGAAAGAATTAGTGTAGTTTTTCTCATTTCAAATAATTTAGTATTGTTTAAGCAAAATCTGAAGTCTTAATAGTCTTCTCTTAGTAGAAAAACTGACCTTGAAGGCATTATAAAATTCTTATCAACAATTACGTTCCCAAAAAGAGTTATAGACAACCATCTTCCTTTATCAGCATGAGTATGCCTGTTGCCAGGCTTCCTCCCTGTCAGCATTCTAAGGAGCTCCGGTGGTGCAGTGGTTAAGTGCTCAGCTGCTAACCAAAAGGTCTGTGGTTAGAACTCACCAGCCCCTCCACAGGAGAAAGATGAGGCACAGTCTGCTTCCATAAACGTAGACAGCCTTGGAAACCCTATGGGGCAGTTCCACTCTGTCCTCTAGGGTTGTTATGAGTCATAATTGACTTGATGGTAGTGGGTTTGGTTTCAATTGGTTGCCAACACTCTATCCTTCAACCATCTTAAATTTCTACCAAGTTGATAGGGAAAAATGAGATCTCATAATTTGCTTTGACTTGTATTTACACCCATGGCTTACCAAGTTGTACTGACCATCTGGATTTCTTTTGTGCACTGCCTGGTCTTCAGTTTTGCCATTTTCCTCCCCGGTTATCTGTCTTTCTTACCAATTTTTAAGAGGCACTTTTACTCTATTAGTACATTGGCACATAAACTGATTTTTTCCCAGTCTAGTATATATCTTTTGTCTTTTATTTTTTTTCCCTTCAAAATGTCAGATATATTCATATTTTCCTTTATGGATTCCAGATTTCTAAGAAAGTCTCCTCCAGATTATATTTATATTTTACTGAAGTTTAACTTATCTTTAATTTCTGTATATGATATGAAGGAGAGGTGTAGCTTTATTTTAGAACAGATTAATAGCTTAATTACACCCAGTTTTTCAGTTATACAAACACACACACACACACACATATATATACCCTATATTTGGATCTACTTCTATGCTATTCTGTTCCTCCAGTTTTTGTGGCTGTTTTGAAAGTTCACATTTTTTTCCTTTCTAGCAAGCTCCTAAGAAGGTAGTTTTTCTCTGTTGTCCTCTCAGAGCTGTGGGTTTCAGTTTCCCATCATGGTTCCCATTTTAGATCTAGAATTGTTGATGTACCCTTATGATCCATCCACAAGACAACACAGTCCTAGGTGACCACGCAAATACTGGAGTCAGGCAATGAGCATTTGACCCTGCTCCAGCACTGCCTGACCACACAATCTCTGGCAAGCTGCTTAAGCATTTTGTGCTTCAGTACATTCATTTGTAAAATTGGTGAAAGTATTTTACCTATTTCAAAAGACTGATGAATGATAAATGAGATACTTAAAAACATAACATATAATGGAAGGGAAAGCCATTTAGGAAATATATTTCTCTATTAATAAATATACACTCACATGATTTCTATGACTGATTAGAAGAAGTAACCTCTGATCTCATTTTGAACATCTAATTTGTTACCACTTTTCACTTATAAACATAAAATATACATATGTAACATAGTCCCTGGGTAGTGCAAACAGTTAAGCAGGACAACTAGCTAAAAAGGCTGATGGTTCAAATACAACCAGAGGCACCTTGGAAGACAGGCCTACCAATCTGCTTCTGAAAGGTCACAGCCTTGAAAACCCTGTGGAGCAGTTCTCCTTTGTACACATAGGGTTCCCATGAGTCAGAACTGTCTAAACAACAACTAAAAACAACAACATATATATAACATATATACATTATATATATTATGAAGAGAAACATGTAACTGTATGTATGTAATTTTTATAAAATTGTTATATTTTCCATATAATAATTTAAAATAGCTTTACTTACCCACTGAATGATAGCTGTTTGTCTTCAAATTGTGCATACAAATAGCACTTGACGGCCCACAATGGGAAATGGCCCCATTTCCACAGACATTTATTGTATAAAGTATTTTATTTTTTATATCAACAGCTTCCCATGTGTAACTGTAAAGGAAGAAAAACAACTTGTCACCATCTATAATAAACCTTCTAGTTTTATATTCCAGCCACATTTGCCTAAAACCACCACAAACTAGGACACACAGTTTTATTAGCTAAAAATTCTATACTTAAAGTATGTTAATTTTAATAAAAACCAGGGCACAAACTACCAAAAACCACCTCAGTGGTTAAATATGCTCAGAAGCCATCTCAGGATTCTATAAGCATGAAATATAATAATTCTATCATTAATTGAAGAATATCAATTCAGATAAGTAATTACTCTAGAATCATGTTTAGTGTAAGATTATTTGACATTTCATATTTACAACAATAGTAAAAAATCTACTGGCTGTTTTTCATATTAATGACTTATGTCTGGCAGTAATAAATGCCAAAGTGTAAACGCTAACTGTGACGGTTGAGGTTATGTGTCAACCTGAGTGGACCATGATCCTTAATAGTTTGGCAATTATGTAATGATGCAGTCAGCCTCCATTTTTGCATACAATTGGTCTTTGGAACCTAATCATGCCAACAACTGAGACGAGGGTGTACTGCCTTTGTAATCACACTGAAATTCTGAAAAGCCTGTTTTTAACTCTTCATTTATTTTATTAAAAACTCATTATGGCATGAAAGATTTACTTCCAGCGTTTACCCTTTACAACTACAGTTCAGCTCCAAACTAATGAGATGAAGTTCTGCAATGAGACATCTATCTGATTCAGAACCAGATAAAATTTACTTTAGGTCAATTTACAACATCAAGCATGCTATACGCACTAAGACTCACTGCCTGTTCAAATCCCCTGCAAAGTAACTAAGTGTTAAGTAATCAATCTGCCCCAATACTTGGGACAAAATAACTGGTTTGTTAATTCTGTCAAAATAATTATTCTCAATATTCTACTTTTCCCTGGAAGAATGTTTTGTGCATTTTGTAAATGGGAAGCAAGGGTAGAGACAGAAAAGGGAGGTGACTAAAAAGTTCCTTGCAAAATGGAAAATATTTTATTAACTGTAATTCAACAGTATTGCTGGGAGGAGGATTAAAAAGATAAATCAGAACTGCTGGAGGCTAGGCCTACTCATCGAGATCTAGGGGCCTGAGGGTATGACCTCAAGGTGTCTGAAGACCTGAGACCACTCACAGGTATTAGGAGTTCATCTAGCCACAGCAGTACTACCTTGAGTATAGAAAGCACTCCTTTGGAGAAGTGAGTCTGGTTCCCAGAACTCTCCTTCCACTGGGCATGAGGCAATGACTCAGCACAGAACTACCATACAACCTACTACTCCCTATCTAGAAGGTGTTTCCTAGTAACTCCAACCAGCCTTAGAGGACCCAAACAACCCTGCTGGCAGACAAGGCACCAAGTGTTCCCTACACCTAGGCCTGGATCTTGATCAAATCTTCCTTCAGATAGATAAGCACATGGAAGTATTCAGGCCGTGTGGCAGAGTTTCCCTGGAGGTTCTGATACCCACTAACTGGTCACAAACCTGAAAAACAGGCTGGTATAAATGTTAAGTGCCCAGCCTTGGACTCATGCCAGGCTTCAAAGCAGTTCTCCCTGACCTCAGCTTCTTCATCGCTAATACATTAGAGTCATCTAGAGTGGGGAGGATTAGGCGACATGAGAAAATAACCCAGGTACTACAAGGCCCAGAGAAAGTCATCAACAAAGGCTTGTTTCCCTGGTCCTTCATTCACCTTTAATCACTTGCCTCACAAATTTAAGTTCTTACAGTGGCAAGCACTGGGGAGCACAGTAACAAACAAAACAGACAAAAGGTCACGCCCTCTAGGGGTATAGTCCCACTGAGGAGGATAGAAAATACATATGTGAAAATACACAGGATAACCCCAGCTACTACTATGTGCTCAAAATCCTCACAACTGGATCAATAAGCAACATCACGGTAAGTGAAGAAAAGTCTGAAGTTGTCAGGGATTTCATTTTACTTGGATCCACAATCAATGCTCATGGAAGCAGCAGTCAAGCAATCAGACAACGTATTGCACTAGGCAAATCCGCTGCAAGAAACCTCTCTAAAGTGTTAAAGAGCAAAGATGTCACTTTGAAGACTGAGGTGTGTCGGCCCCAAGCCATGGTATTTTCAGTAGCTCATATGAGTGTGAAAGCTGGAGAATGAATAAGGAAGATGGAAGAAGAACTGATGCCTCTGCATGGAGGTGATGGAGAAAACTACTGAAGATACCACAGACTGCCAAAAGAACAAAGAAATCTGTCAGAAAAATTACAGTCAGAATGCTCCTTAGAAGCGAGAATGGCCAGACTTCATCTCTTGTACTTTCACCATGTTGTCAGAAGAGACCAGACCCTGGAGAAGAATATCATGCTTGGTCAAGTCAGCAAAAAAGGTGAAGACCCTCAGCAAGATGGACTGAAACAGTGGACGTAACAATGAGCTCAGCTCAGCAAAGATGGGGATCATGGCAGAGGACCGGGCAGTGTTTTGTGCTGTTGTACACAGGATTGCTATGAGTTGGAGCCAACTTGCCGACATCGAACAACAACATGTGCTCTGAAGAAAACAAAATAATGTGATAGGAAGTGACCAAACAGCTACTTCAGACTGGGACACCTTCTGAAATGGAATTTGTACTGAAACTTGAATGGCAAAAAGGAACAAACCAGGTGGCGATATGGTGGGGAGATTATTCCAAGCAGAGGAACAAGCCATTGCAGAGGTCCTAAGGCAAGAACAAACTTTGCACATTAACAGGAAAGAAGGGTGACGTGACCAGGTGGGTTGAAGGAGAGTGCCAGAAGATGAGGTCACAGAGATTGGGGGGGGGGGGGGAGGAGTGATTGCTGAGGGAACTTGCAAACAGAAGCAACTGTGATGTATTTGAAACAAAAGAAGGTTATTTGAAAACTCGTAAGAATCTTCCCTTAAATTTTTACCTAGTATTTGTATTGACAGAGTATCAATAAAACTTTTTTATTATTTGTTAGGGTTAATGAAGAAAAAATGCTAATCTCTTTACTTAGAAGCCCTGACTTCCGTTTATCCAGGATTCTAAGCATCAGATTTCTTTCTTTCTTTGCCTTCCCCTTCACCCAAGTTAATATGTGTTTACCCTTTAGTTAGTGGTTTTTACCCTCGTTCCCCTCCTACCCCTGGTAACCATCAAAGAATATATCTTTTTGTGTGAAACCTTTTCTTGACTTCCTATAGTAGTTACCTCATACAATATTTGTCCTTTTGTGGTTGACTAGTTTCACTTAGCACAACGTCCTCTAGGTTCATCCATGTTATGAGATGTTTCACAGATTCATCATCGTTCTTTAACATTGCATAGTATGCCGTTGTAGGTATGTACCACAGTTTGTTGATCCATTCCTCTGCTGATGGGCATTTAGGTTGTTTCCATCTTTTTCCTACTGTAAGTAGTGCTACAGTGAATAGGGGTATGCATATATCTGCTTGTCACAGCTGTTATCTAAGATACATACCTAGGAGTGGGATTGCTGGATCATATGGTATTTGTTTCCAACTTTTTAAGGAAGCACCATATTGTCTTCCACAATGGTTGCATCATTCCTGTTCCTCCATACCCTCACCAGCATTTGTTGTTTTCTGTTTTTTTTTAACTTTGCTATTAGTGCTGGGGTGAGATGATATCTCACTGTTGTTTTGTTTTGCATCTCTAATGGCTAATGATGGCAAGCATTTCTTCATGTGTTTGTTAGCTGCCTGAATGTCTTCTTTCATAAACGGTCTCTAAGCATCAAATTTAAAACTTTACTACTGACATCATTAAAGCGTTTCCCAATAAGTATGTGCCAAAAGCAGATAAAGTTATCATTTTTGAATAAGTCAACTGGCAGAAATCAACTCTAGAGAAAGCCACACAGTATCTACATGCAACATTTTTCTTAAGTGTTAAGAAGTCAACTGCTGTTTTTGCAGAAGTCATATTATCATATATATCATATCAAGTAAATGTAAGGAGTGTGTGTGTTTGGGGAGCAAGAAAAAAAGAGAAAGAGTAAAATGAAGGCATCCTCGCTATCTGGAAATCAGGGTTCCTGGAAAGAAAAGCGTTGCTGTGTTCAATTATGTTTCTTTTTTTCTATTCTTATTCATACTTGCTTTATCAAAATACATCAAAATGGTATGGGAGGAGGAAGAGCAGACCCTCTTAAAGTACTTAAACATCAAAAACCAAACTCACTGCCATCAAGTCACTTCTGACTCATGACAACTGCCATTGGCTTTCCAAGGCTGTAAATCTTTATGTAAGTGGACTGCCTCATCTTCCACCCCCAGAGCAGCTGGTGGGTTTAAACCCGACCAGAGAACTTCTGGTTGACCAGAGACCTTCTGGTTAGCGGCCATTTGCCGAACCTACTATGCCCACTACTAAGCCACCGGAGCTCCTTTAAAGTACTTAAGTGCTGGCCTTTATTCAGAAGGTTGAATTAGCACCTTCCAGCAGGGCAGCTCCCCTCTCCCCACCCCCAGGCTGGCACCTTCAATGTAGCACACAAACCTAATCAGCTCGTGGGTGAAGATACTATCTCAGAGTCCTTTCTCCACCCTCTGTCAGTGGCTTAGGACCAGATACATGACAAAACAGAGTACACAACAGAGTCAGAGTGATAAAAAGACTTAACAGCAAGATGAGTGCCAGAGTTTCAAAGAAATGCTCACTGATTTTAATCATATCACTTAGAAGTAAAGGAACGGTACCATTTCTAAACTTTACTTCCATCTGCACCTACAGCTGATTCGAATGGACTCTTTTCTGCTTTCAAACAAACAAACCTGCCTAATGTCACACATAATTAGGACTTCAGGAACAGTCATCCAGGAGAAATAACCTCTCTGCAAACGCATGTCCATATACTAATGATATTACATACTCTGGTGTATCCTGGTTAGATAAAATTATTATTGAGGTACACGTCTGCTAGTAGTACTTGTTAAAGGTTTTTTTCATGAAAACTTGAAAGTTATACAGAGGATTTATCTCGCAGCACTTTTTAAGAAAATTATGTATTTGAAACTGGTTGAATAAAAGCCAGGCACCAGAATGCCTTGGGCTGAAACACTTCTTAAAATTAAACTCATACTAAAGCTTACAGGCATGGTAACTGTATTGTAGAACCAGAGAATGCTTTCAAAAGCAATGAAAGCTCTACAAACTAAATAAAGCTGAATGATATCTGTGGTAGTTAAGGTTATGTGTCAACTTGGCTGGGCCTGGTTTTGAGTGGCTGGGCAGCTGGTTGCAGTGACTCCTCATGATGAAACTGGCAGTCAACTCCAAGGTGGAATCTGACGCAAGCAGCTGAGTAGCTGCTTTAGGGATGTGGTCTGCTTCCAGTACGTAAGGAGAAGCTTTGGGAATGGCCTGCAGCTTTTTGGCACGCTCAGACTCTGCATTTGGCTGAATCTTTATCTCAGTGGCCTGTCGTGTTGTGTGGTAATACTGGGACTGTGCCATTTTATTTGTCAACCTTGGATTTGTCTATCTCAGCAGCCAGCAGCTGCCTGAATGAAGAAAGCCTCCAGCTTCAGTGAGCCAGGAGCAAGAGGCAGAGCTGAAGCCCCAGGTCGAGGGCCTTTCACTCAGCTCCTAGAGCCGGGCACTATGAACTCGGACTACAGCCTCCAAAACTGTAAAAGAATAAACTCCTGCTTGTTAAGAACACCTATTGTGGTATTTCTGTTAGAGCAGCATTAGGAGCTCTGGTAGCATAGTGCCTAAGGCACTTGACTGCTAACCAGAAGGCTGGTGGTTCAAACCCACCAGCCATTCCTCAGAAGGAAGATGGGGCAATCTACTTCCATAGTGATAACACCTCAGAAACCTAAGGAGGGGTCACTATGAGACGGGTCCAACTCCACAGCAGCTAACAACAACAACAACAGAGGTAACTAGAAGGTCTGTATCCTAGAGAATTCTCGACCTGAGGTGGGCATGGACAGCTTCTGTTCCAGCAGTGTGGCCTGTTTAGCAACCACATAAGGGAGCCCATTCAGCTGAGACACACAGAAAAGGCTACATTCTCAACTCCGTTATTGGGCTTACAGAAGTGAAGACAAACTGCAAGGAGAAAAGGAGCCGGCATACTTCAAGGAGACAACTGTAATATCCAAAATAAAAATTTTACCAAAAAAATATTTGCAAGTTATATGAAAAAGTATTTTCAACTCACACAAAAGAAGATTATTTAAAATATATCTGACTTAACAAACTACTGCAGCAGGATAGCTAATGTCCTTAGTGGGCATTTTCCTGAAAGTAACACAGGTGTTAAGGGTTTTTTTTGTTGTTGTTCTTTTTTAGTCACTCTGATTCTGCTGTACACTATTAGGCAATGTACCTGGTTATAAGGTCACTAAAGGGTGGGAAAAAAGCAGTCTGAGGGAAATGGAAAGGATGCAAAAAGACAACAGGGAGAACCACAAAGTCCCAAGGAAGCAGCTTAACTATGGCAACAGCCCCCAGAATCCCTGCCCACTACACTGTGAAATCCAGTTAATTCTTCAAAGAAGGAATTCCAACCCAGGTTAGAATTGCTTTTCTGAACCCAGAACAATCTGTGGATGGACACTGGCTTTGGGAATTCACAAAAGCAAGCAAAATCCTTGCCATTCTGCCTCATTTTTCAGAGTGTGAAACAGGCAGCCAACACCCTCTCTCCCGCTCTCAAAAAATCCAAATTCATTCAAAAGCAACCTGACAGTTGCAAATCTACCTGTATGCCACAGTAACTCCTCCCACCCTTGAGTTCTTGAACCCCAGTACTGCCAGCATTCAGTATCAGCTCTTGTCTTAGGAGTCTGAAATCCCCACCCATGCTGCCACTCGAGATGTCATTGGCCCTCCCTCCTGAACAGTGACTGGCAGGCACAGAGTATTTCCCAAAGGAAATGGCCAGTGGAATAACAACACATCCCAGTGCAACTCTAACCTACAGCCTCTAACACAGACTGAGCGGAAGACCACCTAAGCCCTTGACACCACTGCTGAACTCCCCCAAGTTCCTCAGCTTTGGAGTCAAAGATCTCAAGATTCAGAAAGATGAGCATCTTGCCCAACATCACACCACTATTAAGTGGCAACACCAGGAACAAAGCCAGGTCAGTCTGAGCTCTGAGAACAAGTGCTCAACCACTGAGCAGCACTGCCTCAGCTGTGTGCCATTTTTCAAAAGTTTTTTTTTTCATTTTCAGAAAATACTTCTGATTACAATACTGAAACTGAAAAAAACATTTTAACAGAACTTCTGAGTTTAAACCTTGCCACAATAAATACTATTAAAATATACACGGCTTAAAGATCTCCAAGTTCCTGTTATATTATCCACCGCCATCAAGTCGATTCTGACTCACTGCCCCTACAGGACAGAGTAGAACTGCGCCATAGGGTTTCCAAGGCTGTCATCCTTATGGAAGCAGAATGCCTCATCTTTCTCCCACTGAGGGGCTGGTAGACTGGAACCACTGACCTTTTGGCTAACAGCTCAATGTGTAACCACTACACCACTTCTTGTTGTTGTTGTTGTTATGTGCCGTCGAGTCAAACCTGACTCATAGCG
>NW_006921722.1:5704571-5725694 GCF_000298275.1 Orycteropus afer afer
TCGAGTCGGCCCCAACTCATAGCGACCCCTCCTTGGGTTTCTGAGGCAGTATCACTACGGAAGTAGGATTGCCCAACCTTCCTTTCGAGGTATACTATATAGTAAAACAATTTGATTGAATTCTAATAAAAATTAAAGCCATCCCTTTATGGCTCCCTGTAATAATAGATACTTGTAGAGATACTGCTCATTTTTATCGACAGTTCACAAGGATTACTACTTAGTCTAGGAGGACTTTTCAGTGATTGAAACCATCTGATGATGGCCTCTGAAGAAAAAGTTGTGAACTTTTCTTCACATTCATATGACACCAGGTCATGCTGATCAAGATATCCTCTGTCTTCCCTAGCCCAAGTTCTCCCTCAAGTTTTCAATTTCTGCCACCCTTTACTCCCAGTTGGTTCTGCTTTCTCTTCTGTGGTCTGAATTGCCCAACAGCAGAGGCAGCCCCTTCTGCAACCTCTCTCCCTGTTCCCAACTGGTTCTGTGGGAATCCTATCTGCTCCTTCCCACAGGCTGCACTCGCCTTGCTGTTTATAGCCGAGTTGGGCCATGGAGTCCACTAAGAAAGTGTGCATCTATATGCTTTTCTCCTCTCATGCACACCCACTTTAACATGACTGCTCAGCAGAGAGCTGCCATGGGAACATCCCCACCCAGAGTCCAACAGTCATTGTCCTCAATAACTCAGAACCTTTCTACAACCAATCATCTAATCCAGCAAATGTGGGAGGAGGAACAGAAGTCACACACAAGGCAAGCAAATGACTTTAAGAGGCCATGGGCTTTACAATGTCACGAGACAAAGTGTATGTGAACTGCTTCATGGAAAGTGAATTTGCTCTGTAAACTTTCACCCAAATCACACACACACACACACAAAAAAAAAAAAACCCATTTTAACATTAAAAAAAGAGAGAGAGATCATGGGCTTTAAAATGAATTCTGTGGCTGAAATATACCCTCCATGTGCATCATTAATCTCACTGCATAAGCTAAGCACACAGGCTGCACCCTTCCCTTAGTTAAAGGAAATGTAATCCCATCTGCCTCCTGACAGTCATCACAGTGCTTCTGCTGAACCCATCTCGGACACCATGGTCAGTCTGCATCTGTTCAGTGGCACAGAGGTTCCATTTAACCTCATTTGGTTGCAATTGCAAAATATCCTGTAGATGCTGGCAGATCACCAATTAGAAGAAAGTACACAAGTTATATACTGTCAACCAACCTAGAGACAGGAAGGCATTTCTACTCTCCCCAAGCCGCTCCAAGGAATGCCACATTTCAAATCCACACCACCTGAGACTAAATCAACCTCATGGCAGCAATGAAGAAACAACAGTTAAAATGTCACGTGTTAAAGTTCTGTAAATCTAAATGGTCAACACAACTGCCTATAATTTAGAAAGCTGGCTTACTCTCCAGGAAGTTACAACTTCCTACCAAAAAGAAAAAAAAAAAAAGTTCTAGACCAAAAACCCTCAGGTACAAGTGTACAAAATTTCAAACTTCCACACTGATCCATTACTGTAATACCTTTCAAAGTTTTCACGTCATTTCTGATTACCTGAAAAACTGCAATTCACTGCAACATGTAGATTTGGGTTCATTTTAAAAAGAGCTAACATCTAAGTTATATGAAATTCAATTATAAAATGTATGGCATAACCAATGAAATAAAAATAAAACCTCTTAGAAAACCTGATTCCTTCTTCCAACACAAAACACGTCCATGAACCATAACTGTCCCCTCAGTTATAGTCACACATCACACCATCTTGGAACACCTTAGCTCCCTCACTCCCTGTGAGCCTTGTGTTTTACGGTAATGGTCATATAGTTATTAAACATTTTGCCACTACCCTACAATTATCGGTATATAAAGCAGGATAGAGGCATGGTGGAATCTGTAATAAAACTAATACATGTGTGAATCTACAATTTGGTTTCCTAAAAAAAAAAAAACACACCCTACTGGTGCATACAACCTAAGTTCATATAGCATTACACAATGCACTGTCACTGCCCAGAGGAGTATTTTTCCCAATCTAGAGGGAGCAACAAATCTGAAACTTGAGGGACACTGGCAATGTTCTCTTTCCAACCTGAACATCCGAAAAGAGTGTCCTGCTTTTGGCATGCATCCAAGTACTCTAACAGGCCATTAAAGAAAGCATTTGGCTTACTACTGCCCCAACTCATACATCCAGTCCACTGACCTTCAAAAATGTGGACTAGTATCCTAAATCAAGAACAGGGTGGGGCGGAGCAAGGAAGGAGGAGGGCAGAGAAAGAAGCAGGACTCCGAAAATGGGTATCTGCCGCACAAGGTGAAGTTCATAATGTAACCACTGTTGTCAACAATTTTCTAGTGTTAACACTGAAAGAGGAAAAATCCGACTGTGGCATGATGATCTAATCTGAACGCTAGAGAACACATGAGTCTGACACAGCATGGCCAGGGCTTATATAGGAAGTAATTCACTTCCTATTTTAACAAACCCACAAAGCTGTGTGTACAGATATGGGGCCTGCGGGGGGGAAAAAAAAAAAGGCGAGGAAGTACCAGCTGAAAGTGTCTTCTTCTCACTGACTGGGTCAAGAGGGTTTGGAAGCAGGAAGGCAATGATTTGACAGAGAGGGGTCAAGGCTGGACACACAGCTTGAAGTTAAACATGACATCCAGGTCAGCCTAAGAGCCAAAGATACTAGGAGCAGGCAATGGGGGAGCTAACAATCATTTTAAAAGCAACTTCGGGAATGAGCAGCAGAGTTAACTTGAAACAAAGAGAGAACTATGTTTCACTTTGGAAAGTGCCATGCAACAGTGGAAGGGGCTCAGGCTTGACCCACAGGCCTGGGTCTGAATCCCTGACTCAGCACTGAGCAGCCATGTGGACATGCTCCACCTCTCTGAGCCGCAACTTCCTCATCTACAAAATCGAGCTACCCAGCAAGGACAGTGGGAGGAAAAAGCAAGACAATAAACGTAGACAGGCAGAGCTCTGGTGGCGCAGTGGTTAAAGCATTTGGCTGCCAACCAAAAGGTCAGCGGTTAGAACCCAAAAGCTGCCCCACGGGAGAAAGATGAGCCAGTCTGCTTACAGCCTTGAAGACTCTGGGGCAGTTCCACTCTGTCCTATAGGGTGCTATTAGTTGAAATCTACTCAATGGCAGGGGGTTGAGTTTGGCTTTTATGACTAACGCTTTCATCTGGATGAACAGAAAGATTCAAAGTGCTGAAAAATTGAGTTTACAAAAAAAAAAAAGGTAACCTGGGGATGCCCAAAGGCGTGTCACATGACATGAAATGCTGTAAGGCAAAGTATGGCACTTGCAAGGAACTGGAGATGGGAATGAGGGCTAGCCCTTGCCTTGGGCCATCTCCGCAGAACGAGGGAGCTAGGCCTACCCGATGACACTGCACCAGCTAGCCCCCAGCTGCCACAGGACAGAGGCCTGAGGAACCTGGAGCTTCTGGTAGAGGGTAGGGGAAGAAGATGGGAAACACTTTTCTTGGGTTTCACTGCAATTTATGAAAATTGTAGTACATTGGCTAACGCCTATTCACAGCAACAGGGAACCTGGCCGGGACAGAAGGCCACCTGTCCTCCCTCTGCAGCCAGCCATGCCTGCCGCATGGTTTGCTCACATGAAGTTTCTGGTTCCAGGATGCAGCCAGTAGCTCAACCCTATCCTCTGCTCCTTGCTAGTTTTTTAAAAGTCAGGTGGTCCTCATACTGTTTCTCACATGTACAAAGCAGCATGGTTGTATAGGCTAAGCCCCCTTCCAAGTCATCTGCCTTTCAAGTTGATCCAGCCCACAACATATGCTCCATTCCTCAACCACCTGTCACCAACACTCATTCTTTACAACCCTGTTGTTGTTGTTGTTATGTGCCGTCGAGCCGGCCCCGACTCATAGCGACCCCTCCTTGGGCTTCCGAGGCAGTATCACTACGGAAGTAGGATTGCCCAACCTTCCTTCCCTACCTACAAGAAAAAAAACCCACTGCTGTTGAGTGGGATCCAACTCATAGTGACCCCTCCTTAGGTTTCTGAGGCAGTATCACTACAGAAGTAGATTGCCCAACCTTCCTTCTGAGGAGTGGCTGGTGGGTTTGAACCGCCAGCCTTCTGGTTAGCAGTCAAATGCCTTAGGCACTACACCACCAGAGCTCCTAGTATAAGGAAAGGTGCTGCCTTTCCTAACTTCCAAGCCAGTCAGCTCAGCTGATTAGTTCACAGTGTTAATGAGGCCAAGGTCAGGTGCTAGCTCTTCACACAGACCAATGAGGTTCACACAGGAGAAAAATCTGTAAAGATGCTGGGGTCAATGGGCAGACTAGCACAAATGTGCAGCTGGGGAAAAAGAAACACACACACACACACACACACATCCCCCACTCACACCACACACGTGTCCCACATGCACACAGCATACCACACGCATCCCACACCACACACGTGTCCCACACTCACAGCACACCACCCCAGTGTCTCACACATACCCCATATGCACACGGCACATCACATGCTTCCCACACACACCGCACCACACACACCTCCCACACTCACACCACACATGCATTCAAGGTACCTTTGGCTAGTCATATAAAAGAACAGCACCTCATGGCTGCTCCCTTTTCACAGTTAACCCACAGCCTGTTGTGGAGGTCAGTGGCCTTGCCTTGGGTCACAAGTTCACAACATGGCAAAACCAGTATTTGAATGAGGCTGTCTAACTCTGGGGTGTGTGTCATGGCTACTGTCGTACTATGATGAGAAAATCCAGCCATGAACTAAATGGCTATTAGCTGACCTGACAGTCTTGCTTCCTCTTTATCCAGGAAGAACTTCCACATATTAACATCATGTCTACCAAAATACTTGCTTTTGTCTTCACACACCCCGCCTTGCCTCATGCTATTGTCTGTGCTCCCCCTAAGACCCTTCCGTCACCTGAGGACAGCAACCCTACAGTGTTTGTTTTCTCTGTTGTTACTTGATGCTCAGCATCTGACACATCTGATCATATTCTTCCTACAACACTTTCTTCTCTTGGTTCTTGTCCTGACTCTCCTCACAGCTCCTTACTCCTCACCAACACTTCCCTCCTGTTGGTCTTCCATCATCGCTTAGACCTCTGCCTGTTCAGCCCATACTCACTCCCTAAGTCATCTGTCCAGTCTTGGGGTTTTCCACCTGTGAGACTGCACTTCTCAAACTTCTATCTCCAGCCCAAGCCACTCCCCTAAATGGCCCATGCACCGCTGTGACTGTCAACTCAACCTCTCCACTCGAATGTCTACCAGGCATCTCAAACGCAACACACCCAAGCCAAACTCCTTATGTACCTCCTCAACTTGCATTTCCCATAGCCCCCTCCCCATCTCTGAAAATAGCAACTCCATCCTTCTAGCTGTTCAAGCCATCACCCTGAGAACCATCCTCTTAATTTTCTTTATCTCTGCACATCACATCTCCATTCATCAGCCACACCTTCAAAACATCCAGGAGGTGATCCAACCCATTACACATCCAATCCATTACAGTAAAGCCTGCAACAGCCAGAACCTGTATAAGGTAGAAACCCATCAGAGAAGGAAAATTCAAACACTTTCCAGTAATAGAGCACAAAACAAAAGAGGACAGATTGCACCCTGTAACAGGCCCAAAACTCACGAGACCCAAAATAAAAGGCAGTCCCGTCGAGTTCCGGCTCTCATCTGGTCTACTGCCCGCCTCTCACCCTATGCCCCTCCTCTGCCCAAAATCCTCTAAGAGCTTTGTTTCCTCAAAAGCCTAAGTCATTAGAATAACCTCTAAGACCAGGCCTCCAGCACTTGCTCCGATGTCCTGTTCTTCCATTCTCTCAGTTGTTCCCTATGCTGCAGTCAAAATGGCTCTCTTACTAGTCCTCCAACAAGGCAGACATGTTCTCCTCAGAGTGACTGTGTGTGTGTGGACCCAGCAGCTGAGAACGCTAATGCCTGGGTTAGATGCACAGTCCCTCCCTCATGCCCCTCCACTCTGCCTTAAGAAAGGCCTTGTAACAGCCTAGGCCATGGAAGACACCCGTCCCACCCCACTGTCTATCTCCCAGCCTCTCCAGCAGGATAGCACGCAAAGACCTAGAGCTCCCGAACCACCTCCTCTGAAGAGTCAACCCGAGAAAGGTTTTTTAAATTGGTTTCTCAAGCCTCCATTTCTTTGTGGTGAGTCACACTTCTGCAGCAGACACCAGGTGGAGAAGCCTCAGAGGCACAATGGGGCTGACTCATTGGAGGCGCACCCCTGTCACTTCTAGGAAACCACGACTTCAGCATTTCCATGCTGGTGGCTTCTTTTCTATTTGCAGTCCAGGAGCAGGGAGTGCTAGGGGAGTTTGGTTTGAAGCATAGAACGTTTTTAAATGTTTAACTGATTTTAGAAGTATTCATACAGATGGCAACACATTAATTTTACACACAGCCAAAATCCAACAGTCAGTGTATTCTTGCATGAGAGGCCTGTGTCCACTTCTGCCATTTTATTACAGGACATACAGACATGTGAAGACTACTTACAGCATTAACACACCAAACCACCAAACCCACTGCCGATGAGTTGATTCCAACTCATACCCACCCTAAATGACAGAGAAGAACCGCCCCCATAGGGTTGCCAGAGCCATCGATTTTTACGGCAGCCAACTGCCACATCTTTCTCCCGTGGAACAGCTGCTGGGTGCAAACAGGTGACTTTCTGCTTACCAGTCAAAAGCTTTAACCATTGCACCACCAAGGTTCCCATTAGAGTGTAAAGGCTCTAATTAAGAAGATCTTTCCTAAATGTTCCCCCAATGCCTTCCACCAGCAACTGAATTTCAAAACCCACTTGTCACTGGCCACACATTCATTAATCTTCCTTTGGTCCCTCCAAATCCAAAAATTAAAACACATATTAACACTTTCACAATCTCTGATTTCCTACACTGTCCTTGACTTCTAAGAATAATCATTCCTGTAGGAACTGCTCCTTCACCCGGAGGAACTTGCCCTCCATATGTTTATTCAACTACGGCTGCCCCAGAGGATCTAAAAGCACACCATCAAAGGGGAAAAAAATTCCACTTCAGGCCTCCAGCTGACAGAAAGGGCACGTTTCATCTTCACAGGAACAGAGGCAGTAGGACTGGCCCACTGTGAAGGACCCACACTGCTCTGGTCCACTGCAAAGGAGCCCTGGTGGCAGAGTGCTTAAAACATTAAGCTGTTAACCAAAAGGTCGGCGGTTTGAACCCACCAGCCACTCTGCAGGAGAAAGTTGGGGCAGTCTGCTTCTATCAAGATTTACTGATTTGGAAACCCTGTGGGATACTTCTACTCTGTCCTAGAGGGTCAGTGTGAGTCAGAACTGACTCAGTGGCAGTGGGTTTGGGTTTGGGTTTGGGTTTTGGTCCAGTGCCCTGGCTAACACTACACATTTTAAAAAAAAAACAGGCCCCAGGCACCTCACGGCAACCCAGCCATAGCTCTCCATGGAGCCATATGACCAGGTGCAGCTACCAAGTGCCTTCCCGGCCATCTCATCCGGCCCACACTGGTGCTCCCCATGGCCACCTCCAACAGACACCATGGCCCTCAATATCCACTCCTCTTCCTCCCTGGGGAGGAGGGTAAGGTTTAAGGGAGAAAAGGAACCCCATCTGACCACCGAGACCCACACAGAAATTGGCTGGGAGGCTTCTGGGAAAGTGTCCAGACTCCTACAAGAGACAGACAAGGACAGTCCCCCTCCTTCTCTTGTCAGTGGAAGCACGACAGACCCCTGCCCTCAGCCTGAGGGAGATGCCCACGCCAGGACCCCGCAGGAAAGGAGCCAGGGCCCCAACACACGGCGCCCGGCACCCACCCAAGCCCACACCTCCTCTGATCAAGTCCTGCATCATTTATGTTCATTCCAGGTGGAGCACTCTGCTACTTGTCACTGAAAGAGTCCTGAACAACTCTTAGACTAGCAGAAGTCTGGCGTGAAACAGACCTCAAGAGTCACATGGTCCCTGGTTTCAGAAGCTTTTGAAACCGTGCAAGCCTTTTTTTCTCAAAAGGAATTCTACACGGAGTGTCACTATGTAAGGCAGATGAAGAAGAAATGCTCTCTGGCTGAAGCGGAACCCCCAAGACACTAAGGGAGAAGACCCCCGGGTGATGTGATACAGCAGCTCTCACAGGAACAAGAAGCAGTAACTGCCTCCATTCGCAGTGAGGAACACGGAGGACGGGCCAGGCACTAACTCTGTCCTCATTCTCACAGCAGCCCGAAAACAGGCTCAGTATCCTACACGACACATAGGAAATGAAGGCCTGAGCTTCACCCACTTGCCCAAGGCCGTGCAACCTGACAACATTCAAAAGGCAGGAAACTGACTTCCAAATCTCGACTCCCACTGCTCTCGAAGAGGAACTGGAGATCTGGAGAAAGGGAGGGATGTGGCCAGGCCAACTCAACAATCCAGGGCCCCTGCCTTGGACTGCAGGCAGAGCCCAATGCGCACTGCCAACAGCAATCAACAGGGGTTAACAGCTGACTCCTGCCAGGAACAGGGCTTGGATGGGACACTAAGGAGGACAGAAAAGCACCCAAGCCCAAAGACCGGCCCAGAGACACACCAGCCGGAGGCACACCCTGCCGACCCCTCAGCCTCGCCAAAAACACTTTGCAGCCAAGCGCTGACACGGCTTCCAACCCTCCCCTACGCAGCTGCACAAAAGGGAGCAGCAACTGTCCAACTGGAGAAGGAACTGCCAAGAGCACAGTGGAGGATCCCATCATTAGTGGGGCACTGACGCCATGAAAATGGAATGACAAGCCCAAACAAAAGACACCAGGCCCCAGGAAGGAGCGTTAACAGACCCTTCAGAGCAGGACTTTCACATACACCCTCAGTGGGAGGATGACAGCCGTCACACCTCTGCAGAATGAATGGCAGCCAGGGAAAGATAGCAAGCCAAGACCTTGCTGAAGTAAAAGACAGCAGAAGAGTGAAAGAGCCCATGAACAGAGACAAAAGGGTAGCTGCCAGCTGAGCGGCGGGGCAGAGAACTTCTAAACCTGGTCCAAGGTGATAACCAGACACAAAGTATTAACAAACAAACAAATATAAAGCAAGACAAAGAATTGGGATAAGGAAAAGATGGACATTCAGCCAAACAACAGAGAGGTCTACAAGGTGAACAATTACCAGGGAGGTGCACTCCTTAGAACAATCAGGCACAGGAGATCAGAAGGGCTGCAACAGTGCAGGGAGATAGCAGGGCAGGAGTGCATAGGAAAAGAGGACGCAGGGAAAAGGTAACCACTAGGAGGAAGTGGGAAGAGCGCTGTTACATTGTAAGGATTGCAATCAGTGTCACAAAACACAATGTGTATGAACTGTTGAATGGAAAACGAATTTGCTCTACAAACTTTCATCCAAATCACAATAAAATCTTAAAAAAAAAAAAATACTGAACTGCACAAATAATAAAACTTAGACTTGAACAGAGAACATACTTCCAGTCACTCACAGCTTGGCCAGGTGCTAGGCCACAAGGGAAATGTCAGTACATTCCACAGAAAACTAGCGATTACATAGACCACACTTCCTGACCATGATGGCAAAAAAAGTTCTAGAAAAAAGTTCTAAAACATTAGTGGGTCCAGGAAGTTGACATATTTAGAACTATTGGAAAGAAATACTTAGAATTGAAGGATGAAATGAACCTTTGACAGTGGTATGGAGCTCAAGAGAAACGTGGTTTTTGAATGCAGTTCTTAATTACGCAAGAAGATTTAAAGTAAAAGATCTAAGCTTTCAATTCAAACTAGAAAAAAAACCAAAGCTTAAGTGAGTAACAGCGAACAAAAGTTAATAAAATCAAAACTGAATGGTGATGGAGGGTACACAAAAGAGCAGGATTCTAGAAAAGACTAAAAAAAGTAAACAGATCTTAAGAAGAATGCACAAATAAACATTAGGAACTTTTACTTCTAATTTACCTGCAGATATAATGAGTATTTTCAAAAGTATATCAGAGAGAAAAGAATCTGAATCTATATTTCTCCAAAGAAGATCTACAAATGGCCAAAAAGCAAGTGAAGAGATGCTCAACGTCATTCATCATTAGGGAAATGCAAATCAAAACCACAGTGAGGTATTACTTCACACCCATGAGGATGAATATGATAGTTTAAAAAAAAAAAAAAAAGTCTTGGTGTTTTGGTGCTGCTCTAACAGACAATACCACAAATGGATTTTTTGAACAAATGGATTTTCACTCTTACACTTTAGGAGGCTAGAAGTCTGAGTTCGAAGTGCCAGCTCTAGGGACTGGGTGAAGGCCCCATGACCTTGGGCTTCTGCTCT
This sequence comes from Orycteropus afer afer, assembly GCF_000298275.1. Taxonomy (NCBI): domain Eukaryota; kingdom Metazoa; phylum Chordata; class Mammalia; order Tubulidentata; family Orycteropodidae; genus Orycteropus; species Orycteropus afer. The sequence continues at coordinate 5,714,965 of NW_006921722.1, forward strand.
GCCTCTTGCTCAAGGCCCACTGGAGCTGGAGGCTTCTCTTAACTCAGATAGCTGCTGGCTGCTAAGGTTGACAAAGCCAAAGTCGACAAGCCAAATGGCACAGTCCCAAAATTACCAAGCAACATGGCAGACCACTAGTTCAAGTCCAGAAACAGTCTCAAAATCGGGAGGCAACATGGGCAGCCCGCTGAGATGAAGCCTCAGCCAAATGCAATCCTGATGTGCCAAAAAGCACAAAACCTTTCTTAAAGCCTCTTATAATCCTGGAAGGAGACCACATCCCTAAGGCAGTTGCTCAGCTGTTCACAGTAGATTCCACCATGGAGTTGATTACCACTTTCATCAGGGGGAATAACTACATTCAGCTGCCTAGCCACCCAAAACCAGGCCCAGCCAAGTTGACATATAGCCTTAACTACTATAGTTGGCAAGGATATCGAGAAATTGGAACCCTCCTCACATACCCTGCTGGTGAGGATGTTAAATGTTAAATGGTTCATCCCCTGTAGAAAACATTTCAGCAGTTCCTCAGAAAGTTAAATACAGAATTATCATTATCAATGATTCTGACTACAGGACAGAGTAGACCTGTCCTATAGGGTTTCCAAGGCTAGAATCTTTAAAGACACAGACTTCTTCATTTTCTCCCATGGAACAGATGGTAGGTTCAAACCACTGTCCTTTTGGTTAATAGCTGAGCAGTTCCACTGCCCCACCAGGGCTCTAAGAACTGAACACAAGTGCTCAAATAAGAACAAGTACGTGCATGTTCAAAGGAACTCTGGTGGCATAATGTATAAGGCATTTGGCTGCTAACCAGGAGGTCAGCAGTTCAAACCCACCAGCAAGGCAAGCCACAGACTGGAAAAAAATACTCATAATATACATTTACATACATCTGTCAAAAGACTTGTATCCAGAATACATAAAGAACTCTTAAAACTCAATAAAACCAAACAAAAAAAAAAATTTTTTCAAGGAAGAGATGTTGTGGGTTGAATGTTGTCATTGTTAGGTGCCATCGAGTCAGCTCTAACTCATAGCAACCTTATGTACAGCAGAAAGAAACAATGCCCAGTCCTGTGCCAGCCTCACAATCCCTGCTATACCTGAGCCCATCACTGCAGCCACTATATCATCCATCTAGTTGAGGACCTTCCTCTTTAAAGAGGTCTTTTTGCAACAGATTTGCCCAATGCAATACATCATCTGATTTCATGACTGCTGGTTCCATGGGTGTTGATTGTGGAAGCACGTAATATCACACCTTTACAACTTCAACTTCAGTCTTTTCACCATTCATCATGATTATTATTGGTCTAGTTGTGAAGATTATTGTTGTATTTATGTTGAGGTGTAATCCATACTGCAGACAGTAGTCTTTAATCTTCATCAGTAAATGCTTTGAGTCATCCTCACTTTCAGCAAGCAAAGTTGTGTTATCTGCACATCGCAGATTGTTAATGAGTCTTCCTCTGATCCTGATGCCACGTTCTTCTTCATATAGTTCAGCTTCTTGGATTATTTACTCAGCATACAGATTAAATAAGTATGGTGAAAGAATACAACCCTGACACACTCCCTTCCTGATTTTAAACCATGCAGTATCCCCTTGTTCTGTTTGAATGACAGTCTCCTGGTCTATGTACAGGTTCCTCATGAGCACAATTAAGTGTTCTGGAATTCCCATTCTTCTCAATGTTATCCATAATTTGTTATGATCCACACAATCAAATGTTTTTGCATTGTCAATAAAAACACAATAAAACATCTTTCTGGTATTCTTTGCTTTCAGCCACGATCCATCTGACATCAGTGATGATATCCCTCATTCTACATCCTCTTCTGAATCCAGCTTGCATTTCTGGAAATTCTCTGTCAATATACTGCTGCAACCATTTTTTAATTATCTTCAGCAAGATTTTACTTGAATGTGATATTAATAATACTGCTCGATAATTAACATTTTCTGTGGGATCACCTTTCTTTGCAATGGGTAGGCATTTGACTGCTAACCAGAAGGCTGGCTGTTCAAATGCACCAGCCACTCTGTGGAAGAAAGACTGGTCAATCCTCTTCCATAAAGATCTACCACCTAACAAACCCAAAGGAGGTTGCTATGAGTCAGAATTAACTCATTGGCAGTGAGCTTGGTTTTTCTGGTTTCCAGTCAGTTGACCAGATAGCTGTCTTCCAAATTTCTTGGCAGAGACAAGTGAGTGCCTCCAGTGGAGCGACTATTGAAACATCTCATTGGGTTTTCTGTCAATTCCTGGAGCCTTGTTCTTCACCAATTCCTTCAGTGCAGCTTCGACTTCTTCCTTCAATACCATTAGTTCTTGATCATATGCCACCTCCTGAAATATGCAAACATGTTTTGGTACAGTGACTCTGTCTGTTCTTCCATCTTCTTCTGATGTTTCCTGCATCCTCAATATTTTACTCATAGAATCTTTTCAACTCAACTCGAGGCTTGAATGTTTTCTTCAGTTCTTTCAGCTTGAGAAATGCCGAGCGTGTTCTTCCCTTTTGGTTTTCTAACTCCAGGTCTTTGCACATTTCATTATAATAATTGACTTTGTCTTCTTGAGCTGTTCTTTGAAATCTTCTGTTCAGCTCTTTTATCTTGTCATTTCTTCCATTCACTTTGGCTACTCTCCATTCAAGAGCAAGTTTCAGAGTCTCTTCTGACATCCATTTTGTTTTCTTCTTTTCCTGTCTTCTTAATGACCTTTTGCTTTCCTCATGGATGATGTTCTTGATGTCATCCCACAATTCATATGGTTTTTGGTCACTGGTGTTCAAAGAGTCAAATCTCTTCTTCAGATGGTCTCTAAATTCAGGAGGGATATAATTAAGGGTCATATTTTGGCTCTCATGGACTAGTCTTAATTTTCTTCCTCTTCAGCTTGAACTTGCATATGAACAGCCTTGTTTTGGCTGATGATACTGAGCTTTTCCATCGCCTCTTGTCATAGATGTAGTCAATCTGATTCCTGTGTACTCCATCTGGTAAACTCTACATGTATAGCCACCGTTTGTGTTGTTAATAAAAGGTATTTGCAATGAATAAGTCATTGGTCTTTTAAAATTCTATGATGCAATCTCTGGCATTATTTCCATCACCAAGGTCATATTTTCCAACTGCTGGTGATTCTTCTTTGTTTCCAACTTTCACACTCCAATTACCAGTAATAATCAATACACCTTGACTGCCTGTTTGGTCAATTTCAGACTTCTTGTTGTTGTTGTTATATGCGGTTGAGTCGGATCCAACTCATAGCAACCCCTCCTTGGGTTTCCGAGGCAGTATCACTACAGAAGTAGATTGCCCAACCTTCCTTCCAAGAAGTGGCTGGTGGGCTTGAACCACCAGCCTTCTGGTTAGCAGTCAAGTGCCTTAGGCACTATGCTACCAGAGGTCCTTAATTTCAGACTGAAGGAACCAAAAAACAAACCAAACTCACTGCCATCAAGTTGATTTAGACTCACAGAGACTCCTCCTTGGGTTTCTGAGGCGGTACTCATACAAAAGTAGATTGCTCAGTCTTCCTTCTAAGGAGTGGCTGGTGGGTTTGAACCACCAGGCTTCTGGTTAGCAGCCAAATGCCTTAGGCACTATGCCACCAGAGCTCCTTTAAAGCACCCAGTTTGTGGCAATTTGTTGCGGTGGCTTAAGGAAACTAATAAAGACGACAAAAGATTTTAACAGCTACTTTTAGAAAGACGACACTGAAATGGTTGACAAGCATGTAAGATGTTCAACATCATGAGTTATCAGGGCTGTGTAAATGAAAATCACACTGGTACACCACTACAGACCTACTGTCATTCCCCAGCACTAACAGCAAAGTTCAACCAGACAGAAAATAACAATGCTGGTGAGGATGTACAGAGATTGGGACTCTCATACACTGCTAGTGGGACTGTCAAATGATGCAACCACTGTGGAAAGCAGTGTGGAGATTCCTTAAAAAGCTGGAATTCGAAATACCATTTGACCTAGTAATTCCATTACTAGGTATATATTCTAAAGAAGTGAGAGCCATGACAAGAACAGATATATGCACACCCATGTTCATCGCAGCACTATATACAATAGCAAAGAGATGGAAACAACCTAGGTGCCCATCAGCAGAAGAATGGATAACCAAACTATGGTACATACACACAATGGAATACTATGCAACCCTAAAAAATAATGTAGAATCTGCAAAATACTGCATAACATGGATGAACTTGCAAAACATTATGCTGAGTGAAATAAGTCTACCACAGAAGGACAAATATAGTATTAGTTCATTATTGTAAAAAAATCAAAGAAAGGTTTATATATGGAAGGAAACTTTCTTTGTTGGTTACCAGGGGTGGGGAGAAGAGGGGAGGGAACACTGCAGAAAAAAAAATGCACTGACCCATGTCACTTTAGCTTTGTGTACTTCACTGTACATACGTTGTATTTCAATAAAATATATTTTTTTCAAAAATAAAATGATATATTGCATTGAGCAAAAGAAATTAATAAATAAAGCCACAGTGGTGGTGGTTGTTAGCTGCCTTCAAGTCAGCCCCTGATCACAGCAACCCGCACACAACACACAACAGAGAAAGTGCTGCGCATCCTGTGCCATTTCCATGATCATGTGTGAAGTAACCCCTTCTGGAGCCACTAGGTTTCCACTGGCTGACGTGCAGCAGTAAATCACTCGGCCTCTTTCCCAGTCTGTCTGATTCGGGAGGCTCCGCTAGAATGTGTTCAGCATCGCAGCCACACATAGTCCACACTGACGGAGGCGCGGGGGCTGTGCATGATGTGTACTGGTCAGGAAGCAATCCCAGTCTCTGTGTGGAAGGCAAATGTTCTACCACGGAACCACCACCACCTCATACAGACCCACTCGAAAGGCTAACAAGCCCACGTATTGACAAGGAACTGGAACACTGGACTCTCACACAGCTGAGGAGAATGTAAAATGGAGCAAGCCCTCCGGAACAGTCTCACAGCTCCCCTAAAATTAAACAGCAGTCCTTCAGGAATTCCACACCCAGGTATCTACCCAGAAGAAAGAATGAGTATGTCCACACAAAATCTTGTACACAGATATTCACAACAGCTTTATTAATTCCTGACAGCCAAAACCTAGAAACCACCCAATGTCCATCAACAGATGGATGGATGTACACAGGATGGTACATCCACACAGTCGAACACTGCTCAGTAATAAGAAGGAAGGAACTGATGATACATATAACAATGTGGATATGTTTCAAAACAATCACACTGAGGGACAGGCGTACACACAGATAATGATCATTTACGGAATTCTAGAAAAGGGAAAAACTATACCAGCACATGAGATCAGGAATTTTCTGAGGGGGGGGGGGGCCAGCTAGACTCAGACTAACTTACTGAACTGATGCAAATGTTCTGTTCTTGGCTGCTGGGGGGGCTACATGTCTGTAGCCACATCAGAAAACACTTAAAGTGTACTTTATTTTGCAGTGAAACCTGTGACAGCCATAACTCGCTGGCCCTGCCTCGTGTCTTGGGGTCTCACAAGTCTTCCACCTTTGACAGGGTACAGTCCTTCCACCTCTCCATCACTCGTTTACACGGAAAATGCTTCCATTTTCCTTCTCTGACAGGTTTCCACCTGACACAGGTTACAGCCTTCCGAAGTTTTACTGTATCAAAGTTGGTTTTTAAAACTATTAGCAATAGATTCCACCAGTCTATTATAAGAGTAATACAAGAAGACAGGAATATTCTAGGAATAAAGATGTTAGAAAATGTATCATTAACAGAGTTAAAAGAGAAAAAAAAAAAAAAAAAAATCACATGATAATTCAATCAATGCCAGAAAAGCATATGATCAAATTTAATACCCACACAAAAGACTCTCAGCAAACTTGTAGAGCATCTTTCTCAGACATGCACGGCAAATTCCATGTTTTCTGGTGAACCATCAGGACAGTTCCCGTTAAAGTGAAGGACCCCTATGGCTGATACTAGCCAGCACCATCTCAGTGGCCAGCGAAGACAAAAAGACTCAAAGGAGTAAGAAAAATCAAGTTAAGGGCGATCCAAAGCTGTCATTATTTTCAATGATAAAAGTAAAATCTGCATAGTGATAACAAAAAAATAACAAGAACTAACAAAAGACAGGCAAAACAGATACACAAATTTGAAAAAAAAAACCAGCAGCTTTCGGACATACCGGCAATAAACAATTGTGTTGTTAATAAAAGGTATTTGCAAATACCTTTAATAGATTAAAATAGCCCTTTATTGATGGCAAAAAAAAAAAAAAAATCTAAGCAGTACCTAGAGCTGAACTAACAAGAGAAATGCAAGACTTTTATGAAAAGAACTACAAAGCTTTTACCAGAGAACATAAACAAGACTTCAAGGAACAAAGCGTTTCACATTCACGCGTGGGAAGCCTCAATAATTTAGGAGAACTGACGTGTTTACAATAATCTACACATTCTCTGGAAGCTCCATCAGTGTCAGGTTTGTCATGGAACTTGGTAAGATGCTTCTAAAATTCACATGGCAAACATAAATGTCCACATGTCCTCAAAACAATGGGACGGTTAGAGGTGGGGGCTCCCCTGTCCGGGAAGAAATATGCCGTCCTGTAACCAGCATTTGGGCAGCCCCTGAATTCTCACTGCCCAGTTCAGGAGTTTTATCTGCCAAGATCAAAATAAAAAAAAAACACCAAAAATTTTTCTCTCGGATCATCCCTGAAAAATTCCTTTCTCTACAAACCACTGAGAAGAGGTGCGAATCAGGCACTCATTTCCTGGGAACCTGTCAGGATGCTGTTCTCAACATTAATCAATGAGACTTAACTGGGCCTGTAATTAACAATCACAGGCTTCTACACACACGTTTTGTTTAAAGAAATACATACACATAACTGGACCTGGTCCAAGTTTAACATGTGGCCCAAATTAGGGATATAAGCATTGTTCCTCTAGAAAAATCTCAGGGGGGAGGGGGGAATCTCCTTAGAACAGCAACTAAACCAACTTCAACTCCCAGCTGGCTTCATTATTCTCTTGTCCTCAGTATAATAAAAACTTTCCAGCACTTATTCCCAAACAATTTGGGGAAAACTTGTTCTGTATAAATTTTAAAGTACTTAACTGCCGTAAGTACTTAATCAGACCAACCTAATACATTATTCTATAATTAGTACAAACCATTAGGACTTCACTCGTTAAGGATGTTGTTAACACCGAAATAATGGGTGGAAACTCGCCTATTAGATAGGTAATGTGGCATTTTACAGAATTTAAACTGCACAGTATAAGTACAGCGACTGACTTAACCGGCAGCATTCTGATCACTCCAGGGGGATTTTGGCGAGCCTGGCCGGGCGGCTGCCCCCTCCCACGCACATGCCCCTCCCCTGGCGCTGCCCGGCCCTGCCCGGCTGACCTGGCCTCTTCCCCCTGGCCTCACACTCCTTCCTGTCCCAGGACCTCATGCTGCAGGAAACAGGTTCTTTCTCCCCTAGCACACCCTTCCCAAGAGACACCGTGGTGATTAAGAATCACTAATTTCTTCCACCACACAGTCCTCCTGATATTTAAAAAAAAACCTATCCCTGAGTATCTCCGAAGAGTAAACACTCCAAGCGGCACTTGGAGCAGACACACTTCGGGAAACTTGTGTGTGTCGCAGCTGCCCTTCCATGCACCCCAGAGACCTGGCCTCTCCAATGTGTACGGAGGTAAAGCAGCTGGCTCCCTCCCCCCAATCCCCAATAACTAACTACACCCAGAATTGCACCCCTGCCTGCCACACCCCCCCAAGGTCAGTCAAAACTCCCCTAAAGCCTCTCCCCAGCCCAGCAGGCCTCAAAGCCAGCCCTGCCCTCCCAGCTTCTGAGAGTTGGGCTTGGGAGGAGAGGCTGTTACCCCAGAAATCGATTCTATTTTTAGTAGACAGTGAGAATTTGCACCAGGGCTCTGGCTGAAGGTGTAGAGTGGGCACCTGGAAAACACTGCGGGGGGGGGGGGGGCTGGTGTTCTCAGATGTCCTGGGCCCCATACTACAAGGAACTGGACCATGTTTAATAGGAAAATGCAGCCACGTTTCCAACAGCCAATTCACAGCCATTTGGAATGTGATCCCTGTGTACACAGGGCGGCCTCCATGGGACCAACCTGCACAAACAAACTGTAACTTTTGTAGAGGCCTGACTTTCACTCAGGGTGGGGAGGGGTAAGCTACGCACAAGGCAGCCAATGGGGCACCGGGCAAAGAAGAAAAAGGGAGCTGAACACACCCCGCTTCGGAGACACCTGGTGGCACTGCAGCTTTCATACTGGATTCAACAGTGATTTGCATTTCCCAGAGAAGCACAAGTGTTAGGGAACTTTCTGCTAGTTTTATCTCATAAAAAATGCACACATTTTTGACCCCTCTGGGCAGTGGGGGGGAGGCTTAGAAAATATTAAAGCTGAGGTATCCATTATAAACCCACCAGCCACTCCTCGGAAGGAAGATGGGGCAATCTACTTCCATAGTGATACTGCCTCAGAAACCCAAGGAGGGGTCGCTATAAGTCGGGTCCAACTGGACGGCAAACAACAACAACAACATCCATTTAAAACAGGAAGACGTAGGAGGACCTTCACCTGCATGCCCTGAGTTTAAAACAGCTGGCAATCACCACAGGGGCTCTGAGTCTGCAAGTGCAATCATGGAGCAGTTAACCAGATGCCAGAGGTATGGGCAAAGCCCAGCTTTGAACTGACCAGTAGGTGTGCTGTCCTTAGGAAATCGGGCAGGAAGCCTAAATCCACCAACCAGACCAGAGAGCGCACATCTTACTATACCCACAATACATATCACCAGAGCTTGCCAGTACTTCCTACCTATGACAGCAGTCAGAGGTGTATTTAAAGGCACAAAGGCCACTTCCAACTGGACCCACTGGGCTGTGTTCCACCTACAGACAAGACTCGTGAATCAGGTTTCCGACCATCTGGTGACTGGTGACTGGCCGAAGGCAAAAGCAAGGGCCCCGCAGATGAGCCAAGCATGAGTCTGCCTGTGGGGCCAACTTTACCCTTAACTCCTGAGAAACAAATTGCAGTTTGCTTACATCATCTAAGTTCAGCATGACTAGCCCAGCGGGGTTAATTTCTTGTGGACATCTGGTCTGAGCAGCCAGTTCCAAAACTTCCACCTTCAATGTGGGTCTCCCCCGCCCCTGTTGCTGAGATATGCCCTCTCCTCAAGTGCTGTATCAAGCACAAACTACTGGAGTAACCATCTATCTTAAGACAGCTCACTGGTTCACAAACCATGTACTGGAAACTCGCTCTTCTGCCCCATCCCAACACCATTATTCAACAGCATCAATTCTTCTTCAGTCTTCCTTACTCATTGTCCAGCTTTCACATCATACGAGGTGACTGAAAAGACCATGGTACACCTTAGTCCACGAGGCAAGAAACCAAGAACGTGGCCCTTCCCAAAGCTTTCCATGGTGGTCTCTGTCCACTCTCCTTGGAACGCTAATTCTTGCAAGCTCAGAACTCCAGGGTGCTAATAAGAATATCTCCAGAGGAGGTAAGAATAGGAACCTCATAGACCCTACCACAAACTGAACCTTCAGCTCAGAGGAGAATCACCTTCATCTCTCCCTGAGAAGGAACTGCTGGGGCCTAGGAACAGCACCAAGCTCGCCAGGGGCTCAGTCTTTAGTCTTTCAGAACTTTTGGGGCTTCCTTTTTGACTTAAGTACAAAATGAACGAAAACTTGACTTTTATACCACCCTAAATCGTCCAGAGAAGGACGGTGAGAAGGTGGGGAGGTGGACGTTCTCAGCCTTCTGACTTCTAACAGTCTGAGCGCACGAACAGCACTCAACAGGGCTATAATCACACAGGGTTCTCAGAGCCAAAGGCTCGCGCTAGAATAATCCACCGCGGAGACAATGGTACCATGTGAACAACTGGACAGGAAGCTGGCAGTGGGAGGTGAGGGGTGCAGTCTTCACAGCAGAAAATACGATAATCACCACCCCTATCCCCCCAACTAGAAATTTTACCAATGTTTAAGTCACCTACTGCAGGAAAGCGCTCAGAGACTTTCAAAAGAAAATGGGAACCCACATGGAGAAAATCAGTAAATGAAACCAAAAACGCCCAACTCGAAGGTCACTGTGGACTTCTACTCGCTGGTCTTTCCAAACTTGGGGACCGCCCCAAAGTCCCCGCTGATGGAACTTTCAGGGAAACGTGAAGTGGGAACAAAGCAACGCCGCAGTTCCTGCCGCCTCCAACTTTCCCAGACGCACCGCGGAGACCGCGGGGACCAGCGTGAGGTTACACACAGGCTGTCACCCAGCTGGGTCGGGGCAGCCGGCCGCTCGCACTTAAAGCGGTCCCGAACTTAGTGGCAGCCACAAGTGGTCCAGGCCAAAGGGCTGGCTTGTGGAGCCAGCGCCAGGACCGCGCGCCCCCGCCCGCCCCACGCCCGGACAGCAGGCAACCTGCACTTCCTGCTCCTTAACCAACACACGGCCAAGTTTCCCTCTGGAAGTGGGGGTAAGAAGTGGACTGGAACTGGAGCAGAAGCCACGCCGGGAGCCCAGTCCCTCCCCGCGAGCGCCCTGCCCCCCACCCCGCACGGCGGAGCGCGCGGGGCGCGGCGGGAGGAGGACGCGGCGCGCGGCTGCCCGGGCACCCACCTGCACAGCTC
>NW_006921722.1:5726234-5739018 GCF_000298275.1 Orycteropus afer afer
CTGCCCAGCCCGGCCTCAGTTACCCCTCCCACTGATCCCTGCTAGGTTCATGATGAATAACCATTTCCCAACATTTCCCAGGGACAGTATGGAAAAGAGGAAACTATGAAAAAAATGTTCACCCAAGTTTTACTGACTATGCAAAGGCCGTGTGGATCATCAAAGATTGTGGATAACATTGCGAAAAACGGGAATTCCAGAACACTTGATTGTGCTCCTCAGGGACCTGTACATAGTTGTTGGAACAGAACAAGGGGATCCTGAGTGGGTTAAAATCAGGAAGGGAGTGTGTCAGAATCGTATCCTTTCACCACACTCATTCAATCTGTATGCTGAGCAAATAACCCAGGAAGCCTGACTATATGAAGAGGAACAGGGCATCAGGATTGGAGGAAGACATTAACAACATGCCATATGCAGACAACACCACCTTGAAGAAAGTGAAGGAGTCTTGAAGTACTTACTGATGATGATCAAAAGTACAGCTTTCAATATGAATTACACCTCAACATCGAGAAAAGAAAAGTCTGGACCAATAAACAACATCATGATCAATGGATAAAAAGATTGAAGTCGAGGGTTTCATTTTACTTCGAACCACAAGCAACACCCATGGAAACAGCAGCCACAAATTCAAATGAGTATTACCTTGAGCAAATCTGCTGCAGAAGACCTCTTTAAAGTATGAAAAAGCAAAGCTGTCACTTTGAAGACTAAGGTGTGCCATGGTCTTTTCAGTCACCTCATACGATGTGAAAGCTGGACAATGAATAAGGAAGACTGAAGAACTGATGCCTTTGAATAATTGTGTTGGTGAAGAATATTCAATATACTGTGAATTGCCAGAAAAAAAAAAAATCTGTCTTGGAAGACGTACAGCCAGAACGCTCCTTAGACATGAGGATGTTGAGACTTTTCACATACTTTGGACATATTATCAGGAAGGACCAGTCCCTGGAGAAAGACATCACGCTTGGTCAAATAGAGGATTGGTGAAAAAGAGGAAGATCCTCAATGAATGGACTGGCAGGGGCTGCAGCAACGGGCTCAAGCCCAGCAACGATTGTGAGGCTGGTGCAGGGCCTGGCAGTGCTTTGTTCTGTTGCACGGCCTCACTGTGAGTCAGAGCCAACTCACGGCTATCTCACAGCCACCACCAGGGATGGAGGATTCAGGCCGTAGTCTAAGCGCCCAGGCCATAAATGCAATAGCTCAATCCTGTTGCTTTTTATCAAGGCCCAGAGAAGTTAAACAACTTGCTGTTCATGCAGCTAGTAAGTGAGAAAAGCCAAGACTTGACCCCATGCCAGACAGATCAAGAGCCTGTGACTGAGCCACTGTGCTATACTGCCAAAGAGTAGCACAGCCCTAGAAACTAAAGTGTTGTAGTGGTTCAGGAGATGAGCTCCTGTGGACATCAAGAAAGGGTTAATGCTTATGCAACTCCAATGTCTTAATTAATACAGGCAAGGGTCATCTCTGGGTGTTAAAACTGACAGGTAAACATTGGAAACAAAGATTTTCGCTTTTGGGGAGATCTAGTTCTCAATATTGAAGAGAGGGTTTGATCATGACCCAGATGCCAACGGAAAACAAACATGTCAAACATTTTATTTAACTCGTTTATTAATGAACCAGTGAGACGTTACAACTGGCTTAAATGAGAATGCAAAGACAATCCAGCACATGCATAGGGAGTCAGGAATGCTGTAACGCATTTGCTTATGACAGAAGGTTGATCAGTATTCATAGATCAATAATCAACTGCTTATCCAAGATAAGAATTATATACATCACTGCAAGTCGTAGTGCCTAAGGCATCTGACTGCTGACCAGAAGACTGGCAGTTCACACCCACCAGCCACTCCTCGGAAGGAAGACTGGGCAGTCTACTTCCATAGACATACCACCTCGGAAGCCCAAGGAGGGGTTGCTAGGAGTCAAATTGACTCAACATCAGTGAGTTTGGGTTTTTTGGTTTTTAAGTTCTCAATGAAAGGTACAAGACCCCATAAAACCAAAAGGGTATGCTAGACAACTCCTAGCTTTCCACTGAAGTTGCCCACTGATATTTTTGGTCCATTTCAAAATCTTGCGCAGTTTTTTTTTCTTACAGTATACAAATCAGTTATGTTGTATGCTTGCCAAAGTGTTTCACCTGAATCTAGTCAGAATAAAACAACAAATTCCAATTGTGGAACATTCTACAAGAAAACTGAACTGGACAATTAAAAGGTGCACATCCCATCCTATTGCCCCTATTTCCAAACAGGCTGACATTCACAGGTACCAGGTTAGGTCTTCAACGTATCTTTTTGAGGGATGAATTTCATTTCTGTTATAGGTGTTCTTGTACTATTGTTCCATCTGCTCTATGGGTCTTACATTTTTCCAAACGAGGAGTTGGGAAAGGGATTCCATGATAGAAGAGATTGGTTTTTGGCTTGGGTTGCTCAAAGATGCATTGCCATCTAGTTGATTCTGATTCATAGTGACCCTACAGGACAGAGTAGAACTGCCCCCACACAGTTTTTAAGCCTGTAATCTTTAGGGAAGCCGACTGCCATATCTTTCTACCTCAGCATGTGGGCAGTGGGTTCCAAATGCCAACTTCTGTTAGTAACCAAGTGGTTTAAACCCTGGACCCCCAGGGCTCCTATGGCCAAAGATTTGCTAAATCCTGGGGTTACAAAATATCCTTCCCTCAAGGAGTTCACAGTTGAGTAAGGAAGATAGTCCAATTTTACATTTTATAGCCCCTCATAACTATGAGGGGATGTATGGGAATCAGGCGGCACCCTACTCTCTTGATACTACAGAGTTGGCCTCCCATTTACCCTGTTCATTCACTCCATTCCCCAGTGCAACCCCTGCATGGTGTATGGTGTCCTCACCCCCCTGGCTGTGAGTCCAGATGGCTTATCTGTCTCATCTGTCCTGGGTTGGGTTTCTCCCACCAGCAAGGTGAATGGGAGGTGATTAAACCAATCAGTGGCCAAGCAATTTGTTCAAACTTTGCTGCTATCTTACCGTGGAATAGTCGCAAATAACTTGCTCTGAAAGGATATTATTTTTAATCTCTGTAAAATGGGAATCTGCTTCTTTTCCATGACCTTCTGCATTATTCCTTTGGGCTGTAGATGCTAAACTAAACAGCACTCATTCAGCACCCCCGTGTGTAGGATTAATTTCTTCATGGTGTCCAGCAGGAACTCGGGAACCATTTACATTTCTCTATGTCAATGGTTCTCAAAGTTTGGTCTGGGGAACCCCAAGGAACCCCAAGATCCTTTTAGGGTGTCTGTGAGGTCCCTGTTATCTTTATAGTAATGCTAAGACATTTGCCTTTTTCACTCGTCCCCCAGAGGCTCCCTGAGGGTGATACCATCTCTCCCAGCTAATGGAATAAGGGCTTGGATACACTTGTGTTTTTGGATGTTCTCAGCTTTCATTTCCAAGGCAGTAAGTATCCATAGCTAAAATTCCCATGAAGCTGCATGGGGTCCTCATTAACTTTAAAGGGTGCTAAGAGGCCCTGAGACCAAAGGTGTGGGAACCACTGCACTTCTACGTCTGTGCTTCCTTTCCAAGACCTCACTAACCAACCCGCTGCCATCGAGTTGCCTCTGCTTCATAGCAACACCCATCGGATTTCTGAGGAGGTAAATCTTTATGGAAGTAGACTGCCCAGTCTTCTTTCCATGGAGTGGCTGGTGGGTTTGAACCACCGACCTCTGGTCAGCAGTCAGATGCCTTACTTAGGCACTGTGCTACCAGAGCTCTTTCCAGGACCTCACTAGCATCTATAAATCATAGTGTTTATGATCTTTGTTATAAAGGGTCGTGAAGCAGTGGGGAGGACGTGCTCTTTGATTTTCTAACACATTTATCTGTTTAAAAAAAAAAAAAAACTCCCTGCCTTCAAGTCAATCTCATAGTGACCCCTCCTTAGGTCTCCAAGACGGTATCACTATGGAAGTCTTCCCTCTGAGGAGTGGCTTGTGGGTTTAAATCGCCAGCCTTCTGGTTAGCAGTCAAATGCCTTAGGCACTAGGCCACCAAAGGCACTAGGCCACCAGAGCTCCCATTTATCTGCTGGGTCTGTTGACATAAGTCCTGCCAACATTCTCATTAAAATCGCAGTTGCTAAGCAAGAGGGACGAGGTCTTCCTACCCCCTACACCTGCAGACACCCTCACACAGAAGAACCAGCTTCCCTTTGGGGTACCAAAAATACCCAGTACTGCAGGCTGCTACTCCAGAAAGTGGTCCCTGCAAACCAGCTTGCCAGTGTCTTTCCTGGGCACTTGGTTTTGCGCCTTGAAAGCTGTGCTTGGCTTTTAAGCAATTCTATTCTCCAGTTTGCGACATCTCCGCAGTGCAATCACTGAGAAGCTCTTACGATGACTTCCTGTTCCAGAGCGTTCTGCAGCGGTTGTGGATCAAGAAGTTAAGAGCAGGCTGGGGAGGGGGGGTGAGCCAGTTACACATGGATTCTTGCTTCAGATTTTCTGTCCCCGCTGATTGCATGCAGATGGTGCAATTGTCACACCACAGGGGCAACTTTGCCACCAAAGGGACAGGAAACCTTGGCAGGAGGCACACAAGCACCAGGGGTGGGTCTCCTGTTGGCCTTGGCAGCCCTCCAAATCTTCCCTTTTGGTGAAAGAGCCCAGCTTGTGTGGACTCGGCTAGCCTGACCCAGGCTCAGGTCCTGACGCTGGAACATGCTGCTTTAGGCGAAAGAGAGAAATTAAGTGCATCTGAAAACGAACAGCATGAATGCATTCCCTCTAACTGTACAGACTTCATTAACTCTTCAATCTCTTACAGGGCTCCTTCCTGTGTGTGTGCATATGTGTGTATGTGTACATGTGTATGTGTGTATATTGTGTGTATACATGTCATGTGTGGATGTGTGTGCACACGTTTGATGTGTGTATTGTATGCACATGTGTATGTATATGTGTGTGCATGCACTATGTGCACACGTGTGATGTGCATGTTGTGCACCCGAATCCATGTGTGTATATCTTGTGTGCATGTGTGTCGTGTGTGCTTGATGTGTGTGTATTTGTGTGCATGTGTGTATGTGGGGGGGGTGTGCGCGCCCAGGCATATATATGCATGTGTCTGCAGACATGCATGCATGTGTCTGTCGTGTGTGCATGGATGTTGTGTGTGCATGGATGTTTGATGTGTGTATGTATATGTGTATTTGTGTGTGTGCATGTGTGCATGTATGTATGTGCATGCACATGTATGAGTGTTTGTGCGTGCGTGTGTGTGTGTGTGTGTGTGTGTGTTGGAGGGAGCTCCCCCAGGAGATGCTTGTTCAGCAGACAGAACAGTTCCTGGGTGTGGTTACAAAGCACGCTTGCATTTCTTCGCTTTGTTATTGCATTAATCGTACATGATATACAACAGCTAGTTCTCAGCAGAGCAAGACAGAATCAATATGACCCTAAAGGAAGAGGAGGTGAGTGGACCAAAATAGAAATTCTGAATCCAACAAATATCCAGAACTTGTCTCCACGGATCCCAGGAAACATGAAATGATAGGGTCCCTGATTTAGAGGCACACACAGTGTGCCAGGACCTACAAGTACAAACCAAACTCGTATAATGATTCTCTTCCATAAGGAGCCCTGGCAGGGCAGTGGTTAGAGCACTCATCTGGTAACCGAAAGGTTGGCAGTTCAAACCCACCAGTGGCTCTGTGTGGTAAAGATGAGGCAGTCTGCTTCTGTAAAGATTGACAGCCTTGGAGACCCTGTGGGGCAGCTCCACTCTGTCCTCTTGGGGCGCTGTGAGTCAGAATCCACTTGACTATGCTCTTTCCCATCTCCAAAGTCCACCCCTGTCACCATCCACTCCTGCTTCCTGGTCTGTCTTCCCCCTGCCTCTGTGACTACAGCAGTCAGTGGGAATATTCTGGAATGTTAATCCAGCTGTGGCCAGTACTATTTCACAGGACCCCTCTGCAATCCCTCTGGGCTCCCCACC
Organism: Orycteropus afer afer; assembly: GCF_000298275.1. Taxonomy (NCBI): domain Eukaryota; kingdom Metazoa; phylum Chordata; class Mammalia; order Tubulidentata; family Orycteropodidae; genus Orycteropus; species Orycteropus afer. The sequence continues at coordinate 5,732,241 of NW_006921722.1, forward strand.
CCCACCCAAAAGTCCTTCCTCCTAACCAGAGGGCTCCCCCTTCCCTACCCAACAGGCTAACTCACCCACTCAGACTAGACATTAAGTTGGCAGATATTTGGCTAATAGGCCTGGGAGTGAGTGGCCTGACGATTGGACCTGAGGATTCAGATGAATGTTTTCAGATAAAATATGCTGTGGAGTGAGGAAGCAGAGAGGTCCCTGGTGCACAGCAGCTTACGGTTGCCGACTAACCCTAAAGGTTGGCCGTTCAAATCCACCAAGCAGCGCCATGGAAGAAAGACCTGATGGCCTGCTGCTGTGAACACTACAGCCAAGAAAACTATGCGGCGGTTCTACTTTGTAACACATGGGTCCCCATGGGTCAGAATGAATTAGATGAATGGGCTCCCTCCGCTGTGAGAGAGGTAAGCAGGGGTGAGGACGTGAGAGGCACTGCCCCACCCCACCCCCAAGGCACAGCTCAACCTGCCAGAGAGAGAAAGGAATCAGAGAGTCATGTGTAGAGTTTAGATGCTGGGAGTCCCAGTGGGGCACTGGGCAGCCTGCCTCTCCAGGCTCAATACCGGGGAAGGAGAACAGAGAAAGCCAGACAAAAAGGCTAAAGGCCTTAGGTAAACTGAGGAATTCCTGGCTGCTTCTCAGGGGGGAGTCCACAAGCCTGCAAGCCCAAGAGAGAATTCTGTCCCCCATGGCTACCCGGAGGTCCAGCAGCAGAGCTGAGGTGTCCAGCACTCCGACCTGAAGCATCTTCACAGGGGCAACAAGGGGCAGCAGGAAAAAGAATAAAAACAACATCACTGCTGTCGAGTCAGATCCAACTCATAGTGACCCCTCCTTGGGTTTCTGAGGCAGTGTCTCTGCGGGAGTAGATTGCTCAGTCTTCCTTTTGAGGAGTGGCTGGTGGGTTTGAACTGCCAGCCTTCTGGTCAGCAGTCAAATGTCTTAGGCACTAGGCCACCAGAGCTACTGAAGGGCAGCAAAGAAATGGCTAAAATACCTTGTGGTCCAGTAGTCCCCAAGGGGGGCTTCCCAACTGGGACAAAGAAGACCGACAAAGTTGCTCTGCCTGTAAGAGCTGGTAGAGGGATGCTGGGCCTCACTGCAGGCAGGGAGAGCAAGAACAAGGCCCACAGGCACCGTGCTCAACACCAAAACCCAAAGAATCCAAACCAGTTGCCCTCGAGTTGATTCCCACACACGGCGGCCCATGTATGTCAGTAGAATGGGCTCCGTAGGGTTTCAGTGGCTCATATTTCAGAAATAGACCACGTGGCCCTTCATCCCAGCACACCAGGGTGAACTAGACCTTCAGCCTTTCAGTTAGCAGCTGGGCACGTTAATAATTTGCACCACCCAGATCCCACCCGGGAAGGAACGAAACAGGGAGACACAGCAGAGAGAATCCCGAGTACACCAAGTGGTTTCCCAAAACAGACCACTTTAAACTGGAAGTAGCTGGATTTGACAAGATGAAGTTCACCATCAGAGGAGGTGAGAAGCGTGTCAGCACAATGGAATTGAAATTTAGAGAAGTCACTTTTCTACATGCCTGAGGTTGGAGATTGTGGCAGTTCAGTTTGTGTGTCAACTTGGCTGGGCCTGGGTGAGTGGCTGGGCAGCTGGATGTAGTATTCCCCATGATGAGACTGGTCATCAACTCCATGGTGGAATCTACTGGGAGCAGCTGAGTAGCTGCCTTAGGAAATGTGGTCTGCTTCCTGTATTTAAGCAGAAGCCTTGGGGAATGGTCTCTAGCTTATGGCACCTTGAACCCTGCGTGTAGCTGTATTGTTGTTCAGTAGCCTGCCATGCTCTGCCGACCTGGGGACTTACAATGGACTTGAATTAATGGCCTGCTGTGTGATTTGGTAACATCGGGACTGTGCCTTTTTACTTGTCAACCTTGGGCTTGGCAGCCTCAACAGCCAGCAGCTGTCCAAGGAAGAAAAGCCTCTAGCTCCAGTGGGCTGGGAGCTGGAGGCAGAGCTGGATCCTAAGGTTGAGGGGCTTTCACCCAGCCCCTAGAGCCTGGCACTTTGAACTTGGACTTAAAGCCTCCAAATTGTAAGAATAAACTCCTGCTTGTTAAGGCCGTCCCATTTGTGGTATAGTTCTGTCAGAGCAGCACTAGGGAACCAGAACAGAGATGGAGAAATTGATGCCCGTGATAGGATTGTGGCAATCTCCCACTAAAAATATTACAGTGGTTTCCCATTGCACTTGTAAATCAGCCTAACTCTGGCCTTGGGCCCCCAAGTCCAGGAAGTTGCTTCTGGTCTCCAGTTGCACTGCCACCCCTTACTAACCATTGCCCACTGGCCTCTTCTTTGAAGACCACACTCACCAAGCTCTCTCCTGTTTCCAGACTTATGTCCACACAGTGTGTTCCTTCACAAACGCTCTAGCCCATGGCAGTGCAGGACACAGACGTGTCCTCAGGTGGGCTGAGACCAGCTGCAACTGATTAAGTTAACTGTTTTCTCGGCATCTTCTTTAACATGTGATATGTTAACTTGTTAACATGTGACATATTAACTTCACAACATGTCACACTTTATCATTACTTGCTTATCGATCATACATTTCAGCCACTAGGAGCGCTACTAGGGTAGCACTCAGCTGCTACCAAAAAGTCAGCTGTTCAAACCCACAGCCACTCCATGGAAGAAAGATAGGGCAGTCTGCTTACATAATGATTACAGCCTTGGAAACTTGTGGGGCAGTTCTATTCTGTCTTATAGGGTTGCTATGAGTTGGTCTCATTCCAGAAAACTCCCTGCCATCAGCTTCAGATGAGAATGGCATCCTCACGTGACCACTGTGGGCCATTATGACTCCTGACTGAAGGAGAGGAGCCCTCGTGTTCAGTCCCTCTGTGGGATCTCATGATTGGTATTTATTCACTTGTAGGAAATGTTTAAAAGTAACGTAACACATAGGTGATGCTCATAAGGACCAGGTGACCCCTGGCTGGTTCTCTACTTTAAGCATTAGTTTCCAGGCACCCTCTTACAACTCAATAATAAAAAGACAAGTAACCCAGTAAGAAACGTGCAAAGGATGTGAATAGACATTTCTCTAAGGAAGATGTGTGCATGGCCAATAGCACATGGAAGGATGCTTAACATCACTGGGAAATGCAGACCAAAAGCCAATGATATCACTTCATACCCATTAGAATGGATAGAGTCAAAAAGTCAGATAACAACAAGTGCTGGTGAAGATATGGAGAAATTGGAACCCTCATACACTGCTGGTGGGAATGGACAATGGTGCAGCTGCTTTGGACAAAACTGAGCAGCTCCTCAAGTGACCAAACATAGCACTACCATGGGACCCAGCAATTCTGCTCCTCAGTATATGTTGTTAGGTACCCTTGACTCAATTCTGACTCAGTAGAACTGCCCCAAAGGGTTTCCAAGGTTGTAATCCTTACGAAGCAGAATGCCACATCTATTTCCCATGGAGTTGCTGGTTGGAACCACCAACCTATTGCTCAGCAGCTGAGTGGCTAACCTTTGTACCCCCAGGGCACCTTTGCTAGCTTTCTACCTGAGAGAAATGAAAACACGTTCATACAGAAACTTGTATCCAAATATTTAGAGCAGCATTACTCATAAAGACCAAAAAGTGGAAACAACCAAATGTATACCAACCAACAAATGGATTGACAAACTGTGGTGTTTCTGTGCAATGGAATATTATTTGGCCATAAAAAGCAATGACATTCTAATACATGATACAACTTGGATGAATCTTGAAAATATGCTAAAAAGCCAGTCACAAAAGACCACATATTATATGATTCCACTTATGTGAAGTGTCCAGAACAGGAGAATCTATACAGACAAACATTAGATAAGTGCATGCTTGTACTAGGGGTGGGGGAGAATGGAGAAGAGTAGGCAGTGGTAGCAAAAGGGCATGGGGTTTGTTTCCACAGTGATGAAAATGGTCTAAAATTGACTGTGGTAATGAATATATGAAGATCATTGAATTGTACACTTTAAATAGGTGAATTCTATAGGACGTGAATTATGTCTCCATAAAGATATTTAAAGAAAAGAAAAGAAAAAAAAGACCAGGCAGCCACAGAATGGAGTTGGAGAAGTTTGTCAACATCTCTGTTATAGTTAAAGCAAGGCACACCTTTATTTACCAGCGGGACTCCTGGCCCCTTTAGGCCAGGAACTGCACTCATCCCTGTGGCCTCTGGGTACCTAATACAAGACTGGGCACATAGAGGAGTTCAATAAAATAGTTAATAAATGAATAAACCCACCCACTACCCACTGCCATTGAGTCAATCCCAACTCACAGGGATTGGGTTTATAAGACTGTAAATCTTTATAGAAGTAGATTGCTCAATCTTCCTTCCATGGAGCGATAGTGGGTTTGAACTACCGAATGCCACTATACCACCAGGGCACCTTAAATAAATGAACAGGAAAGAAATATTCTAATGAATGATTGTTTTCCACTTTTCCTGAGCAAAGTGTGAGAGAAGAGGGACAAATGCCAGGGGCGACTTTTAGATTAGCCTTTGGAAGACTAACATTAAAGGTTGAGCCATCCTGTAGGATAATATGCTTTGGTTCATTCATTGCAAAGCTGAAAATCAAGTCAGTCCAGGAAGTGCTCCGTCAACTTTTCTCTCCCAAGAATCAAGTGATTCCATTTCCTATTCCCTGGCACTCTACATGTCCTCTGCTGTGGTGAACACCTTGTAGAGTCAACAGAAGCATCAAAGAGTGGACAACCTAGTTAGAAAGGCAAAAATAACACACCTTGAGCAATCAAAGAGTGAGAGCCATAAGCTCTTGTTATGATTGCCCATATTTTGGGAATGATGACATCTCTCTCTTGTTTGTCCAGGTAATCTTCCTGCTCTACTCTTCTCCACCCTTAGTAATTACGTGGTATGGCATCTTAAGTGATTTGAAATAGATTTCATTTTAAGGCTTTCATACCCCTCTGAGATAAACACATCCTGAATTACCTAAAAACAGGGCTAAACCTCTGAAACAGGGTATGATAAACAAAGAAGTTTCGTGAGAAAAATTCCATATTGTCCGTGGCATAGTTTACTTACGAGAATGTGCTTTATTTATTAATGGAGAAGGAAATGCCATACAATAGAAAGGATAAAAAGCCCTATCCCTACTGTTCACAAGCATAGAATGTTACTTTTGGAGCTGGCCCAGTTATTTCCGAACAGGCCTGTTGGGACAGAAGGAATCTCATGTCTTTGTGTTCCCCTTCCTGTTAGTGAGAGAGGAGAATCTCCACTCACACAGGAAGCACTTAAATGGCCTACTTGGAAGAGTGCACAAGTGTGTCCCTGCTCCGAGTCCAAACCATAGGAACAGTTGGACTCCCTCCAAACAGGAAACCAGGCTCATTCCCCACATAACACATATGCGGCACATGGAACACACTGGTAAAAGATGATGGAACCCAGGAGGATCCTGTCCTTTCACCCCTAGGATCTGCGCGGCTGCAGGCCCAGGTTGCAGAGAAATCTTCCACCAGGGGACACAGCTGCCCTGATCACCAGGAGGAGGGAGGACTTCCCTGACATAAGGGTGTGGAAGAGTATATTTCCAAAGCACAAAGCAAAACTAAAAAACAAAAACAAACAAACAAAACCCTCAGGATTACCTTGAGTGATTCTTCCTCCCTGAGCTACTGGCAAGTCCATACTCTAATTTCTCCAACGTCTGTCCCCTTCCTCATATTCTCTCTGTTCCTGCCTTACTTAGATCCTTCCGATCTCTCGCCTACACTGTTCTAATGGCCTCCAAAGGGCCTCACTGTTTTTATTTCTGTTTCTATTTTCTCCATCTTCCCGCCCATACTAGTCTACACCAGTGATCTCCCAAGTGGGGTGAACGTGACCCTCCAACGAGATGAGAGAAGAAGATCGGCATGATTATGGTTGTCATTTCATCTCCTCCTTTTAGTGAAACCAGCTGTCACCGAGTGGACTCTGACTATGGCGCCCGCATGTGTGTCAAGTACAACTGTACTGAAGGGGTTTCCAAAGGCTGGGTTTTTGGAAGTAGATTGCCAGGCCTTTCTTCCAAGGTGCCCCTAGGTGGATTCAAACTTCTGACCTTCCAGTTAGCAGCTGAGCATGGTCACATTTTGCACCACCAGGGACTTCCCTCCTTTAGTGGATGCCATATGATATACATGGTATATCAGTAAATGCTTGTGTTGTGGTTACCTAGTGCCACTCTGGCAGGAAGTATATACCACAAATGGGATGGCCTTAACAAACAGAAGTATATACCACAAATGGGATGGTCTTAACAAACAGGAGTTTAATTTTACAATTTGGGGGCTTTCAGTCCAAGTTCAAAGTGCCAGGCTCTGTTGTTGTTGTTGTTGTTGTTGTTGTTGTTGTTGTTGTTATGTGCCGCTGAGACGGACCCTACTCATAGCAACCCCTTCTTGGGTTTCCAAGGCCGTATTACACTGGTAACTTAGTGCCTAAGGCATTTGACTGCTAACCAAAAGGCTGGTGGTTCAAACCCAGCCACTCCTCAGAAGAAAGGTTGGGCAATCTACTTTCATAGTGATACTGCCTCGGAAACCCAAGGAGGGGTCGCTATGAGTCAGGTCCAACTCAATGGCACATAACAATGACAACAACAACAACAATCACTACAGAAGTAGATGGGTTTGAACCACCAGCCTTCTGGTTAGCAGTCAAGTGCCTTAGGCATTACGCTACCAAAGCTCCCTTAAACCATGCAGTGTTCTCTTTTTC